>NC_141554.1:36965500-37286500 GCF_021556685.1 Rattus norvegicus
ATAAATTCTGACATTGTGGAGAGACACAGACATGCCTGTATTTGATTCTGACAAGGAATGCTTATAACACAAAGTAACAAAGAAAGAAAGTTGCAAAACATGATCATTTTTTCCCTTGATGAGAACTCTTACCTGCAAACCAGCATTTCTTAAACTTGAGAGCATGTGTTTCACATGAGGAATTGGGACATGTCATCATAGGCCACCTCAAGACCATCACGAAGAACAGCATTATCAGGGCATTTTGTGATATAGAAGAAATGCTCAAATTTAAATATTTCTTCTATACACAAGTGAACACCGAAATATGGATTTATTTCTAGAAATGAAGAAGGGAAGTGATTAAAAAATAAAAGGACATGCACGAAATGCAAGGATGGAAATGGAGAAGAGCCTGAGGCAAAGAAGGTCCAGTGACAGGCCCAAAGTGGGTTCCAGCTCAAGGGGAGGCCCCGAGACCTGACACTATTACTGATGCTATGAGGCATGTACAAAAAGGGACCTATGATGACTGCTGTCTAAAAGACCCAACAAGCAGCTGAAAGAGTCAGATGCAGATATATGCACCCAACCAACAAACAGAAGCTGCTCATTCCTCTGGTTGAATTAGGGAAAAGCTGGAGGAAGCTGAGGAGGAGGGCAATCCTGTAGGAGGACTAGCAGTCTCAATTAACCTGGAGCACTGAGGTCTCTCAGACATTAGATTACCAACCAGGCAGCATACACCAGCTGAGATGAGGCCCCAACACATATACAGCAGAGGACTGCAGGGTCTGGGTTGAGTCAGAGAAGAAGCACCCAACCTTCAAGTGTCTGAAAGTCCCATGGAGTTTAGAGGTCTGATGGGGTGGGTGGGGTGGGGATATCCTTGTGGAGAGAGGGAAGGGGAGTGCGGGCAGGGGGGAGTTATGGGATGTGGAACCTTAGGGGGGGGTGGACCAGGAAGGGAATAAAATATGGAGTGTAAAAATAAATAAATTTAAAAAGAACTGCTATCAAAAAGGGAAAATAAATAGGAATGTGCAAATAGTGTGGGGAGAGACTTCTGGGGCAGTAAAGGAAGATCATAATATAGATAAAGAGTGGCTCTAGTGTTCCTGGTGTGGAGGAGACTGGACAGCCACAGGAAGTGAAAAGTAATGATAGTACATCCCTTGGAGAAAAAAAAACTCTTGTGGCAGAATAATTGGGAAGAACTGTGGAAGATGGTCTGAAATACTCTTTGCAGAACTCAATCCTATAACTGTCCAGCTAGAGAAAGCAAGAGAACAGGGAGGAAAAGCTAGTAATAAATGAGGAGCACCTCCTCCTCCTCCTCCTCCTCCTCCTCCTCCTCCTCCTCCTCCTTCTTCTTCTTCTTCTTCTTCTTTTTCTTCTTCTTCTTCCCCCTTCATTGTCATGCTAGTTAAAAGAGAGACAACTAAAATGTAAACAGTGTAAAACAATTTCTTGTCAGAACAGTGAGGTCTTGCTCAAGCCCCTTGCCCACACTCTCTCCTCTAGTATGGCAGGAGGATCTTTAGGGGTAATTTAATTTGCTCTTCATTTTCATGACCCCCTTTTTTTTCCTTACCTGACTCCAGGAGCTTCTTGGCACAGGCGACCTGCTGGTTTTTACAAGCCACATATAGAGGTGTTCCGAGGTGGCTAATGTTGTAGTCAATATTGGCCCCATGAGCTGCGAGGGACTCAATGCACTTTGCATGACCTGCAGCAGAAAAAAGAAAAAAATAGAAGAAGAAGAAGAAGAAGAAGAAGAAGAAGAAGAAGAAGAAGAAGAAGAAGAAGAAGAAGAAGAAGAAGAAGAGGAGGAGGAGGAGGAGGAGGAGGAGGAGGAGGAGGAGGAAGAAGGATAGAAGGAAGGAAGGAGGGAAAGAAAGAAAGAAAGAAAGAAGAAAAGGTAAAAGATCAGAAGAGTTATAGCATAAATTTGCTAAGCAACAACCCCTATTTTGTGTGTGTGTTTAAAAGTACCACCAACATATCTAGCAATCAAAGACATATTATGCTACTTAGAATGGAGAATAATTTCAAAAACTAGCAGCAGAGAGTAAATGTCTGTCCCAAACCATTAGGTCAGTTCCCCACTGGACATCCTAGCCCATCCATCTCCTCCCATGAAGAGAAGAATCAGGCTTTTTGCCTTGGTTCCCCAAAACAAAAGGAGGGTCAGCCAAAGAGCAGACTCCATCCATCAACCAAATGTCACTTGCAGCTGCAGGTGGAGCTGTATTCACTAACCATGGAAAGAAACCTGCAGCCATTTACTTTTATGGGTCACGTGTTTGTAACTAGTCTGATCAGGGAAGCGCCATGGAAAAAGGGAGCTAAAATGGTCTTGAAGAAAGACATGGAATGTTTAACAGGACAAGGAAGGAAGCTTAGAGCCTCCCATAGCTGGGAGCAATAAATAGGCCACGGTGAGCACAGGCAAGTCTTAGAACTTACCAAATCCCATGGAGTCAAAGTCCAGTCTGGCCACAGCCAGAATACAGCAAATACAGAGGCGAATGCCAGCAGCAAACCACTGAACTGAGAATAGGACCCCCGTTGAAGGAATCAGAGAAAGAACTGGAAGAGCTTGAAGGGGCTCGAGACCCCATATGTACAACAATGCCAAGCAACCAGAGCTTCCAGGGACTAAGCCACTACCTAAAGACTATACATGGACTGACCCTGGACTCTGACCTCATAGGTAGCAATGAATATCCTAGTAAGAGCACCAGTGGAAGGGGAAGCCCTGGGTCCTGCTAAGACTGAACCCCCAGTGAACTAGACTGTTGGGGGGAGGGCGGCAATGGGGGGAGGGTTGGGAGGGGAACACCCATAAGGAAGGGGAGGGGGGAGGGGATGTTCGCCCGGAAACCAAAGAATTATTATTAAGTATTAAATAAATTTAAAAAAAAAGAAAAAAAAAGTCCAGTCTGGCAAACTAAGTTTGGTCAGAGCTTAGAACTGAGGTAAAGAAACCCTTTCTCCCTTAAGTTGTTTTCATCCAAGTTCAGAGCAGAATGGATAAAGAAAATTTGGTACATGTATAACATAGAGTATTATTCTGCCATAAAGAAGAGTGAGATTATACTGTTTGCAGGAAAATGAATGGAATTGGAGAGAACAGAGGTAAGACCAACATTTCTGCTCCAAGGCACCTGCCTGGAGGACTCAGGGCACACAAACTCAGGAGCAGTATGTGATAGGACACTTCTGGTTTCTGCTTGCCCAGGGAGCTGACCTGGTCCACAAATCTCTGTACCCAGATTCCTCTGGGTGAGAGCTGGTCTCCATGAGTGCTGACACACAGTTTACAGGAAGGTCAAGCCACTGTCAGACAGTAAAACCAGGCAACAATAGAGACGACCAAATGGCAAGAGGCAAACACAGGAAACTAAGCAACAGAAACCAAGATAACTTGGCACCATCAGAGATCAATTGTCCCACCAAACCAAATTCTGTATATCTAAACACACTGGGAAAGCAAGATTTATATTTAAAATCACATCTCATGATCATGATAGAGGACTTTAAGAAGGACATAAATAACTCTTTCAAAGAAATGCAGGACAACAAAGGTAAACAAATAGAAGCCCTTAAAAAGGAAACACAAAAATTCCTTAAAGTATTACAGGAAAACAACCAAACAGGTGAAGGAATTGAACAAAATCATAAAGGATCTAAAAGTGGAATTAGAAACAGTAAAGAAATCACATGGGGAGACAACCTGGAGATAGAACAAATAGGAAAGAAATTATAGTCACAAGTATCACCAAACAGAATATAAGGGATAGAAGAGAGAATCTCAGGAGCAGAAGATTCCATAGAAAACATTGACACATCTGTCAAAGAATATGTAAAACGCAAAAAATACTCCTAACCCAAAACATCAGAAAATCTAGGACACAATGAGAAGATCAAACTTAAGGATAATAAGTATAGAAGAGAGGGAAGATTCTCAATGTAATTGGCCAGTAAATACTTTCAACAAAATTATACAAGAAATCTTACCTAATCTAAAGAAAAAGATGCCCATAAACATGCACGAAACCTACAGAATTCCAAATAGAGTGAATCAGAAAAGAAATCCACCCCCCCATCAAAACTTACCAAATGCACAAAACAAGGAATATTAAAAGCAGTAAGAGAAAAAGGTCAAGTAACATATAAATACAGACATATCAGAATTATACCAGACTTTTCAACAGAGACTATGAAAGTCGGAAGATCTTGGGCAGATGTCATACAGATACTAAGAGAACACTAATATGATTCCAGGCTACTAAGTTCAGCAAAACGCTAATTACCATAGAGAAACCAAGATATTCCATGACAAAACCAAATTTACAAAATATCTTTCCACAAATCCAGCCCTAAAATGGATAGTAGATGGAAAACTCTAACACAAGAAGGGAAGTTACAGCCTAGAAAAAGCAAGATAGTAATCTCCCTGTAACAAAACCAAAAGAAGAGGGCCATACAAACATAATTCCACATCTAACAACAAAAATAACAGGAAACAACAATAACTATTCCTTAATATCTCTTAACATCAATAGACTCAATATCCCAATAAAAAGATATCAACAAACAGACTGGATACATAAAGAGGACTCAGCATTTGGCTGCATAGAGGAAACATACCTCAATGACGAAGACAGCTACTCCCTCAGAGCAAAAGGCTGGAAAAAAAATTCCAAGTAAATGGTACCAAGAAACAATCTGGAGTAGCCATTCTAATATCAAATAAAATAAATTTTCAACCAAGAGATATCAAAAAATAAGGAAAGACACTTCATATTCATCAAAGGAAAAATCCACTAAGATGAACTCTGAATCTTGAGTAACTATGCTCCAAATGCAAGGGCATGTACATTCAAAAATGAAACCTTGCTAAAGCTCAAAACACATATTGCCCCTAAAACAATAATAGTGGAAGAACTCAACATACCACTTTCATCAATTGACAGATCATAGAAAGAGAAACTAAACAGAAACCTAGAGAAAGGAACAGAAGTTATGAACCAAATTGATTTAACAGACATTTATAGAACATTTCTACTTAAAACAAAAGAACATCCATCCTTCTAGACAACTCATGATAGTGTCTCCAAAATTAAGCATATAATTGGTCACAAAACAGGCCTCAACAGATATACCAAGATTGAAATTATCCCTTGCATCCTATCAGATCACCATCGACTAAGGCTGATCTTCAATTTCTTTATAACAGAAATGACAGAAAGCTCACAAATATATGGAAGTTGAACAATGCTTCTATTCAATGGTAACTTAGGCAAGGAAGAAATAAAGAAAAAATTAAAAACTTTTAAGAATTTAATGAAAATGAAAGTACAACATACCCATAGTTATGGGACACAATGAAAGCAGTGCTAAGAGGAAAACACATAGATCTGAGTTCCTCTAAAAAGAAACTAGAGAGAGCATACACTAGCATCTTGACAGCACACCTAAAAGCTCTAGAACAAAAAGAAGCAAATACACCCAAGAGGAGTAGAATGCAGGAAATAATCAAACTCAGGGCTAAAATCAACCAAGTAGTTACAAAAAGAAGTATAAAAGAATTAACAAAACCAGGAGCTGGTTCTTTGAGAAAATAAACAAGATAGAAGAACCCTTAGCCAGACTAACCAGAGGGCACAGAGAAATTAACAAAATCAGAAATGAAAGGGTGACATAACAGCACAATCTGAAGAAATTCAAAAAATCAACAGATGTAAATAGAAACTGGAAAATCTGGAAGAAATGGACAAATTTCTAGACAGATACCATGTAACAAAGTTAAAGCAGGATCAGATAAACCATTTTTTCTTTTTTTCCTCCATCTTTATTAAATTGGGTAGTTCTTATTTACATTTCAATTGTTATTCCCTTTCCTGGTTTCAAGGCCAACATCCCCTAACCCCTCCCCCTCCCCTTCTATATGGGTGTTCCCCTCCCCACCCTCCCCCCATTACCGCCCTCCCCCCAACAATCACATTCACTGGGGGTTCAGTCTTAGCAGGACCCAGGGCTTCCCCTTCCACTGGTGCTCTTACTAGGCTATTCATTGCTACCTATGCGGTTGGAGCCCAGGGTCAGTCCATGTATAGTCTTTAGGTAGTGGCTTAGTCCCTGGAAGCTCTGGTTGGTTGGCATTGTTGTTTATATGGAGTCTCAAGCCCCTTCAAGCTCTTTCAGTCCTTTCTCTGAATCCTTCAGCGGGGGTCCCATTCTCAGTTCAGTGTTTTGCTGCTGGCATTCGCCTATATATGTGCCGTATTCTGTCTGTGTCTCTCCGGAGAGATCTACATCCGGTTCCTGTCGGCCTGCACTTCTTTGCTTCATCCATCTTATCTAGTTTGGTGGCTGTATATGTATGGGCCACATGTGGGGCAGGCTCTGAATGGGCGTTCCTTCAGCCTCTGTTCTAAACTTTGCCTCCCTATTCCCTGCCAAGGGTATTTTTGTTCCTCTTTTAAAGAAGGAGTGAATCATTCGCATTTTGTTCATCCTTCTTGAGTTTCATGTGTTCTGTACATTAAGGGTAATTCGAACATTTGGGCTAATATCCACTTATCAATGAGTGCGTACCATGTGTGTTTTTCTGTGATTGGGTTAGCTCACTCAGGATGATGTTTTCCAGTTCCATCCATTTGCCTATGAATTTCATAAGGTCATTGTTTTTGGTATCAGAGTAGTATTCCATTGTGTAGATATACCACACTTTTAAAGACAGACACTACAGGGATGGGAAAAAGATTTCCAAGCAAATGATCCTAAGAAAGAAGCTGGTGTAGTCATTTTTTTTAAAGATTTATTCATTTATTATATATAAGTACACTGCAGCTGTCTTCAGATACACCAGAAGAGGGCATCGGATCTCTTTACAGATGGTTGTGAGTCACCATGTGGTTGCTGGGAATTGAACTCAGGACCTCTGGAAGAGTAGTCGGGTGCTCTTAACCGCTGAGCCATCTCTCCAGCCCAGGTGTAGTCATTCTAATATAAAATAAAATCAATTTTCAACCAAATGTTATCAAAAAAGATACCCTTCATACTCATCAAAGGCAAAATCTAGGTTTACTATCTCCAGGCTTGTTTCCCTTTGTGCTTTCTTTATTGTTTCTATTTCCATTTTCAGATCCTGGATGGTTTTGTTTTTGGTTGTGTTTTCCTATAATTCTTTAAGGGATTTTTGTGTTTCTTCTTTAAGGGATTCTACTTGTTTACCTGTGTTGTCCTGTATTTCTTTAAGAGAGTTATTTATGTCCTTCTTTAAGTCCTCTATCACCATCATGAGATGTGATTTTAAATCCAAATCTTTCTTTTCTGGTGTGTTGGGATATCCATTATTTGCTGTATTGGTAGGACTGGGTTCTGATGATGGCAATTAGTCTTGGTTTCTGTTGCTTGGGTTCTTATGCTTACCTCTCGCCATTTGTTTACCTCTGATTATTACTTGGTCTTGCTGTCTCTGACTAGAGTTTGTCCCTCTTATTGGCCTGTGATCCTGTGAGCCTGTGATCTTTGGAGTGAGAGCTCTCATGGCAGATAAGCTCTCTGCTGGCTGCTTTCAGGTCCGAGAGCTGTGGGACATCCCCAGCTCTGGGCGCAGATGGAGACTGGAATGGTCAAGTCCCAGGCTCTGCTGCGGCTCTCCAGCCCTGTGTGCTCCTGGCAGGTCTCTCTATGGACAGTCAATGTAGAGAAAATGGGGTCCCATCTGGGAGCTATGGGCTTAGAAGCTTGGTGCTCTTAAAAGACCAGCTCACTGCAAGCAGGTTTTGTGTCCGAGGGCTGTGGGACCACCCCAGCTCTGGGTGCAGATGGAGACAAGAAGGGTCCCTTTGCAACTCCTGCTTGAGATTGGGGAAATCTTCTTTTATCATTTTGTTGAATGTATTTTCTGGGTCTTTGAGTTGGGATTCTTCCCCTTCTGTATTTTCCCTCTCCAGAATTTCCTTAGTTTGTTTTATCTATCTATCTATCTATCTATCTATCTATCTATCTATCTATCTATCTATCTATCTATCTATCTATCTATCCATCCATCTATTTATTTATTTTCTTCACTTGTTTAATTGTATTTTCCTGTATAACTTTTAGCGATTTATTTATTTCTTCTTTAAAGACCTCTACCTATTTTATTGTATTTTCTTGTATTTCTTTAAGGATTTACTCATTTCCTCTTTAAAGGCTTTTGTCATCTTTATAAGATTTGATTTACGGTCATGTTCCTGTGCTACAGTTGTGTTAGGGTAGCTTGCAATAGTAAGGTAGCTGTGCTCTGAAGAGGTCATACTTCCCTCGGTTTTGCTGATTTTTGTTTTTTCAAGAGCCATGAGCCATCTGGATGGCATTGGTCCCTGGATGTTCCTGTAGTAGTAATGTCTAGGGAGGAAGGGTAACCTCAATGGTTCTTGTGTGGCAGGTCTCTGATGGGTATCCTTGGGCTTTATGGTTCTGGATGTGCAGGTCTGTATAATTCAGGATCCCTAGGTCTGTATGTTTCAGGACCTCATGAAGGTGGGCAGATAATTGGTGGGAGAGTGGAGGTCTGCCCAGGCTAGCAGGCTGTTCATAACAGCTTGGCATGCCCCAGTAGACTCAGTGAGCAGGGAAGATTGGTGGGGGAAGGGAAGCTAACTCGTATGCTGCAGGCTTAGTAGGTCTAAATGAAGGAGGGTAGAGAAGTGGTGGGAGACTTCAGGTTTCCCTGTGATACCAGGTTGCCCAGGGCCTAGAGGACTCAGCAAGCAGAGAAGATGGATAGGGGAAAGGAAGGTAATCTGTGTGTTTCAGGATCCACAGGTCTGATAAAAGTAGGAGGAATGTAGCAGGAATATGGTGGTCCAGAGGGGACCGCAGGCTGCTTGGGGAAGTCTGGTGTACCCCAGAACACTCATTGCAAAGGAAGGATTGGTAAGGGTAAGATAGCTAATTTATATGGTTCAGGGTCACCAGATCCAAGGTGGGTATAGAGTGGGGGAGGAAATGGAGTTCCGCCTGGATAGTAGGCTGCTCAGGGGAGCTTGGCTGGGTCCAGAGGGCTCAGAAAGCAGGAAAGATGGTTGGGGGAAGGTAAACTAACCTATATGGTTCAGGATCACCATGTCTTATGATTGTGGGAGAGGAGGTGTCAGGAGAATGGCAGAGTATATTTTAAAGTTCTCTTTCCAATTTGACTTTGGATAGAGTTAGGCAAAGCTGGATACTAAAGAGTGGGGAAGTATTTAACATGTTTAAATACTGATATCCCATCGGATTTGAAGTCTATCCCTCCTTCCTCGAATCTACAAAACTTGAATCAACAAAATCTTAAAATCAAAACGTGGCTTTTGGCTGTTTTGCTTTCTTCATCATTTGAACATATGCTGAGCAACATTCTCAACTTCCTTGACCTCTAATAGGTTGTCTCTTCAGATATCTCTGTTGCAGAATGACAAACAAAACCACCCTTCCAACACCCTCTCCTTCAATTTCTTTTGATTGTACTGTGGGGGATTATTTCTCAGTGCACAAATTAAATGGAGATGAAGCTGTATTTCATGCTTGGGAATTCAGTCTTTTTTTTTCTTTTTGTAGGTATTTACCTACCCACTGAATCTTAAATATAGTCTAATCAGTTTTTGAAATATTTTAGAATATTCACATACTAGTTAAGGGAGGGGGGGCCACACAAAGCAGAATGATCCATCGAGTAGGAGTGACAAGAAATGGTTTGGAGAAACAAGATTTTGCCCACATCTTCCACCATAATCAGAATTGAATACATGAAAGCAAGACAGTTTGGAAACTAGTTGTTAAAACAGGCTCACATCGAGCCATCTGCATCCAGACAGACTCTTTCCTATAGCACCATTGACCCATTCCCCCAAGAAACCAAGATGGTTCCTTCTGTTTTCTCAGGTACATCCTGATTTCTCTAGAAGCCTGCCTCTCCACCCTGCATCCAGATAGGTCAGAGCCAGCGATTTGTGAAGTTGGACTGGTTCATATTGGCTGAGAAGGTGTGCTGATCAGTAAGAGTTTAAGGGCGTGGCCATCAGTAGGGTGCTCAGAGCTCTGTGTCAGACCTCTGTTAGGCTTCAATTATGGAGGGTGGGGAGGAGCACATTGAACCCAGTACCTCCCAATACCACCAAGGAAGTAACCAAGCCACAATTCCTAGTTGTAGGAAACAATGTTCACATCATGGGAAGGTAAGAGGACTACAGCTAAGTACTATCTCTCTTCCTGAGCAAGTTCCCTTCCCTAGGACTCCTGCCCTGGCATGGGTGCCTTCCTCAACCCACACCTTTTCCTCACAATGTCCCCTTCACATGCTTGTCCTTTTTCTTAGCAATGGCCTTCAGTCTTCTGTTGTGCCTGTAGGTTCAAAAGACATATAAGAGGTCCTGCTTGGCCCTCTGGCACAGGAGGTCCAAGGGAGGGGCCTCCTGCAGAAAGACTATCAAAAATCTCATGAGAGCGGGAGAAAAGGCTTCAATGCACTGAGAACACCTGATCAACGTTGAGCTCAGTAGCAAAGATCCTGAGCCAGAGGAGCAAGTTGTGGTAAGTGCCAGGGTTTCCACCACAGACCTGGTGAACTCTGAATCTCAGCAACATCAATAGCTTCCTGCTGCACAGGGATCCTCCTGAATCCTGTCAGGCAATGGACATTGGCTGAAGAGATACCACAGATCACTTTTGTGGTACACATAATTAAAGTACTCATGTGAAGAGATGTGTGGTCCTGTGGGTCTGTGGTGGGCTCTTGTGAGGAAGGGTGGGTAGATGATAAGAGAGAGAAATGGCTTACTACAGGTTTGGTTGCCTGACATCAGGTCGACTTGTATGCATGTAACCTGATGCTGAAGAATCAGCACCATTGGCACCAACTCGGAAGATGAACTTGTTCCTTGTGCTTTATTTCATGGGGCAGGGTGTGGGGTAGATGGGGCTTGTGATTCCATGTGTATTTGGCAGGGGCAGAGGTTGGGGGAAAGTTTTCAGGCAGTTAAGAGAACCTACATGGTGGAAGGTGTGTGAAGGGCAGTACCAGGCCCATGGTTGGATTCACTGGACACCTTCCTCCTCCCAGTAGTTGTTGTTTCCCCAATTTGTGACATAATTCACTTAAAGGCCTCAGGAGAGCCCAAGAGAGCACCTCACTAAAGAAACCAGTAAAAATAAAAGAATGAAACAAAAAAGAATGAAGGAAATCAGTAACTTCTCCATGAAATTGTGATTTCAACCTTTGAACACAGCATTGGTTAGCCTAATCCTTAGGCGATTTGGCGATTGGTAGGGCAGTGTGGTTGGTCTGTTTATAGTGTTGGCCATAAAGTTTGAGACATTGTCTACAGGGAACTTTGAAATTATACACGTGTCATTCCAAATACCCATTGCATATTACCAACGATCCTTATCAGTAAAGGTAGATGAAAAAATCTGATGACTGTTTCCCTGCTTTATTGTATTCCAGTTGACATCAATGCACAAACAGGAGGAATGGAGAAGGAATGAGAAAGAAAGAATAGAATTACCAGCGGAAGACAGAAATCTACTGTGTTAGAGTTTCTATTGCTGGGATACAATACCAGGAGTATAAACGACTTTGTGTGGAATGGGTTTATTTGAGTTTATGGTTCCATAGCATAGTACATTGCTGAAAGCGGGCAGGGCAGGAACTTAAACAAGGCAGGAACCTGGAGGTAGGAAACTGAAGCAGATGCCATTGGAGGAGTGCTGCTTACTGGCTTGCTCCTTCCTTGGCTCCACAGACTGCTTTCTTATAGCACATAGAACCACATCTCAGGGGTAGCAATATTCAAAATGATCTGGGCCCTCTCACATCACTCATTAGTTAAGAACATATACTTCAGCCTTGCCTACAGACAAATCATAGAGACATTTTCTTTTCTGTTTTAAAATTAATTAATTAGTGTTTTTATTGGATAGTTTATGTATTTACATTTCAAATGTTTTCCCCTTTCCTGGTTCCCCCTTCTCCCTTCACCCCTCTCCCTGCTTCTATGAGTATGCTCCCCCTCCCACCCACCCACGTCCAACTGTTTTAAAGGGTATAAACTGTAGAAAAACACCTGATCACTCCTGTGGGTTTTATATTATGAAATCTAAGAGTCATGAATGTCACGTGAAAAAAATCCCTTCAATGAACTACTATGCCTTTTTTTTTTGTACAACACATCTAAGGTATTGTCTGATTTGAATTCCATGGGAGCTACTGTAAAACTGGGTTAATATATAAAGGCAGTAATGCAAACTATCTTTTGGACATGCAAATTCTGCTCTGGTAAAGCTCAAGTGACTTCTATCTCTTACTGTGGGAGAGGTAACTCTCTCTTTCCTTTCCAAGTTGATTTCAGTATTCTTGGTCTGTGTATATTCCTGGCAAGTTTTTTAAACTTGCTGCTCTATCTCTCTGGTTTCCTAATTGATTGACAAATTAAATACATTTTAACATGTATTGATTTTGTATCTGAAGGAGAGTCATGATTCACATTTTAAAAATTCGTCTCTCATATGTTACATCTGGACCACAGTTTCCTCTCCCTCGCCCCTCCCACTTTCCCACTTCAACTCCCCCCTACCCAAGACACAATCTTCTTCAGTTTCCCTTCAGAAAAAAGTAACTGGCACCTTAAGGATATTGACCAAACACAGCATAGCAAGTTACAATACCATTGACAATTTCCTTTTAATGTAAAAATTTCAAAATAAAGATCATCATTCTTTGAGAGACTGAGGTGCAGAGTCAGGGTTGGAAGCTAGAAGACCTAAATTCTGTTTGAGACCATTGCACTGCTAGGCAACATACCACTTTCTACTTAGCTGTCAAAAGAAATAAGAAAACACCATGTCTGCCAATGAACAGGATCTAAGCTCTTATTTCCTTCTTCTATTCCTCTGTGGCTTCCATAAATGGAAACCTGTTCTCTCCTTAGGCATCATGCACCATTTCTCTTAGTGTGAGAAGGTCACCACTGCACTGTTGGGAAACAGGTTTTCTGTGTCAGCAGGAGATCTAAAAGTAGCAGCCAGAGTTCCTGATATGAACTCTTCTCTCCTAACAACTAGGACTGCTGCCTCTAAACCACAGTGCACTTCATGTTTACAAGCACTCACATTTGACTAATGAGTCCTCAGCACTTAGGGAACACAGCATGTTTAGGTCTTAGCGCATGTTACACCATACTTCTCTGAAATTTGGTCTAATTAAAAGGACATTTACTAGAGTCTTGTGTATAGGATGATTATTTTTCCTCAAGTCAAGAATTGATGTGAAAGTATTTGATTATGAATGTAAATTATATCCTCAACTGGAAATGTATAGGTGATATTAAATAGCGAAGGCAAGCAGACAAGGAAAGATGAGGTATCATGTGCATTTTCCTCTGATAGCAACAAAGCCATTTTTCTGTGAACAGTTCTAGAAGCCATTATACCCATATGTCTGAACTATTCTTCCCAAGGAAGAATTTTTACTTAAATTCCCATTACTCACTGTAGGAGCGGTCTCTCCAAAATCATTAATTCATCTTCTTTTCTTGTCTAAGGCAAGACTGGACAAGAGAGCTCAGGTCTGAGAAATCCCTAAAACAGAGGTTTTCAACCTGTTGTTCATAACCTCTTTAGAACACCTATATCTCCCAAAACATTTACATTAAGTTTTATAACAGTAACAAAATTGCTGTTCTGAGGTAACAAAGAAAACAAGCTTAAGGCTGGGGGTCACCCCAACAAGAAGAACTGTATTCAAGATTCACAGCATTAAGTTTGAGAATCACTACTCTAGAACAAAGAGTGTAGCTGCTACCCTCCAGAAGTCAAGTTATATACTATGTAGTAAATGATTAGAGACATGAATGAAATACTAAAACTATCCCACAAGGCTTCCAAAATAGATATGACACCTGCATTCAGTTAACTCACAATTTATGTCATGATACCATGAATAAGACTAAAATGTAATACATTAAGAAGAATGTTCTTTGAAAGGAACATATAAAAGGAATTCATGAATTTGTGGTAACAAAAAGGAAAGGAGATTCTCAAAGGAATCTCTTTTGAGATTAGAATAGTGATTTATGTGTAGGGGAGAAGAAAAAAGAATACACATTTGGATACACACACAAACACAAAAAGAGAGATAGAGTAATTGAAGTTTGGATCTGCATCATTTTTCTTTATCTCATCTCATATTCTCTCTCAAATAGGAAACATTTGAGTTTTGCATAATTAGAGATATTTAAATTAACAAAGAAGCATAAAAGATTGGATATTTTGCCAAATGAACAATATGGAGTTTATTTATATGATTCTTTCATACTAGAGACCAGATTTGTTGAGACTGTAAAGGATTCTATTGTGTATATCAGATACAATAAAGCATCACTGTAGAGAAGTGAATGTTCTCTGATAAAACGTTTCCCAATCCCTCAGGACATAGGGTGGGAAGTCTGCCATGTCAAAAGTAAATAATTCTCCTAATACAGTCTTCTCTTGGGAGATGACCATAGGCTGAAACACACTTCGTCAAACACTCATCTTTGGTCATCTGTGCTCATGTACTTGTTCTTTGAAGAGTCAGTTGTGTTGGATGGCGTTTTACTGGGGCAAACACGTAAAAGTGTTTTTCTGAAGTGGACACAGGTGAAATAGTAAGGCAGACTCATGAAGGACCGTTTCACTGAAGCAGACACAGGAGAGACGATGTTCTGCTAAAGCAGACGCATGAAATGATATGTGATTAAAAGATTCTATGCTAACAACATACCTGTATTGGTCTGCCTTACATTGCATAGTTGAGCTGCATTTGTCAGGACTTCAGAGAGAGAGAAACACACCAAAAAACTTCTACTGGTGTATTGCGGTTTCTTGCTGCTTCCAAGGGATCAGGCTGATTGGATGCCCATGTTGAGGCAAGGCTCCTGGAGGTCAAATGATGTTTGGATGGTAGAAATAGGACTCCACTGAGCAGAGCTTGGCTTGCTGGTACAGCTACCTGTGCAACGCTTATGGGTCTTGCATCTTCCCTGAAGTTCACTTCCCTGAGAGAGGCATAGCTGAGACCTTCTGGTGTCCCACCAGGTTCCTCCTGCTGACTCAAGCCCAGGCTGAGGCCTGGCTCTCTCTGCTAGGTCTTATCACTGCTGTTGCTAACATGACTCTACCAAACTGGACTGCTGTTTTATCTGTGAAGTGTTTGCCAGAAGGTAAAGGTGCTGCTGCCTGCTAACCTATGAACTGAACTGCCGATTTCCAGATAACATAAGCAGGAGTTGCTCCAAATATCCTTTATAAACAGGTCCACTTCTTTTCTACTAGCTTTGCTAGGCGGTGGGCTACAAGGGAGGTTAAAACATTTAAGAACTATCATTAAAAATAAGGTGCATTATCAGGTATTGGAGGGGGGAACAGGACAGAAAGAATGGAAACAGGCAACCTTTGGAGGTAGGTGGGGGGGGGAGACCCTCTAGAATGTACCAGAGATCAGGGAGGTAAGTGTCTCTCAGGACTCAAAGGGAGATACCTTAGATGAAATGCCCTACAGTGGGGAGGGGGAACTTGTATAGTCAACTTCCAGTAGAAAAATAGGGCATCATATGGAGGGATGGGGTTGCTATCCCACTGTCAAAATCTTTGACCCAGAATTGTTCTTGTTTGAAAGAACTGCAGGACAAAAATGGTGAAGAGCTTGAACGAAAGGAGGTCCAGTGACAGGCCCAAATTGGAATCCAGCTCAAAGGGAGACACCACAGCCTTACGCTATTACTGATACTATTATGTGCTTACAAACAGGAGCCTAGCATGACCACCCTTGGAGAAGCCCAACAAGCAGCAGAAAGAGTCAGATGCTATATGTGCACCCAACCAATGAACAGAAGCTGCTGACCCCTCTGGCTGAATTAAGGAAAAGCTAGAAGAAGCTAAGGAGGAGGGCAACCCTGTAGGAGGACCAGCACTCTCAATTTTCTCGAACCCCCGAGATCTCTCAGACACTGGATCACTAACCAGGCAGCATACATCAGCTGATATGAGACCCCCAACACATATACAGCAGAGGACTGCCACATATGGGTTCAGTCAGAGAAGATGCACCTAACCCTCAAGTGACTGGAAGTCCAAGGTTGTTTAGAGGTCTGGTGGGGTGAGTGGGATGGGGATATCCTTGTGGAGATGTGGGAGGGCAAGAGTACAGGGGTGAGGTGGGGAGGAGGTATGTGGAACCTTCAGGGGGTGGACCAGAAAGGGAATAAAATCTGGAGTGTAAAAAAAATAAAAGCTCATTTGAAACTCCTAACTCCAGCCGAGTCTGTGTCAATCTCTTAGAAGGTGACGATGGTGCCATGTCTTTAAGGAAATATGAATAGTGTTATTTTTATTAGGTCAAGACTTTTATCGAAACAAAATAGCTTCCTGCATGATATTGTGATCTGCCACTCTTTAGCTGAGCAAGGTCCACACAATAACCCTAGTATTACTTTTTTAGTTAATGATAAGTATGATATGATGAGATTACATGGTTAGAATACAATCAAACAAATACTGCAATAGTCCTTTACACAAGGGCTCACAATGACCAAATTGCAACTTTTGACATGGTGTGGATGTGTGAATCTGCTTCACAGTTAACTATAGCAAAGTGCTTGAGGTAATCAACTTAAAAGAAGGGAAGGTTTCTATTAAGAAACTGTTATAACTATCGAAAGACTATACATGGACTGACCCAGGGCTCCAACTGCATATGTAGCAGAGAATAGCCTTGTTGGGGCACCAGTGGAAGGGAAAGCTCTTGGTCTTGCCAAGGTTGGACCTAGGGGAGGGGAAGGGGAAGGAATGGGGGTTTATGGACAGGAAACCGGGAAGGGTTATAACCTTTGAAATGTAAGTAAAGAAATATATAATAAATTTTTTTTAAAAAAGAGACGGTTATAGGCTATGAGTCATTTTCATTTAGCTCTTGAAGTATATCATTCCACATTCTCCTGACCTTCAGGATTTTATTAGGAATTCTGCTGTATTTTCACCAGCTTTCTCCACCATTAGTATGAACTCCACATTCGAAATCCTTACCTTTGCTCTTTCAGTCACATTAGCTCCTTTTCTTAAATCACTATTTGAATGTAATAATTCTTCAATTTTGTCACCAAGATTGTGTCTTTATTTTTCTTTTCTGACATTATTCTATTTGATCTTGTGTACTCTATACCAGCATCTCATCTGTTTTGATGTCTTTTGGAAAAATTCATGTTTTCTTTCTTTTTAACTGTTTGTGGGCTTTCTCTTTAAAAAGTAATTAAATTTCTTCTTTGACAATTTCAGACATACACACGCAGTGCATGTTGGTTGCTCTCATTCCACTGTCTTAATTTCTTCCCACTTCTATCTATACTGCCTTCCCACAAATCTTTTTCGCATGCCTATTTATTTTATTTTGTTTTGTCACCCACTGAATTTAGCCAGGGTTATCTGTGATCATGGATTTAATATTGGAGCCTAATGGTCTAACCTGTGCATGTAAGCTGAAGAGAAACAACTGTCCCTCGCCAAGAATCTGTCATTGTTCAGCATGGATGGATGGAGCCTCTTAAGCTCCTCCCTAATCTGCAACTGATGGTTATTAGAACCAGCTTGTGCAAGGCCATTGAAAATAATCACAGCTGCTGAAAGTTCATGATTCTGCAATGGCTGTGTCATGCCCAGAGGATAGATTTCATAGTCTGTTTCCTATTCTCACCTCTTACATTCTTCCCTCCTACCTTTCTGCAGTGTTCCTTTAAAGAAGGTGGTATATGGGCCCTTGACACCTGTTCTCAGCACTTTGAACAGCCACAAATCTCTACATTTATTTTTATTCACAGCCAAAGACACTTTTTGGTAAGGCTAAATGGGTCTTTTCTTATGGGTATAAACCTAGATATTTAGGAGGTTGTCAGTCTAGTAAAGTATCAGTAGTATGTTTGCCCCTTTGATCTATGATCCCTCAAACACTGATTATTGATGAGGCTTATTATACCAGATATAGATTTGATATAGTGAAGTTGATCTCAAGTCACATTAGAAAGTGCTTGGTTTCCACCAAAACAATTGTGTCACTATTGAATAGATGGGTATATCTTGCCTGGAAGATTTATTTTTGTAGTATATAGGGTACCCAGCTGGATAAGACCATTAATGTCCTTTCCCCATTAGACAACTTCATCATATCTTCCAGCACTTTTTGAATGTTATTCACCAATGAGGAAATTCCTGACTCAGTTCCAACTTGCTTTATATCTTGTAACTGAAGTCTGTCTTTCATTCAGCAATAGGGTCTTATCATCTAGTTGTGGTGAACAACAAAGAGTAGTGGCAAGAGCTTATATTGTTTATGGGGCCTCTGGGACCTCCCTGACCCACAATTCATAAGGAGTTATCCAAAACCTGGCACTGGGGACTTTGTTTTGCAAGCTAGTAAGCAGCATTCCTTCATAGTTTCTACTTCAGTTCCTGCTTTCAGGTCTCTGCCTTGACTTCCCTCAGTGATAGACTTTATCTAAAAGTAGAAGATGCTCCCAAATTGTTTTTGGGCATGATGTTTTGCATAGCACTAAAAACCCAGCTAAAGCCAGTAACTCAGCTTTGTAGAACTCCTTTTTCATTTAACACCCTTCTCTCTTGCTTCCTCCTCATACTCCCAAATCCCCTTTTTTTGTTTAAATTTTCTGTCCCCAGTTTTCTTCCTTCCCCTCTATTTTCATTTTCCTATCATCTTATCCTCGCCAATATTTCCACAATAGGTTACTGAATTAATAATAACACAAAATAAACAAAATGTATAACTTTAGTAAATAAATTAATACACACCCTGCATAGTAATGATGATGATAATGATAGAAAAGAAAGGAACAAAAATAATAAAAGATAACCAAGTGACTCATGCCTATAATCCTAGCACTTGGGAAGATGAGGCAGGAGGATTGTTGGGGATTTCAGAACAGCTCAGCCTACATAGAAAGTTTCATGATTATCTAGGCAACAGGGAGAGGCTTCCTATTTAAGAGCCCATCAGACAAAACCCCAAAGTAATACATGGATGAAACGAAGAATGTAAACACCTACAGAGTAAACATGGTCATAAAAAAGGGAAATGGTGAGAAAATAGAAAGCATAGAAGGATAAAGACAAAAGAATTATGCGATAACAAGGGGAAACAAAAAGTGAAAGAGGGAGGGACAGAGAGAGGGAGGGAGGGGGAGGGGAAAAGGGAGGGGAAGTGAGAGGGGACTTGGTAAGGCCTTTCCTTTGTTCCTGTCTTCTAAGGCCCTTCTCTTGCGTTCCCTTAGTGCCACTTCTGGACCACTTCTGGTTAAAGGCTGTGAGTAGGCATTTGTTCACATAAATTCTTTAGTATTTTACCATGCCTTGGGTTATCTTTTAAGAGGTACACATTGAAATTCTCTCTACTTTTGTGATAAGTTGCATGCTCACTTCTGGACAGGTTTTGCAAGCAGCAAGTTTTGACTCATTAGTGAAAAATATGTGCCTTTACATGGTCAAAGACATGTGGGTTAACATGCTATATATTATTATGTAATCTTGTGTGGTTTTCCTTTAAATCAGAAAACAGTTCCATTTAAGTTTATAGTATGGTTTGAACCCAGAGTACGTTACATGCTAGACAAGTACTTAACTCAGCTGTAATTTGAGGCTTCCACTTGTAATATATTGATATTCCATTACTTATTTTCATTCATTTTCTTATTTTATGACTACTATATTGATAGAATATATTGGGGCCACTGCATTTTCTTTTCAAGAAAAAAACCTTACCATATCTAAACTTAAAATAGTAATGTTAATTCAGCATAGTTATTTTTTTCACTTCTCATCCAGTTACTTTTAATAGATTGCCTCTGTCTTTTTTCCCTTTTATTGAAAATAGATCTTTCCTCGAATAATATACCCTGATTAGTTTCTCCTTTCTCCTCCACCCAGTTCTTCCCTGTATCCTCTCCCTTACACTCTGTTCCAGATCCACTCCCTTCATGTGTCTCATTTAAGAAACAAACAGTCCTCTAAGGGATTATAGTATAATATAATAAAATAATATAATAAAATCCAACACATCAGAATTGTACAAAACAAACAGAAGAAAAAGAGCTCAAGAGAAGGCCTAAGAAACTCACTCCTTCACACACTCAGAAATTTCATAAAAACACTAAACTGGAAGTTATAACATATAAGCAGAGGACCTGGTGCAGCCCTGTGCAGGCCCCGTGCCGCTTCAGTCTCTGAGTCCACATGAACTGTGATCACGTCAATTTAGAGGGCCTTGTTCTCCTGGTGTCCTTCATCTCCTCTGACTCTTACGCTTTTTCTGCCTCCCCTCCTGTGGAGTTCCTTGAGCTCTAAGGGGAAGGGTTTGATGGAGATAGCTTATTTAGGACTGAGTAATCCAAGGTCTCTTACTCTCTATACAATGCATGGCTGTGGGTTTTAGTATCTGTGCCCATCTGCGACAGGAGGAAGCTCTTTGATGATGAGATTGCCTGTGTCTTACGAAATGTTTGCCCAATACATACATGTACTCACTTCCCCCAATTCCCTTTCCTCTTCTTTCTTCCCTCTCCCTCCCAAGATATAAATTCCTGCTCCAAGTGAAAATATAGATTTTACTTCTAGCATCCAATGCTGCATGGCTGGTGAATAGATTCTACCCGATTCTACACTTCTCTACAAGTCTCTCTATACTTTTTGTCATGCCAAATTTGTATGAAGACGTAACATTTCAATCCATTACAAAGTTTATCCACTGCAAAGAATGAGAAGTGAAATTCCCGATGCCTTCGAGCTACAGTGTTAAGTTAGAGAAAGGGACTGAAGCCCTTCGCATGGGAGTCTCACAGGCATTTTCATTGAACGTGGTGAACCTTTGAGTTTCAAAGACTATTTGTGATGAAAGGCTCCTGTACTGCCGTAAGACTAATGATGTACATCAAAGCCAACATTTACATTTTGTGAAATAGCTAAGAGGAGAATGAAGACCATCATTACGACAGAAGGCGGTTCTTGAATCCAGATGCTCCCTCCATTGCAGTTTTAAGTGATGTTATTGATATATCACTAACTGGAATCCTGTGTGCCTAGTTCTAAGTGTTTTCTTAGGTAAACAGATACCCTCTAGAAAGGACCGGAAGAAATAGTCTTATTACTTGTCTGTTATCTTTGCAAATAGTTGTTAGAAATAATTTTAGCTGGCTGAATATTAGTATTTTAATTTAGTTTCAAAAGGTTTTAGCCCAACCAAATGATCAGAAGTGTGTAAATTATTGAAATTTGAGTTATGTTTTCATTTGCATGATCATGTTTTTTTGCAAGTTGGTGTGTGGTCACAAAAGTCAGGACTCCATATTAGAGCAAGCCCTCTAGAAGACTAATGGTGTAAGCATCTTTAAATTGCTGAAGGAAGACCCCAGACTCAGCATGCAAAGACAAAGAGTGTTTATTCTGGAGAAACAAGCAGCATGTAGGGGTAAACCATCCTTTATAATGGTGATGCCAGACAGAGGCATGCAGGTCTTCTTATAGGAAACCAGGAGAACTCTGTAGAAGGATTAGGTAATCTAAAATTTCATTGGTGGGTGCTAGGGGATCACAGGTGGTCAGTGGTCTGCATTCCTATGTCATGAATGTTTAACCATAGGACAACATAGGGATGCCCAGCACAGATAGCCCATTCTGTGATATTTCCCCATTTTTGTGGTTGTCCCCAGGCTTTTCTTTGGGAAGGGGTTTTATAACCTTGTTCCTGGATTTTATGGTCTGTTCCTGGAGCTGGTGCCTTAATGGTCTTCTTTTTGAAATCAAGCCTGGTCCTTAAATGGAGACAAATGGGGTTTACACCATCCTCTATCCTTTCAACTGATGCCTTTGAACTAGAGTGTAAATGTTCCCTCTTCTGATAGAATCCCAGAGATGGAAAAAAAGATTGTAAAAGACTGTAATGACAAAGAGTAGTTAAAGGTGCATGAAAATGGCCTTTTATATATCAAATATCAAATACTATGGAAGTATTTATCCCAGAGGAGACTTTTTACCTGTGTTAAAAATAGAATCTGGGACCTTGCTCCACTAGAAGGCTACGTCACTTTTTTTCATAATTTATTTTGTATTCGTGTTACATCTTAATCAAAGTCCCCTCTCTCCTCTCCTAAGTCCCACCCTTACAAATCACTTCCCTCAATTACCCACCTCATTCTCTTCAGAGAAGGGAAAGCCCCCCTTGGGTACCACCCCTACCTGAGACAGCAGAACTAAGTATCTCTTCTCTCACTAAGAGCCAATCAGGCAGTCCAGGTAATGGAAGGGAATCTAATGGCAGGCAACAGAGTCAGAGACAGCCCCTGCTCCAATTGTGTGGGGACTCACACTCTCCAGTCCCTACATCACTTTTTTTAGTCATTTTCTTCCAGATTTTTAATGAGAGTAGAGTTATTCAATATTTTACATGAAGTAAAATACTTTGTTTAACGCAAGTTTCAGTTTCCTACACTTTAACAAGACATAGATTATCTACACGTAGGAAATATGATGCAAGAAGTAATATTAGTGCTGGTTTTTAAAGGGTTTAATAAGTAATATCAATCAATTCTGGTGTGTTCTCAATTTAGTGTGCTGTCCTTTTTAATTTAATGTTCCATGTGGTTTCAGTGAAAAATATAATTTAGCTTGTCCTTGTACTTGGGAGAGATAAGATGGACTGATTGGCAGAGACTTCCAAGTAATAAATGGTTGCTAAGTAATTTCATTACAAG
Organism: Rattus norvegicus; assembly: GCF_021556685.1. NCBI lineage: Eukaryota > Metazoa > Chordata > Mammalia > Rodentia > Muridae > Rattus > Rattus norvegicus. Next base: position 36,988,303 of record NC_141554.1, read on the forward strand.
TAATGAAAAAGGGAAGAAAATGTTCAAAGGAGACCATCATAGAAATGAAAATTACAGGTATGCTTAAAATCAAATAGATTCTAGTGAATTGCTTTAATCTTTTTCCATTCTATGGTAAGCCGATCACTATGAGTCACTGAGGAAGTTGAGACCATGGGGATAAAATGTAACCATTCATGCCTCCAGCTGCTAGTGAGGATATACTAGTTGAAAAAAATGTCAACATTTCTACTGTACACATATAAAGGCCTTTTGCAAATTATTAAGCACAGTGGGGTACCATTGCATACCTTTTAGAATGTTTAAATAAAACATCTAGACTACAGATGTGACATGGTGGTAAAGCAGTTTTCTAGTCTGTACAAATCTATTGGTTCTAGTTCCCAGCACTATAAATAAATGAATGAATGAATGAGTGAATAAATAAACAAATAAATAAGCAAGCACAGAAAAGTAAAATGCATGAATGTGTGTGTATATATATACATATATATACACATACATATATACATACATGCATTTAAATATCAGAATGGCAATTTATTATGTCTGTACATACTGTTAATAAATAGTATACTAGTAATAGATAGTTTTAATAAACATGTATAACAATGAGTATTCTCATGCACCATCAATGGGAGTATACATTATAAAATCAATTTGGATAATATTTGAGAGTAAAGTTGAAAATGTGTACAGCCTATAAGACAGCAATTCCTCTCTGTGTCTTTGTCCCACAGAAATATGTGTGTAACCAGGAAATGTGCTGAAGCATGTTTCCTACAGCATTGTTACGCAACATTCCTGAAAGGAACAATTCAACAGTTACAGTGATAGGCAAATGGCAAGAGATATGATAGCATACCATTCTCCTAGCGAATGGATGAAGTCAGTCTCCACACATGGATACATATTAAATACAAATGAAAGGCTGAGCTAAACAAGTTAGGCTATATAATAAATGATCTGAACGATACACATTTCAAATTCAGGTCCCATGAAGTGATTGTTATTCATCATGAATATCAAGATCGTTAGTTTAGGTAGGTGGTGGTTTAGGATTACAATAGGAAGAAACAGATGAAGGACTTTTCGGGACAAGACATCATTCTATCATCACAACATGAAGGGAAGACAAAATGCTCTTTTCCCATAATCTGTTAAATTAGATAGTTACGCAGAATGGCTGTGTGTTTCATCCCAAGATGATACATTAATGAACTATATCTTAGTAGTGCTGTTTCAGAAATATGAATTTCTTTACAGCACAAATGGGCACCTACAGCATTCCTGGGTATATTTACTTCCTTTCCCTCATTCCTCTGGAAAAACAAAAACCCAAGAAAACAAAACACATTAAAAGCTACTTAGGGAATGAAGTGTTTGTTTTGACTCATAATTTAAGTCAAAATATAGTCTCTAATGGCAAGGAATCTGTCCAGATGGGAAAAGTGGGGCAGCTTGTTGCATTGTGCCCACAGTCAGGAAGCAGAGAGAAATGAATGCTAGCGCTCATCGCTTTTGTTCCTTTTGATTCAGTCTGAGACACCAGTCTATAGGATGGTGCCTGATACATTGAGGATAGGGTCTTACCTCCTCTCTGGAAACACCTCCACAGACACACCTAGAGGTATTTTTTCCTAGGCGATTCTAAACACTACCATGTTGGCTATGAAGAGGAGCCATTATACTGGGCCTCTGCTACAGATGTTCCATCATTTAGCCAAGGTGAGATAAAAGAGAACAACAATAATGAAGACACTGACGGCAATGACGAAGACGACAGCAATGATGATGAGGACGACAACGAACTATCAGAGTTACACCTCATTTACTCAGTTAGTTATCACCATGGAGTATGATTAGAAAACGCTCTAGCTCAAGATGAAGAAAAAAGTGTGTGACTAAAGACAGCCCAGGGCTAGAAATGGTCCCAGAAGCCTCTAACATCTGGAGGAACTGTATGTGCTAATGAATTCCTTTCTCGAATTTGAAATATGTCCTCAAGCCTGTTTGACAATTGCTTGACTTTTATTTCTCATCCTTTATGCTTTTCCCTACATTGCCTATAAGATGTTTCGATTAATTTTCTTAAACTACTGACCAAGCAGTTATAACATTTGTTGTTTGGAAGAATATAAAGAAATCAAATGCAATCATTTTGAAAGCCTCTGACTAAGTGTTGGAGCCTACGGGGTAAACACAAAAATCAAACTTGAGAACTTTTGACCTTCTTCTCACTGATGTATGTTGAAAGCAATTACATGAATTTGTATTCCTGACCTGGCAACACGAAAAAACGAAAACGAAACAAAACCATTTGGCCCAGACCGAATTTCCTACAAACAACAACTTACTGGAGACATTTTTGACAGCTCTCTACTACTGAAATATAGAACCATGTATGTGACAAGATATTTGTTGGCAAAAGTCACTTGGATTAATGAATTTAGAACTGAAATCCGGAACAGAGAGTAGGTCCTTATACAGAACATGTCTATATGTCAACCAACATAGTGCCTAATAGAATATAGCACTAAACAAATTACAATCCAATAAAACGTTATAGGAAAAAAAAAGAAGGGTAATTGAGAATGCAGATCCTTGAATTAAATCAAGCAAACCTTACTTTTACTATTGCTGATAGATAATAGCGTTCAATCCATAAACATTGACTAGATTTCTATGTCATTAAGTCTGTGAGTACTGAAATGAAATTTTCTCTATTAGAATATATGCTATTAAAGTGCATTTTCAAAATACATTCTGGAGCTTAGACAGCAACTTCAAATCTTTTCAGAAATGTATACCTACTATCTGCATAAAATGTATGGATCAAATCAAGTTGTTAAGAAACCAGAGTTTTAAATTAGTTCTACTATCAAAGGCAAAGTAAGAAGAAAATAGTCATTTGTTCCTAACTGAAAAAAAAGGAAATATGCAGTTTGATACTGAATGGTATAAGATGTCACTCTGTCTTTTTTTATTGGCTATTTTATGTATTTACATTGCAAATGTTATCCCCTTTCCTGGTCCCCGCCCCCATTTCCCTCCACCTGCTTCCATGAAGAAGCTCCCACTTCCACCCACCCACTCCCACGTCAATGACCTGGCATTCCCTCACACTGGGGGCACCCAGCCTTCATAGGACCAAGGGCCTCTCCTCCCACTGATGTCCAACAAGACCATCCTCTGTTATATATGTGGCTGGAGACAAGGGTCCATCCATGTGTACTCTTTGGTTAGTGGTTTAGTCACTGTGAGCTCTGGGTGGTGTGGTTGGTTGATATTGTTGTTCTTCCTATGAAGTTGCAAAGCCTATTCAGTTCCTTCAGTCCTTTCTCTAACTCCTCCATTAGGGTCTCATACTCAGTTCGATGATTAGCTGCAAGCATCCTTATCTGTATCATTAATGATCTGGCAGAGCCTCTCAGGAGACATCCATATCAGGCTCCTATCAGCAAACACTTCTTGGCATCAGCAATAGTGTCTGGGTTTGGTGGTATGGGATGGAGCCCTGGGAGGGGCAGGCTCTGGATGGCCTTTCCTTCAATCTCTGCTCCATTCTTTGTGCCTGTATTTCCTTTAGACAGCAATTCTGGATTCAATTTTTGAGAAGGGTGGGTGGCCCCATCTCCCAACTGGGGACCTTGCCTAACCTCTGGATATGGTCTCAACAGGTTCCCCTCTCCTTTGTTAGGTGTTTCAGCTCATGTCATCCCTGTTGTGTTCTAGGATCCTCTTGCTTTCCTGGCATCTGGGACTTTCTGGTGGCTACCTTCAGTCCCCCATTGCTACACACCTCTGTTCAAATTCCTGATCCTCTGAATATCATCCCGGTCTCCTCTCATACCTGATCCTGACCCCCTTTCCCCTACCCCTCCTCTCTTCCTCCCACCCTCTACCCTCCATGAGTATTTTGTTCCCCCTTCTAAGAAAGACTGAAGCATCCACATTTTGGTCTTCCTTCTTCTTGAGATTCATAGAGTCTGAGAGTTGCATCTTGGGTATTCTGAGCTTTTGGGCTCTGGTTGTATGTTGGAAATCATTTATGGTTCTTTTTTTTTTTTTCTTTTTCCGGAGCTGGGACCGAACCCAGGGCCTTGCGCTTCCTAGGCAAGCGCTCTACCACTGAGCTAAATCCCCAGCCCCGGAAATCATTTAGAGATATATGTCCACTACTTCCCAGTTTAAACAAAATCTTCATTTGTTAGGCCCTCAGTTGCCTTCACTCTGTCACTCCAGTGCCCTTAGCATCCAGTCATCTGAGAGATGTCTGATTCTTTTCTACCTTTATATTTTGGATTATACAGTCCTTATATTACTATACAACTTCTTATGATATGAGTTTTTTACCCCCTTTCTTCAATGACAGGACTTGACAGAAGGTGGGTGGGTCAGAGACTTAACCACATTACTGTGTAGATTTCTGTCTTCAACATTTTAGGGGATTGTGGAAGACAACTATTAAATTAGCAAATACTGGAAGAAGCTCCTATTTAGGAACTTAGTGTGCTGCATTCAAGCTTAGCTAGAACTTTTTTAAAATAACCGTGACACAAAAAAAAATATTTAAAGAACAGAAGAAAGAATTGGTTTTAAGAACTTTTATTTATTTACAGGATAGAGGGAAAGAACTGAATCCCTCCAATTGTCCTTGGACAGCTACACTTCCACTGTGGTATATGTACTCCTTCCATGCCCACACATTAAATTCAAAAATATATACATATATTATGTGTTATATTTATTTTATATGTATATTATATATGATTATGATGATAGAGACAAATAATACATACAGAAAGAGAGGACAGCAATTTTGAAGGTAGTTTGTAACAAACATATCTGAATTCTTAAGACTGTTGACTGCACTTAAGAGTGTAGAAATGACTTATGATTTTCTTCGTCTAAGCAATTTTGATACTAAGAAGGGAGCCAAACTACACTGTGAAGTATGAGAAGAAGTGAGGAAATGGACCTTATTGAGCAGTCATTTTTAAAATCAGGGTGAAGAGAGAGAGAGAGAGAAGAAAAATGAGCATCAAGTTGATTTGAAACTTAGATGAGGGTTTGTAAATTTGGTTTGTAAATATTTGTAAATTTGGTTTGTAAATATTTTAACTTCTTTGAAATAAAAAAAATGATCTGGCAAGTTTGTAGCAGAGAGAGGAGGCCTTAGGTGCGATTGAGGGAGAACTCTGGTTCTGTTCCTTTGCGTTTTGTACCACCACCTCTTCTCCAAGAATGAGCATCCCTCTCAAATATATCTCCCCCTTTCTGGCAAAATAGTCATAGACACTCCAGGCTCTACATATACTTATGAGTAAATGTCATCATTCAAAGCGTTATAATAAAAACAGTGCTCGACTAAAGAGTAACACTGATGGTTATGAGACGTGAAACAAGGGATCATTCTTATTCATAAACTCCTTTGTATTCTTTTCCTTCTTACAATGTAGACTCTTTCATTCAATAATCCTTAAATGATTGCTGAAGGTAAGGGTGCATACTGCACTTGCAGAGAACCAGAGTTCATTTCTCAGCACTCTTAGGAGCTCACCACTGCCTGCAACTCCAGCCCCAGGGTTATCTGGCTCCCTCTTCTTGTCTCCATGGACACTTGCACCCGTGTGAACACATGCGCAGAGATATACACCCATACACGTAGTTATAAATCTTCAAAAGGGTAATTCTTACATGAAAACTAGTATGAAAATTAATTTTCCAACAAATATTAGTGAGATTTTCACCTAAATCCTCTTCTAGAAGAGCAGGAGAGAACCCTACCATGGGAAGTAGTGAAAAAAAGCTACACCCAGCCCAGCTCCAAGGACAGACGTGACTGTGCTTTCCAGAGAACAAAGAAACGACAGACTGACTGATACATAGAAAATCTAGAATAAGGTGAATTGGATCCCTTGTGGAGAAATCACAGTTGAACAGGAAGGTATGGTTACTACATACAGATATAAAGGATACAGTATTTATGGCATATAGCGGAAGCAAGGAAACAGGTTTAGTTAATCTCAGTGGAGCAGTCTCTGTAGGCGAGCAGTCTTCAGGCCATGAGTACATTGGCAGAGAAAGTTATTGTGCACATTCTCTGCACACACTGTCAACCTTTCCACCCTCCTGCCCCCTCCCCAGGAAGACTTTGCCATCCCTCTGAGCCTGAGGCTACGGTGTCTATATCCTGAGTATACAGATGCACTCAGGGCAGCACTCTGACAGGGTTTTCTCCTCTCTCCACACATGTTCTTTTTGACATGGCAATTCCCTAGGACAAGTTCTCTTAATGGGGTTGATGAAGAGGATGGCATCTCACAGAGAGTGAATCAGAATTATCTGTTGAGTCCACCTATATTGTAGTCCCATCTGTATTTAAAATAGAGCAGACAAATGCCACTGTTTAGTGTTGAACTATAGAACTGGGTATGGATTTAGATCTCAGAGGCAGCATCCTGAGACCCCTTTACAATTAGTCGTGTAGCTTTATGTTGAGTTTCATCAACCACGGGGAACCATGGGTTAACTGTTGGATATTACATATTATGTTTTTCAGAAGAGTGGTACTTGTTATGACTGTTTATCTCTAGTCATAATCTTGTAACCTTAGAGACACTGTGGTTTGTATTATTTCTTAAGATTTATATGCTACAAACAATTAATAGTCTTTCATTCTTACATCCCTACTCCATCATTTCTCTCATAATTCACGTCAGTCTGTATATTTTTCTATGAGAAGTTGCCATTTTAGATTATAAGCTATTACTACATACTGAGCCAAGGTGCTGTCCTGACATGGTAAAAATACATTTCTAGAAAATAACTACATTCCTGCCCCCCCAAAAAATCTACAATTTTAAAGCAATAAGAAATTTTATTATTTGACCAGTGCCTGCATTATACATTTCAATGGGGTTTAACTACTTTTCATTGGTCTTTTCCACTGAACGAGTATTTTAGTAGAGCATACAGTAACCATGGTTACTGAAATAAAACTCCTTTCATGTGTGAAGGCAGAGGCTGAACATGTTTGAAGTGTTACTCATACCTCTACATTTTAAGAGCGTTTAACAAATTGGACTTGTCTTCACTGTTCTGCTTCAAATGGCTTTCGTCATTATTTGAAAGGCATGTACTTCTTCATCTGAAGTACCTGCTGCTTCAGTACTTGTAAACTGCCTTGATATCATACTTAGAAGAAATTCTCCTGCCCTACTGCTTGATGTTTCCCTCCCCGTGAAATTCATTTTCAAGTAAATAGCTTACGAAGTGGTTTTACGAGCATTAAACAAGTAATTCTTCAGTACATTAATTTTTAAAGCATCCAATGGCAGTGAGTACAAAGAAAGAACAAATTTCAAGGCTGGCATTTTCTAGTCTGGGGATAGGAAGACATTTATCTGAAGAGTCTCGAAAGCAGGCAACTGGACAGTCTTTAATAAAACCATAAACAGCAACTATAATAACTCTCGAATGTAAGTACATTATGCAAAAGACATAAATTTTTCACTTATAATACAACAGCTTCATAAAGATTTTATCATCTCAATTAAGCAACCCAACTAAGTACCAGAGTCCCAAACCTGAGTCTAAAATTCCCCCTGTTGCAACACTTGTTACTTGCTTTTAAAAATAATTACCAATTAACATTTTTGTTACTTTTTTAAGGCACTGAGACAGTTTTTAAAGTTTTATCAGAGTGAGTTAATGTTATCTCTCATGCCTTAGTAGGTATTTGCACATGACTTTATTTCCTTTCTCGGGAAATATAGATGGAAACCAGAAGAGTAGCCACCATTAGACTCAATTTTGCCTCATCTACTCTCTATCATACCTAACAAACTAGTAAATGTGTCTGGCTGTATATAGAGGTGGTATATCTAAGAATGAATGTGATATCCTTATTAAGTGATGTATTAGTATAGTAGCAGAATTTGTCTTATTAAAATCATTTCTCCTTAAGATGTCAAGGCAACATGAAATGATGATGCTCCACAATTAACCTAGCAAACTTTGGTCTAACTTACATCTCCTACTTATAAAGGAGATGATAGTTCCCAGTTTACCAGGTTTCATGAGATTTGGGGGAAAATGATATAGGACAAGAGTCACTGTAACCAGAAATGTCCATTACCAATGTATACTATTGCAGTGGTGGCTGAATTTGGAAATCCTTGTCTCCATTTTACTGTTTTTGAAGCACACACAACTGAATCATGAATGTGAGTGCTGAAGCTTTTGCTCAAGAGTTCCCAATCCACTTTCCACAAAAGCCCACCAAACACTGAGCTACTGACATATGAGTCTAAAGAAAATGTGATCCATTTTAATACTCTTTAAAGAAAAAAGAAATTCAAGGCTTCAAAACAATCAACACATTCACCAATCCTAAAAATTGTGTGTTCTTCTTCTCTTCGAGAGGAAGCATTCTTGAGAAGGACAATAACTCATGACAGTACTACTGTCTAACTGTGGAGAACGTATAAAGAAAAGTCAAACTCTGAAGGGTGCCAAAAGATATTAAATATAAAGCAACCATAAACAAAGCTAATCCTCAAAGATTAAAAAAGGCCAGGAGCTGTCAAGACAATATCCATAAAGCACAGTAAGTTTTGAATTGTCCTCAGTCCCTGAGACAATCTATTAGGATCAGGATCTTGCCAGAAGACTAGTCCAGTGACAATTTCAAAGAAAAAAAAAATCTCTGCTCATCTGTCAACCTGGAATTAGAGCATATGTCATGGATATTTCCTAACCAATTGGAGGTTGTTAAGTTGGGTCAGGAGTTGGAATCACAGGAATGCCTTCTTTTCTGCTACTGATTTAATCAGTTTCAGCAGCATGCCTTTACCTACTTACTAATATTTGGGACTGTAATTTAATCCTATTGTATTCATTTTGTTACTCCGATTGTTTCCATGTTGGCCATTATGAATGATTCAGACTGACTGAAATTGAAGGAATGTCATTGTGCTTTAGGAAAAATGAAAACAAGGTGATGTGTGTGTGTGTGTGTGTGTGTGTGTGTGTGTGTGTGTGTGTGTGTGTGTGTTGGATAGAGGAAACCACTCCTGACTGGGAAGCAGGAAACTTCAATACTAACTAGTGTGAACCAATCAACTCTGTGACTTTAAGCCAATCACACAGCCTCTAAGGCATTGTAACTTAGTTCCAGACAAGCACTAGATCCATCTGCAAGTCCTCAGAGTCCAAGTTCCTTCATTGACTAGTACTGTACCCTGTGATTCAGTGTTCTCCCTTGGAAAGTAGACATAAAAGTAATTACTAGACTGAGTTGTTGTGATGATTATTTGAGCTATGTAACATATCTAAAATATATGAGGCTGTGACTAGTAGTTAACGAAGAGAATAAAATGAGTGTGACTTGGGATATTCTGATGTATGAGAGTGGTTTGGGAGAAAAATGAAAAAACACCATTAAGTCATTGCTGTTGTCATGAAACCCCGGGCCAATAACACCGTGCTACCAGCTTTTCCAATAATGTCCCTTTCTAGGCCAGCAACCTTGCTCCATTAGTCACTCTGTCTCCTGGATTCTGTGATTCCTGACCAATTTTCTCTTACCACACTCTGTTCATTAGAGCAAGTCAATAAATGTAGTCCAAGCTGGCTGAAAAAATTAAGCTCCAAGATTTGGAGAAGGGGATAATCTAAATATTATATAAAGATCAATACATGGCTCTAGGTCTTATACTTTGTGTTGTGATGTGGTTTAGATATGAAAACCCCTCACAAGTTCATGTACTGAGGAACTGGATGACAAATGGTAGAATTGGACTGCCTCATCCTCCGCCTTCATGCATGTTTTGTTCCAGGAGTGGCACTAATACCTTTGTGGCATTCTTCAGAAGGGGTGGAAACTTTTGGAGATGGAGGGTTCCTCTTGAAAAGAGTAGACTCCTGGTATATGTTCTAAGAGGCTGTTTTTTTGCCTTGGCCCTTTCTTGTTAATGTTCTTTATTTCTTCTTTACTGTGAGACAATCAACCTTGGGTACATGTTCCCACTTGCATGATTTTCTGCTTCACCATGGACCTAGAAACGGGGAATCAAGGGCCCGTGCATTGAGCCTCCTAATGCTATGATCAATGATAAATAATGTGTCCTTTAAGTTGTTTCTGTCAGAAATCTGCTCACAGCAATGCAAAGGTAACAAAGAAACATTGTGATCAGATATTATATTTTGTTGTTCAGTTTTGACTAAGGAGGCACACATTAAGTTTGCCTTGCCTATCAGTTTGGCACACCCTACCCTTTATTTTTTGGTCATTTTGTTTTCTAGCACTACAAAGCTGTTCTAACTTCGCTTTGACCCACTGGGTCTTTCTGGCTCCCACTGTAGAATTGGTCATTTCTGGGAAAACCACTTATGTTTTTAAATGAAAAAAAACAGAAGGTTTTTGATTCATAACATGAAGCAAACAACCTAGAGTGAAAATTGAGTTTAAATTTTGACTTCCTGAGCATAGATAGAACTCTTTGCTGTTTACTAGGGGCAGGTTTCCTCGTTGTAATATGAAAATAAGTAGATAAATCCCACTTAATGCTCTCAGTTTATGTGATCATTGCAATAACTCACCATAATGTTAGTGGTTTCAAACAACAGGAATGTAGTCTTGCATTTCTAGATGTCAGAGGTCTGAACTCTGTCTTATAGGATAAATCAAGATGTTGGCAGATGTGGACTCTTCTAGAGGTTACAGAGAATATGATCATCACCTTTCCTACCTTTTTGACTTCTCACATGGCTTGCTTCTTATATCATAGATCCCGTTTTGGTTTAATTCTCCAAATTCCTTTTTCCCTTTCCTATTTTACCACCATTACTGTCTTACCAGCTTCTTCTGATTACATAGATTTTCTCCTGGATGAATTAGGTTACCTCCTCATTGTAAGATCATCTTCAAACTTGTAAAGGTAAAGTGTTCACAGGTTCCAGACATTCAGCTCGAAACAACTTTGCAAGCTATTATATAGCCTGTCACACACAGATTAATAAGAATATTATTAGCTCAGGGTTTGATTTTCTAAATTATCAGTTTAGGAGTGGAGATGACTCTAAAAATAAGGAGAATAAAAAAACCCCAGATATAAAATTGCATGACAAAATTACTACAAGGTTTTTAATTGTTATCTTAATGAATAATTACTTTGGAATCTTGGCAAAAAAAACCACCCCAAATGTACTGCTGTGATATTGCTCACCACATTTGGCAGCTCTGCTTTCAGAAGTCTCTGCCAGAATGAACCCACCCGCCTCCTTCACAAATTCACTTTTGCAGTCAGCGCTTCTCTGCCTGAGTTCACGGTGTTTGTCTTGACTTCTAGAAAAGGTCCCATCTTTCCTGAGATTTTCTCCCTGAATCTAGCTTTGCCCATTCTTCTGATTCTCCTCTCTGCCAAGCTCCTGTAAGACTTGGCATGTACCAGTTGTGCTCTTTAAAGTTTGCATTACAACTATTAAGTTACTGATTGTAGTATAGATATGTATTTGTTATTTATTAATCTTTTTTTTTCTAATGAGTTCATCAAAGTCTCCTCTCTTCTGCTGAAAGCATATCCTTGAAGCTAATCAGTAGGCATCCTTAGTCAACTGACAGCTGCCGTTTCTTTGGTCTCTGTGGACATTTATTAATATGCATTTTGAGACTTCAAGCATACAGAACATGGTAGATTACATTTTTAACAACAACGATAATAATCTCTATTACTCTATTCCTACAGGATAAGTATCATTCTATGCATCTTTTTATTGTTAAGCTTGGCCAGTGAAAAGCAGACAAAAATGACAAAGAATAAATTCAGTATCAAGTCTCATGTGTTCTCTCCCAGACCACTGGGAATGTCTAATTCTTGCTGTGAAAAGACTTTGTGCATGTAATTATGATTTGGAAACTAAGGTATGTTGCAGACCCACCCTATCCATCTTGCACGTCTATAGCCTGATTCATAAAGAGTGTCGTGTATACTGTAGATTTTGAGTGTGAAATTAGAGGGGACTCCTTGAAGATGATTTCCCACTTCAAGAATCTGTACTGGGAATCTCTGTGATCACTAAAATTCACTGAGCCCATGCTGATGCAGGCTAGTAATGCCAAGAAACTGACATCCTTGAGAATGGTGCTCAACTAATGATTGACAAGATTAGTGTGTAATATTAAGTTCCTTTACTCCTTGCGGAAGATAACAAAAACACATTCTAGAATGATTTACAGAGTTTTCTGGTAAGTTGAGTTCCAGCTTGCCCACAAGGTATCTCATTTTTAAAATGCACTCATCCCAGTTTATCTTACCTTGCATGTTTCACATCCCTACCCTTTGACTGGCATTTTTTTTTATCCAAGCCTTCTGATTTCAGTAGTAATACTAAGACACCTGGGGATTTGAATATTGTGCTGATATACCACCTAAGATAGCTGCCTGTCTACTCAGGTAACCCCAAAACCAAGAAGAATAGAAAATAATAGGAAATTAGAGGGGACTAATCTCATGTTAGCAGTGAGGTCCTTTTAGGACCTTCATCCCCAAGGATTCAGAACCTCAAACCAGAAACTCCAGTTCCACCAGTTATTCAGCATGTGGCTTCCCCTGGAGGTCTTCTGTATAGAGATCAACATACCATATTAGTTAGGGACTCTGTGACAGACAAAGGCACCCATAATAATGACTTTAATTGAAGAGGTAGTTCTCTCTACCTCTTTACTTGTTCTCTGCTACTCTCTTGTTAATTCTGCAAGTATAATGGCATAAGTCATATCAAATTCTTCCTCACCAGTAGAAAGATTTGTCCCACATTAAATTTGTCTTGGTGGCAGTTACCCTATAAATAAAGTTCAAGGTTGAAACTTTAACTTGGTCCATGAGAGTCTTCTAAGATCTCTATTAAGCAAAACACTATTCCAGGGGAGAAGATCTTACAGGAAAAAGGAATAATAAAAAATAGTATTTATAACCCCCCTCCCTTCATCTCTGTAAACTGGTTATTGGAGTGAATTCAAAGATGAAATCGATTCAGGCTCTTGTTTTGAAGTCATTTTGATAAATAAATGCCTGTCGGAGGGCTAGCTATTGATATTAAAGCATAAATGCAGCTGTTCTCTCACCATCTGCTATCACAGAGTATAAGTCTCAATGCTTGTCTGTAGTGATGGGAATTTCAATACACTGCATGTTCCTCTGACAAAATCCACAAGTTAAAGAAGGCTGTTTGCTATAGATAGACACGGTTAGATGGTAGCCACAATGTTCCCCGTACTTTATTGTTGAGTTATTTCAGCTCTTAGAGGTCAAGAATAAAATCCCCTTGGAATAGCAAGAAGAGACAAAGCCTATGTAGCCATTCAGAGTTCCTAACCCTATGTAAAAAGATTAAGCCTAGAGAGTTTCGAATTATAGGGTTTAGTTGATGTATCTACCTCACTATCCCTAGGAGAGAGGTATAATGTAAGGATTGAAGAGGTTAGAAGTATCCATCAACCACTATAAATTGAGGGTTTCATAGAGGTCTTACTGCAAACAAGGCTCTTTTTCAGCAATGAAAAGAACAAAAGAAAAGGGGAAAATGCTTCCAAATGGTACAGTCCCATTGGTACACAACATAAACTGTGGCAATGGACCTCAGAATGATCTCATCTAGTTCTATATATTTTACAAATCCGAGTGTATCCTTCTGATGCTCAGACTATCACTTTCATTAACCACTACAGTGTCACTTCTCAGAAAAGACATTCTTAGAGTTTCAACCTTATGATCATGCAACTAGAAATTCTCCACCCTTGGGCTATGAGAAAAAGATAAGGGCGATGACATTGGTATAGATGAGCCTTCTTGCATGCAGCCAGACTATATGGACAGTTCATTCCCTAAAGAGAAGAAAAGTTACATGGCTTTATAAATCACAGTCTGTGAAAATGTGAAAGTCTTTTCAAGAGGGAAAGGAAGAAGAGAGCAGGGGGGTGTTAAGAAATGCCTTATTATTTCACCTTCTGGATATTTGGGGGTTGGCAGAGGTAATTCTCAGAAACCTTGAGAGAAGCAGAAGTGGAAACATTTGCATTAAGGATTGTCTCAGTTACTGAGTCTATACAGATGCACCAATTCACCATTTCCTTATTTGTTTCCCTGCAGCAACACTGAGAAGTTGCCCTGGAATTATTGTGCATGCTGTACTTAACTAAATTTAAAGTAAAATACCAAAACGTTGGATGAAAAGATGTCTTTATGTTTTCTGTGTAAGCATAAGTACCTGAAATTGGCTTCTAACACACACACAGACACACACACAGACACACACACACACACACACACACACACACACACACACACACACACGCATGCCCGCATGCACGCACGCACGCACAAAAAGCTGGACACAGCAGTGTGGACCTGTAATCTCAGTGCAGGTAGACAGGGAGAAGTGTGGATGGAGGGCTTATCAAGTAGCAACTCTGTCTGAAATGATAAACTACTTTTAGTGAGAAATTCTGTCTCAAAAATAGCTGGAAGGTGTGAAGAGACCACTCAGTGCATCACTGCACCTGGTTTTCTTGCAGAGAACCTGAATCCAGTTCCCAGCAACCACATGGCTTCTCGAAACCTTACACGGCTCCACTTCCAGGAGATCCAGAATCTTCCTCTGACCTCAATAGGCACACGACATTCATGAGGTTCACAAACATACATGCCAACAAATTACCCATACACATGAAATAAAAAAATAAGTCTCACAAGTTAAAACAAGATTGAGAGTGATAGAGGAACATACTTGAAGCTGACCTCTACCTTTCTTATGTGCATGCTTCTGATGCTTGTGGCCGCTCACACACACACACACACACACACACACACACACACACACACATACACACACACACAGACACACATACACACACAGACACACACACACACAGACACACATACACACACATACACACACACATACACACACACACATACACACACACACACACACACTAAAAGATAACAGACATTTTAAAGTCAGACAAGAGTCAGGAAAAAGTAAAATGAGAATGAAGACTCAAAGATAAAGTGAGTGATTAGCCATGGTGCTGTGTTTTGGAAGAAGACAGGAGTGATAGAAACCTACAAAATGAAAAGAAAGAAAATGGGAGTGGGGATAAGACCATAGATTTCATTTAATAAAAAGAATGAGACAGCAGAGACAATTATGGACTGATGTGTCCCCTAGGGCCGTCATTATCAGCTGATATCTAAGGGATATTGTGTCTTTCTCTCTGAGGCCACCAAACTTTGGCTCTTTTTGGTGGTATCCAATTCACTATTTAGTAGCTTCTTACCCTACAAATAGTTGTTGGATTGGAGATTAAATAATATGTTTTAGGCTTTTAAGAGCATTACTTTAAAGTGTGAACCTCAATGAATTGTGCTCCCTTTTGACTCTGGTTCTACAATGTTGTAAGTACACCTAGAGGCTCATGTGTCATAGAAATGATTAATAAATGTAATAAACACCATTTTAAATGTCTTAAAAAGTTGGAAACACTGATTACACAAATTTAAGAAAAGTAGTTTTGACGGGCACAAGTGTTTCCAAGTCAAATTAGACATTATTCTCATAACCTCCATTTTTAGATATAGAAAATACATTAACCTTACTCCCCTTGGATTCAGCAGAATGAGAAGCCGACTTTCCAAACCAACCTAATTTTGAGAGAAAACCATCTTTAGAGGTAATGGGGAGCTAGGGTATGTTACATTTGGCTATGGTTCAAGACAAAAAGTATAATGGGATTTTAACTTATCATCATCAGACTTTTCTCCAGTGAGAACTAGAAATTGCTAAATAACAGATATACCTCTCAAGTAGAGAAGGTATTTCCCACCTAATAAAGGAAAAACTGGAAATTGTGTAACAAATATGATTTTTAAAATGGTTATGCAAATTGTATCTGTGAAATAAGGATATTATATTCATTTGCATTATCAAAAACAAAGTAAGTGCAGGGATACTCTGAGGAGCGGGGCGTTGATGCATGCTCTGTCAGGAGAAAACTCAACAAGACTAAAAAGCAAGAAATTGCAGACCATCTCTGGCACTATTTCCTGCCATCAAAGTAGCCTAGAACTGAATGAGATATCTGAGGGAAAAGCAATAACTCTTAGAGAAAATGTGACTTCAGCATCCCCATTACTTACACACATTATTTCTGTGCCTTGTTCTCACATCACGTATTCTCATTGTTGGATACTGGATGCCATGTAAGCACTTATAGGGTATATGGACAATTAGGAGAATACTGAAGTCAAATGATGACTAGCTGTTGATGACTTATACTTGTAGGCAACATAGACACCACTATTATTTTCAGACTGGCAGAGAAAGTTTGTAAAATATGTCATATCTGTGTCTCACACAGAAAAACATCTTTCATCTGGGAGTGCTACAAATGGAGCAAAAAATTTTTTTAATTAAAAAAGTAAAACTCCAAGGTGCAGAAGCTGAAGTTGTGAAGAAATTAAAGTATGTAAGAGATCAGACTAATGGGTTCAAATGATACAAACTTCATTCTGTTTGTCTGCAGTACTTGGTGAAACTGAGAACCTCAAGATAATATGCAAGGACTGCACCAGAGCTATGCTCCTACTTTTGTCTCTTGATGTCTTGAAAATCACCATGTGTTAAGATATCACCAAAAGTTAACTCAGGCAGAGCAATGAGTGGTGATATGATATGTTCAATCTTCCAAATAGATATTTAACCCTATATTCTTAAATATATGAGAAGACACTAAGCATTTCCAAACACAAGGAAAATCTTGAAATGCATTATTGGGTTCAATAACATCTTAGAAAACATAAAGATGTATCATTAGTATCATAAAAGAGGATATTATAAACATAGAAAGGAATAGGTTGATAATTCCTCAAGAAGCTTTAACAAATTAAAAACCAACCCCCAACACACATGTTGAAAGATTAAAATAACTCTTTTCAGAAAGGGTAAATTCTTTTATCTCCACATTACCTACTTCTAAGTTGATAATTTATGTCCATAAGTACACATGTTATACACACACACACACACACACATATATGCATATATATAATTATACATATAAAAGAAAGCACGTATCCTCTAAACAAAACTTTGCAATTTCCCTAAAGAATATGATCAAAATTCCCTAGAGAATTCCTGATAGAGAATCAGTATTTTCCATAGATGATTGAGAAAACTATTTTCCATTCCAGACAAGAGGGTGATGGGGATAAGGACTTTGAGTGAGTACTGGCATCTCAGTAACAATATCAGAAGTTACGAGAGAGTAAAATGGTGTTTTAACATGAGTTCTATCCTGATTACACACCCAATGAAACTGTCAGTGCATTGGGAATGCATTACATAACTTTTCTTACTGTATGAGGAAGCTACTGCGGGCTATGTTTTCCTAGTGAAGGGATTTGTCAGTGTAACGCCCAGGAGCACTAGCACTGGAGCAAGGGAAAGCTATTTTTCACCATGGCAGCAGTGCAGCAGCCATGGAAGCAACTTATCCAGAGTAGAGCAGCATCAATCTGAAGACACCAGGATAGAAGGCTGGGGCAGCGGCTCTGTGAAAGGGGACTTGTCTAATATCAACGATGTCCCAAGTCCTGTCCCCAGGCCTGCAGGACAAAACAAAACACCAAAACAAATCTTGCCAGATGTTTCTAAGAGAAAAGTAAACACCGAGGAGCAACTGATAAGACTGGGTCTCTGGAAAAGGGAGTCAAGCAATTGAAAAAAGTGTGTACTTAATAAAATGTGGGATACAGGTAAGGCTAGTTTGCTGTGCAAAAACAAAAGAGATAATAACAAAGAATAGGAAGTATATAAAAGGAAAAACAACCATATTTTACTACAAGGCTAACTCATGAATAACAGTTACATAACTATAATAAGATAAACAGTATTGCTCTAAATGAAATTAAAGTATGAGTATTGAGAAAAGGAGCGAACATTAACTGTTCATTTTCTACAGTGAGAAGTCAGTCTCCAAGTCCTGAAACCAAACGTAAAGAAATAGCATTATTGAGTGAAACATATTTGGAGATGTGAGATAGCTAAATAAAAATAAGTAAATCAGTTACAAAAAGAGAAAGCAATTTTCTCTGGAAAAGAGAAAAGGTCAGAGTTGTATGATGATAAAGTTTTATATAAACAAATAAATATATGCGTTATACATGTAAAGAAATATACTAATAGAGAAATAAAACTAATAAAAATAATAGAAACCAAATCCTATTCCTTCTACATTCATAGCAATCCTTTCTAAACAAATTAATGCAGTATTTTAATGAGAATTTCATACCAAGTATTTTGATCATATTCACCCCCTGCCCCACTCTTTTTCTGTAATTCCTCCCATATGTATCCTCAACTCCCTACTCTCTCTTTTATCTATTCCATATTTATTATTGTTACCCTATATACATATAAAATATATTAATGCAACCTCATGGGTTCGTCTAGTGCTGCTAGTATACACGTTTCACGTTTTAGGGCTGAGTACTTAGTACTGTAAAATCAATTAGAAATCTCTTCCGTAGAGAAAACTATCTTTGGCGCCCCTCAGTAGTCATCTGTTGTCTATAGTTCTTCATCTGAGGCTAGACCTTTGTGAGATTTCCTCTGTCCAAGCGAGCATACCAAGTTCTGTTGTCAGTGTTCAGGTTTCATTTAGACAGCCATATTGTTGAGGGGTCATGAGTCTAGTAGCTGTGGCTTCTGTGCAGCACAGTCTCACTCACAGCAGACCTTCTGGTCTTCTGACTCTTTCAGTCTTCCTGTCCCTTCTTCCATGATGTTCCTCAAACCTTAGATGGTGGGGTTGTATTTTAGATGTGTCACTTGTAGCTACACGTCCCACAATCAACTGCTCCCTGTATGTTGACCAGTTGTGGCTCCAGTAATGGTCTCTGCTACAAAAAGAAGCCTGGCAGAGAGACAGACAGTTAGACAGACAGACAGACAGACAGACAGACAGACAGACACACACACACACACACACACACACACGGGGAGGGTAAAAGTTTGAGTTTGTTAGGGAGGTTAAGAGGATCTGGAAGGAGTTGGGGAAGAGAAAAATATATCCAAATATATAGCATGAAAACTTTTAACTAATGAAAGTCAAAACTTCTTTGATGAAGGATCAGAGCTATACTTATCTTTACACATAAAGGTAAGTATTGAAATGAATTTTGGAATTTTACTGGCTTAGGAATGTGGCAGTAGAAAGATTCTTTCACTTTCCATGGCCTCTAAAGCCATATGTAGTTGCATGAGTACCAGGCACAGAAACCCTTAATTCCAAATCTCTATGGAGCAAATAGCTTTACCCTTAAGATCAGCTAAAAGAAGTCCTGGGCAAAGTATTTTTTCTTTGAGATGTAAATTTGGAGCTAGGGATGGAGATCAGTTGACAGTCCTTTCCTTGCATGTGCAGTGCCTGGTATTAGGTCCTTATCACTGAATAAACCAAACATAATTCCAGTACTCTGACAGTAGACACAAGAGGACCATAAGTTCATGGTCATTTTTGGCTACACCAAGTTTGAGGCCAGCCTGGGCTACATAAAACCTTGCCTCAAAAACAAAAGAAAACAGAACAACAACAAAAAACCATATCATAAATCTAATGTATCATCAATTCTAAGGAATAAGGCTGTCATTGTAACTCAGGGGGAGAGTACTTGCCTAACACAAGTGACAGTAAGGCTTTTATATTTTTTAAAAGACAAATTTTCCATTATAGATGATATTATAGAACTCTGTAATTTTCTCTCTTGAGAGGAATAAGTAAAATCATGTCATAGAAATTCTTTTTTATAACTTTCATACTTTCATAACATGGAAAATATAAGGGTGTGTTCTAAAATGGATGAGTGCTCAATAATAAAACCATCTTTTCTCAAACCAAATTAATTGTCAAAATCAACTCATTTCCATCGGGTTTCAAACAATGAGAAATTAAAAATCAGCAATCTATCCTATATAGTAGCAAAAAATAAAATAACTTTCTAGTCAGCCATATGTCAAGCACAATTAAGGCTGGTATTGACTAGAGTCATAGAAAGGTAACCAAATGAAATGGAAATGAACAATTATGGCAGCATAGCTAAGATCCAAGTTGGCCTGTGAAAGCAAACAGAGTGTAACTAGCTTCTTGAATGTGCAGATGCAGAGACTTTCGGGAAGAAAAGTCCCCCGTGAAATTATGTATACCTTCTATCACTTATAAAAGCTCAGCTTGGGCAGCCATCTTTGGTGCAGCAGGTGTGCCTTTACCTGACACCAAACTTTCTGATATTCTTTCTATCCATAGACTCACAAGCATCCAGATCTGTAAGTGGGAAATTTCTATTGTTTATAAATTATTTTATTCCCCACTGCTTATAAATTTTAATGTCCTATTTGTAATTGGAAGCTACAGTTTACATAAAATGTATCCATTTAATTACTTTAAGTGTAGCATTGAATAGTGTTCAACATACTTATATGTTGTCAAAAAACAGATCTCAAAGGCTTTGTCATCTTGTGAAACAGACACTTGAGTAATCGTATTCTCTTCTTAGATTTCCCCTTTCTGACTTAGACAAATAAGTGGATATTTAAAGAATTATCATGTCCCACTTCAGTCATCCTATTTGGAAGAATTTGGTACCCCAAGGCAGACATTTTTTTGGAGTCAGAAATGTTGAGGTTTTCCAAAGTGCTGGTGCACTGAGGTAGAATTCTCCACTTTACTCTTTGACTATTAGCACTTCAGGAAAGATATGCAAGGGACTGTATGAATCAGCATCTGGTTTGAAAGAAGATCAATATAGCTTAGTGTTCTCAATAAAATAAAACCAGGGAGCCAATTTAATTATTATGCTTCTGCTGTGCTTTCTATCCCCAAAGCTAATTATTTTGCAGTAAGGATCTCCACCTTGATGATAGCCCATGCTATACAAAATTTAGAATTCAATAATGTTGCATCTGACTTAAGGGAGTTAGAGCTTGGCAAACACATTTTGATTATCTAAACGCTCCGGGAAAGGCATAAGCCCTGAGAAAACAGAGAGAACAAGGGAACAAGCAAGCAGGTGAGAAAGGAAGGAGGAAAGACAGAAAGAATGAGGGAGGGAAGGGAGGAGTGAGGGAGAAATATGAGAGAAGAATAAAAAAAACAATAACTGGGGATTTTAGAACGTCTTTCGACTTGAGTATGTTTTTCCATAAATTAAAATGAAAATTTTCATTATGGGCCCACGTTGGCTTTACTCCAGCCTATTTCAGACATGATGGTGTCTGTCTGACAAATGGATTGAAACTGCTGGAGCTGTATTCAGTGGGGCAGCTGCTATTCCAGCCAGCTTCATTACCACCATAACTTTTGTCACCATGTCTCTAGAGCCTTTCTATGGATCATTAAGCCTCTGAAGGGAAGAGGAAAGTTAGAGTATAATGCTACCTCTAGCATTTTCTGGTCAAACCTGGCTTTCACAGGTGTTTGTGGAATTCTGTAAAGACTTAGGAAAAGGATGCAAAGGAAGCTCAAGAAGGCAATTGACTTGAAGGAAATGTATTAGGTTAGGACATGGTCTCAGAATCAAAACCTGTGGGGGAAAAGAGGAAGTGGCCATGATAGACAAAAAGCCGAGTATTAAGCAATCACAAAAGGGAAACCTTAGGATGACTGATATCTTCCTCTTGCTTAGAAATTGCCCCATGGTTTTGCACTTACTCTCCCAGGCCTTGAGAAACCCCTCAAACTAAGGCAAACCAAGATGGTTAGTTGCTAACCCCAGAGCCTTTGGAGCTCATGTGGTCGGTCTTTTGTAGATCTTGTTTCTATTGTGTTGTTGCTGCTGCTGTTGTCTGGGACTAAACCCAAGATTTCATACATTTCTTGAGTGTAGGCTATATGCCTAACACCTGAAATAGCTTGAATCATGACTAGGTATATATTTGTGCCTCAGATCAATTATTAACTCGATAGAGTGATTTTTCTCTATTGTCCAAATAAGTACAGGCTTGGATGAGGTGGTTCTCTTCAGCTATGAGCAAGTTCTAGAAGGGAACTCCACCACATGTCATTTATTAACTATTTTAGCAGTTAAGAAAATAAATGCTTAAATTCTAAAAGAAGGAGCACCAAGATGTGGCTGATTTACCTGTAAGTTATAATCCATGTACTCACAACTACTGCATAGTAAGTAACAGGCATAGATGAGAGTCCAGTTGTCATTTTACAGAGTAGTCTTTGTGTTTAGAATCCAATACCTTATTCCCAAATTCTACCAACACATTTTGGTGTTGGAAAAAAATTAAAATGAAAAGTCAACTCTCACTCTGGTGTGTATTTATAATCGTTTAACCACCTCTACATTACCAAGCAATGAGAATCCTGATTCTTCTGTGTTCATTTCTACCAATGCAGGAAATGGCTTTTGCTGGAAGATCACGTGCATTCCGTATAAATTGGTACAAAAATGGCTATCCCTACTTGCCAAGGCAAATATTAACCTCTATGTGCCAGAAATGGGTACTCAGCACTCAGCTAATCTATGTTCCCACGCATCCCTTTTTCCATAACGAAATTCTTAATGCATCAAAGCTTCATTTCTTTCATGTGCCTATGAAACTAACAATGTTTACTTCTTAAGGTTCTTGTGAATATTACATTAAATTTAGATAGAATGACAGACAAGCAGATGATAGATATATAATAGATGGATACTTAACAAACAGATATAACAGACATAGATAGGTCCATGTTGACAGGTACTGTTTTAAGAGTCAACTCATGATCAAATATGATTTTGAAACTAGATCTTGCTTTTCTGGTGTGTTTGGATATTCCATGTTTGTTTTGGTGGGAGAATTGGGCTCCGATGATGCCAAGTAGTCTTGCCTGAGGATCCAGCTATACCTCTCTTGGGCATATACCCAAAAGATGCCCCAACATATAAAAAAGACACGTGCTCCACTATGTTCATTGCAGCCTTATTTATAATAGCCAGAAGCTGGAAAGAACCCAGAAGCCCTTCAACAGAGGAATGGATACAGAAAATGTGGTACATCTACACAATGGAATATTACTTAGCTATCAAAAACAACGACTTTATGAAATTCGTAGGCAAATGGTTGGAACTGGAAAACATCATCCTGAGTGAGCTAACCCAATCACAGAAAGACATACATGGTATGTACTCATTGATAAGTGGCTATTAGCCCAAATGCTTGAATTACCCTAGATGCCTAGAACAAATGAAACTCAAGACGGATGATCAAAATGTGAATGCTTCACTCCTTCTCTAAAAGGGGAACAAGAATACCCTTGGCAGGGAATAGAGAGGCAAAGATTAAAACAGAGACTGAAGGAACACCTTCAGAGCCTGCCCCACATGTGGCCCATACATATACAGCCACCCAATTAGACAAGATGGATGAAGCAAAGAAGTGCAGACCGACAGGAGCCGGATGTAGATCGCTCCTGAGAGACACAGCCAGAATACAGCAAATACAGAGGCGAATGCCAGCAGCAAACCACTGAACTGAGAATAGGACCCCCGTTGAAGGAATCAGAGAAAGAACTGGAAGAGCTTGAAGGGGCTCGAGACCCCATATGTACAACAATGCCAAGCAACCAGAGCTTCCAGGGACTAAGCCACTACCCAAAGACTATACATGGACTGACCCTGGACTCTGACCTCATAGGTAGCAATGCATATCCTAGTAAGAGCACCAGTGGAAGGGGAAGCCCTGGGTCCTGCTAAGACTGAACCCCCAGTGAACTAGACTGGTGGGGGGAGGGCGGCAATGGGGGGAGGGTTCGGAGGGGAACACCAATAAGGAAGGGGAGGGGGGAGGGGGATGTTTGCCCGGATACCGGGAAAGGGAATAACACTCGAAATGTATATAAGAAATACTCAAGTTAATAAAAAAAAAAGAAGCAAAATATATAAAAATCAAAAAAAGAGTCAACTCATTTTTCATTTTATATTTCATCTTCCTTATTTACTGCCTATAAGCTGAATATCCCTGAACAAATTATTGGTTTCTACATGTTTCAGTTTTCTGGCTAATTATATGAGGGCCCAGTGAGGTTTTTTTGTCTTTAAATTACTATGACTAATGATTATTGCACAGATAAGGACTCATTGTTAACTACTATTATTGTATGCAGAATACTATCACAGAGTTCAACATATAGTGCAGGGAAAATAAATTGCCCATTATTGATGAAGACCCAGTACCATCAAATGGTCAACAGTGATGAAGTCATGGTAGACAACTCTTTTCCTGGTACATTGGATGTTTTGGGTAGTGGATGTTGAGAGATGCTTTTATCATGGAAGGGTTAAGAGAGCTTACCTTGAAAGTGCTGGCTGTGTCCTGGATCAGGGATTCTAAGATTGTGATTGTCAGATCAACACAGCACTTTCTTGAGAAAGTACTGTTATAAATTCCCAGGTTCTACCTCAGACTCAGTAACTTGGAACCTCTGAAGCCGAAGCCCAGGGATCTGTGGTTTAGCAAATCATCTTGACAAGCAGTCAGATTTGAAAACTGGTAGCCTGGGTTTTGGAAAGGAAACAATAGGAATCTTAAAATTTTTCATGGGAGATAAAGACCGGTGTCTTTATATACAGATCACAAGTAGTTTTATTCAAAGATGTCTCTTGATCTGGCCTCACATAGATCAAGGAATTGCTATCTTAGCATGCTCATAATGTATGAGTTCAATGTAGTTACTGTCTATGTATATGCTTGGCCTACAGTAGGTGTTCAATAAATAATTACCATGCTCAGGGTCAAGGAAAGATATGAGAATGATAAAGGTTCTCCAAAAATCATTTAGTACATCAGAATCTCTTCTTAATGTAAATCCAGGAAAAAAGATGTCTCTTATGTATGGGCCTCTCTCCTATACGCCTGTGTTCCTTTCTGGTGAGTAGAGACTTAATATTAGGAGGATCAGGGAGAGAGTTTACTATGTAAGGACACTTAAAACACAAGCCTGAAAACCTGAGTTTGATTCCAGGAACGCATATAAAACCCCAAATATAGTGGTCCACATCTGTTATCTCTGGTCTTCAATAGTAAGATGGAAGAGAGGCAGGAAAGTCACCCAGGGGCTCATGGGATAGCTAGACTGGAGTATGCTGAGCTTCAGAAACAATGGGAGCTACTGTAACAGCACAGTGGAAAGCAAGAAAGACTCTAGAAAGCTGTCTTCTGAACTCCACAGGTACACTATATCTTGAAGCCACACAGACTTCCACACAGTAAATAAGTAAATATTAGCTTTCTATTTCTTTGGCTTTTTGGAGTAAGCATGGTGTCTTACGTGATATAGCTGTTGAAAGGAATAAGCATCTACTTTCTTTCAGACTAGAGATACAGTTAAGTATCATCTAAGCCACCCATGTAGCCAATATTTTATTTTTATACCCAAATAGAACTTTAAGAAAGGAAGGGGAAATTGACCAAAAAACTTCATATCCTTCCAAAGGTTTCAACATTTGGTACCAATCCTGGCTATGATTCACATATACTTTGAAATCTTGCTGTAATCATGCCTATGAAAATTGTCGAAGATGAGGGAAAAGTTTAAACACTTATATTTTCAGATATAAAAAGCATATGGGAGTCCCGTTGGGTATAAATGGCTCTGTATTTTCTAAATCTCTCCACAAAAAAATGTGTAAGCCACAATCTTCTGTCCTGAATTCCATATGGCTTTAATTAACTTGCAAAGTGAATAAATGCATTTTCCATTTAATGGAAAGGGCTTTTGGCAGTAGGACCACTTACTTTGCACCAGTTAATGGAGCATTAAGAAAAAGACAGAGAAATATTAATCATATTTGAAAACACAGCTAGCTTTGAGGCTAGGCTATTACCCACTTATGGCACCACTCACAAAAATGATGCAACCTATTCAAGTGGAATGCTTGTCCTACTATTAATATTGCCATATAAAATATTAATGAACTAAGAAGCTAGATGCTCTAAAACATCCTCTAAAAATAATAGAAAATACTATAATTTTCACTGACCAATGCCATCTCTCATGTAAAGAATCTTATCATTTTCACCATGGGAGTACCAGTTGTTACAGCTGCACTAAGCAAAATGAAAAGAACGGAGAGCAACATTAAAATTCTTGCTCACAACTTGTAGGAAATACTGCTGTGTGTTCGTTTTAAAAGAAAGACTATGCACTTCTTCAACAACAAAGGTGTTGTGAATTACCTGAAAGCAGCTTCCTTAAATAGTGTTGTCTTATGCTTCTAAAGTGATTTTTGTCTTTCATATGACTATTGATTGCTACCCATGTAGTGAGGGTGCTACGCAGAGCACCAAGGTCACTTCATCCCCTAGTTTATAAAGATTGGCTTTCACAGTGAACATACAGGACAGTGATGAATGCCGCTTCATTTAGAGCAGATGGGAACATCCTGGCAGAGTCAGAAACTGTATTTGGCAAGGTAGGTGAGGGCAGTTCTTGAAGAATGAGGTAGCGTTGGGTGAAATCCAACATAGTACACACAGACCCATTGAAGTAATGGAAATATATTAGTTTTCTGTATCTTCCTTAGCAGAGCATAGCAAACTGACTGGTGAAAATAACAGACATTGGTTTTCTCACAGTTCTGGATGCTGGAGGTCCATGAACAAAAATGTTGATAACATTGCTTCATTCTTTCTTTTCTTGGCTTCCAGATGACTATCCCTGCAATATAACTGCGTCTCTGTATTATCCATCTCTTCCTCTTCTGTCTCTGTCTTAATATGTTCTTCCTTTAAGACTGACAAGTCATGAGGGATGAAGAGTTGGCTCATTGATTAACCGTACTTGCTGTTTGGTCTTGCTGAGGATTCAAGGTTGGCTCCCAGCACCCACATGGTGACACATAACTGTAAGTCTAGTTCCAGGGGATCCAAGAACTGTCTCTAACCTCTATAGGTACCAGGTATGCACATGAAACACATACATACGTGCAGGCTAAATACAAATACACATAAAATAAAAACATTTAATGAATAAATCACTTCAAATTATGACATAATAAATCCATTTAACTGGGTCACTTTTTTACAGGAAATAATTATACAAGTGTGGTAAAATTCTGATGTACTAGAGGTTTCAACACATGACGGGAGGGCATTAGAACATACAGCAAGAGATTATTCTGTCTTCAGGAATGTAGCTTTTCTCCATTCACTAATTACATGCAGCCATTCATTCACTAAGCAAATAGTTATGATTATACTATAATACTTGTAATCCAAAAGAGGTATGTAGGGTGATGAAAGCTTATATTTGGATTTGGCCTAGTCAGAGAAGTAAATAAAACATCAATAAGGAAGTGAAAGTTTAGTCAATATTTTTAAAAATTAGTGAATATGGAACAAATAGAGAAGGAATTTTAACAAGGGGAAATAGAACTGGGCATAGTGGCTCATAGTTTTAATTTCAGGGCCTGGAGGTCTGAGACAGGAGGATTGTGATAAGAATGAGGCAAGCCTAGGAAGGTACATAGTAAGGTTTGGGCCAGCCAGGGTTGAGTGAGATCTGATCTTAAACAAACAACACCCCCCCACAAGAAGTAGAAAAGCAAAGGAAGAACAGAAAGAAGGAAGAAGAGACAATGAGAGCATATACAAGGGTTCCATGTCCAGGGATATGTATGGAAAAAAATTAGGTCACTATAATCTGTCTAGGGGATGGGAGTGAGGGGATGTCTGTTACAGGCGAGGCTAGAGAATAAGTCAGAAACATATAATCAGGGTGTAGATATTTTGTGTCTATTTGATAAATAATGGGTGCCATTCAAGTGTTTTTAATCTGAGGAGAGCAGGATGGAAGCAGCCATACCACTCTGACAGTAGATCGTAGATAGTGAGGCGGCCAAGCAACGTTCAAGTGGTATCTGTGGTCAGGAGATGAAGAGACTGAATTCAATAGGTTAAATCAAATATATTAACAAGTGATGGCTTAAACATGTGAGTAGAGAATTTTAAAGAAAGATGATGAAAGGTAATGATTACAAAGGTACAATTTAGCATGTGAAACCTGGATGGGTATTGTTGACCTTCTCTTAAGAGACACCAATAGGATAGCACAAGGTATTCGAGAAAAACTGTATTTTTCTAGGCGAAGTAAATGTCTCAGTGGCTCAGTGGTTAAAGCACTTGACTTGAGCCTGACCAGGAGTTCAGTCCCCAGGACTCATATACAGATGAAAGTAGAGAACTGGCTACACATACAAATTCTCATTCCCTCTCCCTCTCCCTCTCTCCCTCTCCCCCTCCCTCTCCCTCTCCCCCTCCCTCTCCCTCTCCCCCTCCCTCTCCCTCTCCCCCTCCCTCTCCCTCTCCCTCTCCCTCTCCCCCTCCCTCTCCCTCTCCCTCTCCCTCTCCCTCTCCCCCCTCCCTCTCCCTCCCTCTGCTCCCTGACCCTGGTCTCCCTCCTTCCCTGTCTTTCTTTGATCTTGTGGTATCTTGTGGGATGCCAAAACCAAAACCAACCAAAACCAACCAAACACGAACTAAAATCAGAGGCAGAGTGAAGAGAATCCCACATTTTAGGCATCTGTCTAAACAGAAAGACCTTATATTTAAAAAACAAATAAAAATATTAGAGACATAAAGTAGATAATTAAAGAAACAATTCTGGAATGCAAACCAAACCTTTAGTTTGAACACACAAATGACTAAGTTATTTCCCTATGAATGGTAAGAGACGTGATCAAAATCAGTCAGAGTGAAAAGACAGAGTAAGAAGAGGCTTTAAAAAATGTCAGGAGAGTTACAACACTGAAAAATCAGATGGCAACAAATGAACCCGTAAAGGAGAGCAGGTTGGAACAGGCAGGGAGGTGAAAGGACAGCCAGCGGTAGATTATGTAAAGGTGGCATGAACATGTTACAGGAAGGTATACATGGTTCATTTATGTTGTAGTACACAGAGATGCAGGGTAAAATGTGTGGTGTTCATTGGCAAGGAAGCCTTCTGTGATGGGATGGGACAGAATTCAAGTCAGAATGTGTGGATATGACAATGAATAAAGAAAGAGAAGTGAGCAGATATCAAACTGGGCTCCTACAGGAGTAGCTCCTGACACTAAGGTTGGAGTTCAAATGGCTTGTTTTGGTTTAGGAGGCAATCATGGGAAAGGAGAGGAGATGGGGAAGGGAAGAGATAAAGAAAGATGGAAGGAAAAAAGAGGTGATCTTGAGGAGATTATTAATGACCTTGTCATCCCACCAGAGACATCTGGGAAATAACAAAGCATAACTCAGAATTAAGCGCATACTTACAGGTAAGACTAGGCCATGTAAGTTCACCTTCAGCCATCATGCATCATTGGCTGAGAGATGTCCTAAAGAGCTTGGATTCCCCAGCCCTTCTAGCATGCCCCACAAATACTGAATAGAATACCCCTACTCCTGGATTCATAAAGTAGGATGCTCCTGGCTGATACTGGAAGCTGGATGCTGAAAGGGGTTGGGTGCATCGGTACCCAGCTTGATTGAAGAAATTTGGAGATGATAGCAAGGAAAGAGATGTGGAGCTGACTGATCTGAGATAAAGTTTAGGAGAATACCTTGTTTTTTTTTAAGCACAAAGTTCACTGGAAGGAAATTTGTGAAAGTGACAAGGCACACATACAAGCAAAAATGGCATATGACAAGTCAAAGCTGATCACTGATGTTTTGTACTATTATAGATAGACGTTCCTACCAACTTAGTGCTCCAGGTATCCTGCATTCCATACCATCTGCAGTCTAGCTTATCCTCATGTGCATTCACTGGAATTTTTCAGTAAACAAGATAAAAAACATTACATGTGTTATATGGTTTCTTATGCAGTTTTAAATAAAAAAAAACTGAGGAGCTAAACAGGAAGGACTAAAGAAATGAAGCCTGCTTGATTGCGTTGTGAGGTATTTAAGTGGCTCTGATATGGGAGAATTTCATTTTCAAATGGCAGTAGTAGATCAACATAGTCACTCTCACAATGCTGTACATACAGTTTTCTGAGTGATTGAGATGCATTAAAAGATGATGTAAGTTGAATTCTTTAAGATCAAGTCTTTTCAATTTACACGCAATTCTTTTCTAATCCCACTACTGAGCTTGGTCTCTGCCAAAGTACCTCATGACCCAGCCAGAAAAGGCATTTAGTCTATCTTTATTTGCATTGCATTTCTTAAATTTAGCATAGACCCAGCCAATATTAAATATATGCTTGTCAATGGGCAATATCTCTGAATACTAACCAAGTCTTCAGCATCTGCAATATGCCATTTTAGAGAACAATTGTTAAAAGTATGCCCAGTAAAGTTTATCCTTGATTTTGCTTTCTATTGAGTTTTACCTCAATTCATCACTAATTTATTTGATATTTTTATAAACAATGGTTGAATGCCAGTTGATATTATGTCTTAAGATGTAATAGATAGCAAATAAAACTGCAATAAATACAATAAAGTATTGTATAACATTTATGTAAGTGTAGCTTAGCACTTAGTCATTGACTTTGTCATCTTTGTTAGGTGATTCATATCATAGGGAATACAACTAATGCAAAGACATTTAGTGATTATTATATGAAGTCTATTATTAGGTGGCTTTGGAGGCTGAACTTTAGTTTCCCATTATAGGTTTCTTCTATTCATTATCTCACTAATCACTAAAAGGATATTGTCAACGTGACCCAATCTAGAATCACTAAGCAAGATGAAACCTCAAGTAAAAACTGCTTTGATCCGATTGGCCTGTGGGGGATTTTCCCACTGATAATTAATGTGGGAGGGTTTAGCAACTGTAGGTGACATCATTCCTAAGCAGGTAAGCCTAGGCTGTGTAAAACAGTTCTATGAGCAAAAACTAGTGAACAAGCCAGAAAGTCAGTGAGTGACATTCTTCTATAATTTAAAGCAGTGCTTCTCAGCCTTCCTAATGCTGTGACGTAGGCACACATTTTTTGCAACCTACCTTTAATAAGAGTTCAATCTCTCCTTTAACCCACCACCCAGCAGAGATAGTAGAAAAGGAAAGGTATTAAGATATGGGGAAAGTGGATCTGTTCAGCAATAGTTCTTTGGGGATGAGGTTGATCTTCTTTCTGAGCAGTTCGGTCCTGTAGCAAACACCAAACACGACTTAGCAGCTGCAAACCAGTCCTCCAGGCAAGCAGACACTAGGCATAAACCAGCAGCTACAGTCCAGTCCTTTCAGCAAGCAGACACCAGGCAGCTGTAGTTCAACCTTGAAGAAACCACCAGGCTCACCAACTGGCCTGAGGCGAGGCCGCAGGAGTGGCAAGCTGCAGCAGGAACCTCAGGAGCAGTTCTTGGGCAAGTTTCTCTCACTGGCAGAGTTATAAGTTGAGCTCAACAACACTATGTAAGGTAAACCAATACATGCGTGTCTTTTGTGAAGAATAGTGAGGCAGAGCAAACCAAATCTCAGTGCCCATCTCCCACTGTCTGTGGGGTCATATTTCTACTCCTTCATTACAGGTCCTTTCATTTGTCTGCTATATCCAAACATCCTTTCGCCTGTGTCTACTTCAGGAAACAGTTTTTCATGTTTTTTTCTTTAGCAAGACATCCTTTCACATGTGTGACCCAGAAAAACATCATTTGTCATTAATAACTTTCCAAAACAACTAGAAGTTTCCATGCAACTATTACCCTTTAATACCATGCCTCACATTATGGTGACCCTCCCAACCATAAAATTATTCCCATTGCTACTTAATAACTATAATTTTGGTACTTTTGTGAATCATATTGTAAATATCTGATACAGAATATCTGACATATGATCCCTGTGAAAGGGCGATTTGACCCCAAAGGGGTTGTGACCCACAGGTTGAGAACCACAGGTTTAAAGCATCTGCCTTGAGTTCTTGTCTTAACATCCTCCATGATTCACTGCAACCTCTAAAGTGAAATAAATCCTCTCCTCCATTACTTGCTTCTTGGTCAGTGGTTTCTCAATGCAACGGAACAACAAACTGAAACATATGGTGACTATTGCACTTACAGAAGGTCATATGGATATTCTGTATTGTATTTTACATGCAATTCATCTCTTGAAAACATATAGTGACTATTGCACTTACAGAAGGCCATATGGATATTCTGTATTGTATTTTCCATGCAATTCATCTCTTGAAAAAGGAATCTTTCAGGTTTGGTGGTACATACCCTTAATCCTAGCATTTGATAGGCACAGGCAGGTGGCTCTTTGAGTTTGAGGTCAGCCTGGTTTATATAGCTAGTCTCAGGCAAGCCAAGGATACATAGAGAAACCCAGTCCCCAAAAATTCAATGTGATAGTGGCCTTCAGGGAATCACAGATGACTCAACTTGAACTTCAAACTCTTAACCACAGGCCATTCCCTGCTTTGCAGAGTAACTTCTTCCCATAGAAGTGAGAACTACTTCAGACTGCACGAACAATTCAAGATGTTAAGGTGGAGAGTCGGTAGTGCCTACTACCATCTAGTGTGCTATGTGCTTCTGTTTCTGTGAGGAATCACATTAATATTATCCTGAAAGATCTCTCCCTCCTTCAGAGTAGTAGCGTGCAAGTTGGATAGACAGGAGTACCTGATGACTCTGACACAAGACTTTGAAAGAGGACTTTGTTTAGACAAATACAAATAAAGAACAGTTTTAACTTCTACGCAAAGGTAGTATCAGCTGTATAATATAGTTCCAAGCCTTTTGCTTGTAAAGGGCACCACAATGGTTTAAATATAGAAGCAATACAGAGAAGCTCATGTCACAGCTAATAGAAAACTGGTTTCTCAGAACTCCTTTTGGTTGTACAGAGGATGATATATATCTGAGACTCTATTCAAACAAAAGACAAGACATTTTTATTCATTGTCTCCATGCAACCAGAGGGAACCCAGGAGGACAGAAAACATTAACCACTAACCTAGGGACTTTTCGGTTTAAAGGTGCACTCAATGCCTCTGTTTCAAGCCTTCCAAACCCTGGAATTCCCCCATGTAGAAAATATAAATAACCCTTTCCCTTGATGCCTAGGGTCCTCTATCCAAAATGTATGCCTGTGCTCTGCTGAGGTGAGTCTCCTCTAAGATGAGCATACTATGAGGAACTGGCAGATCAAGGGCAGATGGCTTCCTACTGGCTTACCTTCTCATCTTTCACATCCATGCTCACTTATTTTTCTTAGAGAGCCTTCTTTGGCCTGTAGCCCAAAAGACAAGCAAGAGCAAACTAATTCAAGTGGTTTAAATAATAACTGGGATTTTGGGAGAGGCATTCTCATCTCACACATTAAGAAGTCTGGAGATAACATGGCTCCAGGGTTTCTTTGACCCAGATTCATTCCATCTCTTTGGTTGCTCATTTTCATTGTCCACCTCACGGTTTTAAGAAGTAACCCCTTTAACAGCTCCAAACAACACTTCTCAAAAAGCATCTAAGCAGAGGTTCTCAACCTTTCCAAGGCAGTTCCATGTGCTGTGGTGACCCCCACCCTCAACAATGAAATTATTTTGTTGTTACTTCATAACTGTAATTTTGCTCCTCTTAGAAACTGTAGTGTAAACATCTGTTTGCAGTCCCTGTGAAAGGTTCATTCAACCCTTCCCAAAGGGGTCAAGACCCACAGGCTGAGAAGCACTGGAGGTTTGGAAAGACTAAAGATCAACTATCTCCAGTCAGCTTTTCCTCAGTCAAGACTGTCTTGTTGTCTTAGCTCTAAACTGATCACTGGAAAAAGTAACAGACCGTGCTAGTTGGTTCAAATTAAACAAGATATACTTCTTGGAGCAAAGATGGCCCTGGTCTTCACTGAGTTATACAAGAACTTGAGTTTGGAAGGAAAATGGGATTCTTTAAGCAAATAAGGAAGTGGAGTGGCTTCCATGGACAATTTAGTTTTCAACCACCTCTCCAGAATTTTCCTTTCTAGTCCATTGCTTTCTTGACATGATGATTTTGATACATTTTATGGTACATATATGTATACTTATTACTTCTCTCATCATTCCTAATGTTAGCAATGTGTAGGAATACAG
This sequence comes from Rattus norvegicus, assembly GCF_021556685.1. NCBI lineage: Eukaryota > Metazoa > Chordata > Mammalia > Rodentia > Muridae > Rattus > Rattus norvegicus. The sequence continues at coordinate 37,022,418 of NC_141554.1, forward strand.
TTTTTCTTAGACCACTCAACAGATATCTGTCAAAATTTTGAAGGGATGATGCTGTCCATCAAAAGCTTCCACAAATGCCTCTTGTAAGGACAAATTCCTGAAAGAGATGGGTTACTGGCAAGAAGTGTAAAATAGAAACTAGCAAAGTGAGAAACCAGTGAAGACAGAATCACAGTTTAGTTTTTAGTTTATTGTCTTAACCTTCAGATAATTCTATATATAAATTCAATGCCACACCTTACGGGAATGAAAGAATACAGTTTTAGCCAAAACATCCTGGACAAGTTTGGTAATATAAACATGGAAAATCTGTTTCTTTTTTCTTTCTAAGAGAAAGGACTAACATCTTGCACCCAGCATGTGTAATCATTGCAGTTCATAGAGAATAAACAGGATTGAAGAAACAAACAAAAGACACTTTATTCCACATTCTGCGAAGTCTTGAAAAATACAATGCATTGTTCACTCAGTTAACAACAGTTAATGGCATAGAACATTGCTTGTCATCTTATTTGTTCCTAAGTTCTCAAATGAAGATGGATTGTTATGATGATAATTTGAATGTGTTTATAGGGGCCTGTTGTGACCTTTCAGGTTTAAGGATCAAAAGGTGTTTGCTTAGGAAGTCCTCCCATAACCTTCCTACCTAATGTTGCCTTCCCTTGACCATCTCCTATCATCCTGTTTATTTTCTACTTGGTTTTTTTCACTATGGATTTATTTACTTTCTTATTGATTAATTAATTAATTAATCTTCTTTTGATGTATCCCTGGAACCTATTCGGCACTTAGTGTGTGATGTAGACTCAAATATTATTTAAAGAGCCATGTGTTCATTCAATATGTCTTTTCATAGTGACTTTCATAACCTTCTAAACACACCAACCTTGTCTCCTTATTCTTTCTTTTTGCTAACTTATCATCTTGAACATTTGGGGGTGATGTCATTTTCTTAAAAAGCTTAATGAAGAATTATTGTACTATTCTACAAGTCTGCTCATACACATATATATCCAAGAGAAACAAAAACACATCTGCAAAAAAGCTTGTACATGATTTTCTAAAATAATAAAAGGGGAAATGACTCAAATACCTAAAAACTTATGAAAATATAAATAAGATAAAGAATAACCATACAAAAAATATTATTTTGAAATCAGTATTGTTGAAATACTAATATATGCTACAATATCAATGAACTTTAAATAGATGATAAATGAAATATGCCAATCACAAAAGGACATATTACATTTACATTTATTTTCTATTTTTATTGGTTATTTTATTTATTTACATTTTGAACGGTATCCCCTTTCCTGGTTTCTCCTTTGCAAACTCCCAATACAATTCCCCTTCCCCCTGCTTCTGTGAGGGTGCTCCCCAACCCACCCACCTACCCACCCACTCCCACCTTTCCACCCTATTATTCTCCTACACTGGAGCATCGAGCCTTCACAGGTCCAAAGGCTTACCCTCCCATTGATGCTAGATAAAGGCCATCCTCTACTACATATGCAGCTGGAGTCATGGGTCCCTCCGTGTGTACTATTTGGTTTAGTCCCTGGGAGCTCTGGAGGGTCTGGTTGATTGATACTGTGGTTCTTTCTATGGGGTGGGAAAACCCTTCAGCTCCTTCAGTCCTTCCCCCAACTCCTCCATTGTGGTCCCCATGCTTAATCCAATGGTTGTCTGTGAGTATTCACATCTGTATTTGTCAGGCTCTACTAGAGCCTCTGCGTTTGGTATCTGCATATGGGATGGATTCTTGGGGGGGGCAGTCTCTAGATGGTCTTGCCTTCAGTCTCTGCCCCACTCTTTGTCCCCGTATATCCTTCAGACAGGAGCAATTCTGAGTTAAAATTTTGGAGATTGGTGGGTAGCCACATCCCTCAACCGGGTGCCATGCCTAACCTCTGGATATGGTCTCTACAGGGTCTCTCTCCTCTTCCTTGGGTATTTCAGTTTATGTCATCCCCGTTGGGTCCTGGGAGCCTTTTGCTTTCCTGGCATCTGGGACTTTCTAGGGGCTACCCCCAGTTCCCCATCCCCACCCATCCCTAACTGCCACACATCTCTGTTCAATTTCCTGACCCTTTGTACATCTTCCCCATCTCCTCCCATACCTGAACCTGCCTCCTTTCCACTCCCTCTCCTCTCTTCCTCCCAAGTCCCTCCTACCCTCTACCTCCTGCGATCATTTTGTTCTTCCTTCTAAAGCAGGACCGAAGCATCCACACTTTGGTCTTCCTTCTTCTTGAAGTTCACATGGTCTATGAATTATATTGTGGGTATTCCAAGTTTTTGCCTAATATCCACTTAACAGTGCGTGCATACCATATATGTTCTATTGTGACTGGGTTACCTCACTCAGGATGAAATTTTCTAGTTTCATCAATCTGCCTATGAATTTCATGAAGTCATTGTTTTCAATAGATGAGTAGTGCTCCATTTTGTAAATGTACTACATTTTCTGTATCCATTTCTCTGTTGAAGGTCATCTGGGTTCTATAAGGCTGCTATGAACATAGTGGAGCATGTGTCCTTGTTATATGTTGGAGCATCTTTTGGGTATATGCCCAGGAGTGGTATAGCTGGGTCCCTAGGTAGTACTATATCCAATTTTCTGAGGAACCTCCAGACTGATTTCCAGAATGGTTGTACCAGTTTGCAATCCCACCAACAATGGAGGAGTGTTCCTATTTATCCACATCCTCACCAGCATCTGTTGTCACCCGAGATTTTGTTCTTCGCCACTCTGACTGGTGGTGGAATCTCAGGGCTGCTTTGATTTGCATTTCCCTGATGACTAAGGATGTTGAGCATTTCTTTAGGTGTTTCTCAGTCATTCGACATTCCTCAGCTGAGAATTCTTTGTTTACCTCTGTATCCTATTTTTAATAGGATTATTTGATTCTCTAGAGTCTAATTTCCTAAGCTTTTTGTATATATTGGATATTATCTCTCTATTGGATGTAGGATTGGTAAAGATCTTTTCCCAATCTGTTGATTGCCGTTTTGTCCTAAGGACAGTGTCTTTTGCCTTACAGAAGCTTTACATTTCATTTATACTGAATTAGTGTTTATGTAATACTGAGTTAGAAGATAGAGGGAATGACTGCTAATGGCAATGGGGATTTCTGTTGAACATGGTGAAGAGACTCTAAAACTGATTTCGATGATGTTTATACAACTGAGAATACACTAAAATTTACTGAAGTATATGTATTACATGAGCGGATTCTTAGGTAATGTAATTATGCTTTACTTGGAAGGAAAGGAAAAAAGGGAAAATTCTATTAGAAGGTTAGTTATTTTTGCCCAATGGTGTCCATTAGACCTCCAAATACTACAGGTGACTGTTGTTGCTCTTAATTACTCTCCATAACTTGATAATACCCTATTTCTGAAGATGTCACAAACTCATGTCATAAAATATGAAGAAATCAAGCAGGTACTAGCTGAAATATTTTTCTATATTGTCTAGTTTCTATAGTGGTAGATAATTTTATGCATGCTCTTGAATGAAAACATCAATCTTTAATCTCACTTAAGTGTAAAAATTGCCAGTTACAACAACAATTAGCTATTCTTACTAGTGGAATAGTGCCATAAATGTTATGGGCATAGTCAGTCACTTTCTGGGACGATCTAACACCCACTTCACCAAATGAAACCCAAACACGCCATTGTTTTCAGGGCCAGGTATCATTCACTTGAGACTAGATAGGACCTAATATAGAACCTCTTGTTATTATTCTGATAAATTGATATTGTAGTAAAGCATATCCTAATGACCTATTGGCATAATCCTAGATCTGTGCATTTTCAGCTTTTATCAAGAGACGGCAATTAATACACAGATCCACAACTGGTCAATGTGCAAAGAATGAGATATAAGAATATTCAGCCCTGAATGGGACATCAGTATCATAACGAATATAATGGAAATGTAAGATGGAAAGTTGTAAGATCCAGAAATAGTAGATGACCAAGACAACAGTGGTTCAGGGACACTAGAGGTTAATGGCTCAAACAAATTCATAGCAATTGTGACTGCATGCACAACACCTGTTCAATCTCATTCTGGAATGAATCCTGGTATGAAAAAAAGGAGGTTGGCACCAAGTTCCATTCCCGTGTGGGGAAACTATTGGCATTTTATAGCTGTTGTGAGATGGAGAGTCCATTTTCTTCAATGGTATGATGATTGATAAGTCAACCACATTCTAAAGTTGGCTATACACCTAGGGTCATTGGACAATCCAAATTAGACTTGATTGTTTAGTTTTTAAAAGGCAGAAAATGAGTTTGTGTGGGGAGTGATATGGGGTTAGATCTGGAAAGATGTGAAAAAGTCAACGAGGTGAATATGATCAAAGTGCATTCTACGAAATTCTCAAAAATTCATTAAATATTAGTTTTTAAAAGTTTCTATGAATAATAGAAGCTCCAATACATAAAATAAAACAGAGAAATCATGAATCATGCTGTAATCAATTCAGCAAATATGTTTTGAGCTTGGGAAATGATATAAGCACATAGTTGTTATAAAAAAAGACATAGCCACCACTACTACAGTAATACAGAGTAATTCTGCCCTCGTCAAAACAAACCGAGTTCCTTCTGATATAAGAAAGAAAGATGCTCACAAGCCAGTGACTCTGCATTACTTTTTGTGCTTGAGACACATGATAAAATATTGAGTTTTTATACTAAGCCTAGCAACAGAAACTAGAGAAACCATGAAATTTCTTGAAAAAGATGATATTCCCAAGGTATGAAAGGCCACTGTGACCAATTCATGCCTTGGTATCATTAAAGAGTCTGATACCAAGCTGTCAAAAACTTCCTGTGGACTCTGAGACTGATTCTAAGCTTGTAGCTATATATAATTTAACAGAAGAAAAACTAAGAGAATCAAGTAAGCAAGCAAAACCCAGTGCTTTCCAATGTATCATACAATTATACCATCAATTTTAATAACAAAAGCTTTTCTTCTGTAAGTGTAAACTAATATATGAGGCCACACGAAAACTTTAATAGGTTCCATTTTTTTTTTCATTTTTAGCAGTACATAGTAGTGGGTCTTGGCACCTTGAAATCACAAAATATATTGAGTGAATGTTTCACAAATAACTTTTCCAAAACAAAAAATATTTTAGTAAAGTTTTAATAGGCAATAAGTGTAGAAAAACCCACAAACAGTAGACAGCGACTCCATCTAATTAATACATATTGTCGTGAAGAAAAAAAAATTAACAAAAGGGGTGATTGTGAGGAATTGGAAGAGGTATTTATTTGCAAGAGTGTTAATTCATTTGGTCAACAAAGAAACCTATTAGGACAACATTTTGGAAGTAACACAATACCACAAAGACAAAGGTTCCAGCTAGTTATTCACATAGAAATAGAGGTAAAGAACACCTTAAAATGGGCATGTGAAAACGTCAACTATGGTTGTTATTTTCAAAAGCAAGCACATAACATTTGTTATATACATGTTTCAACACAGTGTCATGTTCAGGTTTAACTGTTACCTTACCATGGTTGTAAGAGTACTCAGATATCTAGCTAAAACATTAGCCTTAGAAGTACTGATAAGATTTAAATCATGGCCTGAGCAAAGTAGATACCCTTGTCCCATATCCATGAGCCTTACCAAATCCCTTAAAGAACTGTACTATAGAACACTGTGTTCCAGTTGCAACATGGCCATTGCCCTCTGAAACTTTCAGCATCTATGATTACCCACAGGAGTCCTTTGCAAGGCTGTGTCCATTAGCCTTCCCTCATGGCAGACAGGAGGAGCTTTTGTGAGTATTTATAGACAGTTAATAGTTGCTAGAGGGGAGGGCACATTAGGTCATTTCTCCAGGATTTCCGAACAGTTGACAGTTGCTGAACAGTTTTGGTCAATGTATTACCACTAGTAATTTGCTCATATTTATGTAAGTAACCCCAAACAAACTCATTGGTTCATCAAGTTTCGTGCCTTGTCTGAGGCAAATAGACATTTGTTCAGAAAAATTTGACACAACACTTGAATAGAACAAAAAAAATCACAAAGATACTTCACTCTCCCTTCTTGATTCTTTGAACTAGAATATCAGTCTTCCTCAATTCTCAGAGAAGAATAAAGCATTTGCTATCCTGACTTACAGACCTTTGGACATAAACAGCAGCTACACCATTGGCTTTCCTTGATTGACAACTTAAACATGGCAGATATTAAAATGTCTAAGCCTCTGTCATCATACGAGATACATTTTATAATGAATCAGTGTATTTTAGCTGTGTTTTCCTTGCTAATAGTCGAAAAAAATCTCTCTATTAAAAGACTCCCTCATGTAATTAAGCAGGTCATATATAAACATATGAGGATCAAAGATTATGGTTTATGACAGCGGAATCTAGCCTCTATGTTCTTGACCTACTGAATCAATGTCTATCAATTTACCTCCTGACAGGCAATCATGCATTTCTTTTTACTTATTCCTTTTAAAATTGATTTACCTTTATTATCTTTTTAAATTATATGCATGTGTATGTATCTTTGTGTGGGTATATGCATGTGAATGCAGGTGCTCACAGAAGACAGATGGGATCATTGAATCCTCAGGAGCACTGTGAGCTTCTGGACATGGGGTTCTGGATAATGAACTGGCGTCCTCTGCAAGAGCACTATACGATCCTAATCAGTGAACCATCCTTCCGGTCTCCTCTTTTTCCTTCCATTTTCTTTTTCTCACCCTACACCTTGTTTCTGTACATAGGGTCTTTCTATGTATCTCTGGCTGGACTCAAAATTGTGAAAACTCATGCCTGTACCCCACTAGTACTGAGACTACAGGCATAAGCCACCATCCCTTGTTCTAGTGATTGAATTTCTCTGCCTAGGATGGTTGCTAAAGACTGCTTTGATATGTTGGCAAAGTACAATCACTGATAGAAAGTAGAATGAAAATTCTTGCTTTCTCCCACTTAGAAAGGAAGTTCAGTTTTCTCTGAGAGATTCCAAACAGGATTGATTTCTATATAGCTATATTAATTGTAGTTTGGACAATCCATCTTTCATGGGCTTCCATTTTCACTTATCTTCTCATCCTCCTAATTATTTTTCTCTTGTTATCAAAATAAACTATGATAGTTACATACTTCTCATGGGCTTTGTTTAAGGGATTACCCAAAGCCAGGAAATAATCAGAAGTGGGATCCAGAAAACAAAGTGAGTATTGGTGATTAGGTAAATGATTAAAAAGCTTGCATTATATCCACATGATGTCTATTAAGCAATTACCAATATTGTTTCATGCCATACAAGTCAATTTTGAATTATTTTAATAAGGTACTAGGATAATCTCAAAGAAGATGACCATCAAGGAATGGGCTATCATGAAACACTGAATCAACTAATATCTTCCAGCCTTCAGGTCTAGGAAGTTTGTTTCTAGTGTTTATAAGCTGTTAACTGAAAGCGTTTTCTAATAACAACCCAAAGGGACAAAGAAAAATTGCTAATCATTGTACATAACTCCTCCCCATAATTATTTAGCTATAGGTAGATCAGATGTTTATATGAGACTTTTAAACACTATCTGTAAGACTGGAAGATTTAGGCTTACTTTGTGGATTTTAACCATTCTATGTCTCCAGCAAAGAATGGAGTGAATATCTATAGGATATCACAAAAAAGCTAGCCAAGACATGACAGTAAAAGATGGGAAAAGAACAGAGAGGAAATGGAGAGGGAGAGCCAGTGCGATCACTGGAGATACTGGATGGAGCTGAACATGAATTTTGCCTCACCCAAGCTTCTCAAATATACAAATCACCAATATTTACATTTTCTCATTGTTGCCTCAATTGAGTTGTCTCTCCCAAGATCCTGACAAATACAAGATGCCAAATAGTTAATTAACAATTGACATGTCAAAACGTTGTTTTATAGAGTTTATATAAAGTTACTGTTAGGCATGGCGACAAATAATCTTACATATTTACATTAAATAACAGAAAAATTTCCAAGAGGTCAATTTCTAATGAAATCTTCCTTGTGAGTTAACTAATAGAAACTGTTGGGCAAAGTAGGTATAGATTTCACCTTGTGAAAAAGTGTGCTTTCATAATTAATGAAAGATCCAAGGAATGTTGCCACACATTTTGTTCTTCTGTGAAGGGTGGGCAGCAACTTCATAGAGATGCAACCTATCATTTGTCATGCCAATTTTGAGGCTTCAGTGACATCAGAGCTTGGGCCAATTAGATGAGCCTTCATGTACATTCACATAGGAAACCAACTTAATGGAATTGATATGGAAAATAAGAAGTCATCTCCTTTGTGCCCCCAGCAGACAGTTCTGAGATATATCTTCCAAGTCTCCTAAGATGGTCCTGCATAATTAAATATAAATGGTCAATAGGAGAGGCTGACTCAATAACACATCTTCAAAATGGCCTTTAGCTCTTCCCTAATTTAATCCTGCCATCAGTCTTTCTCTTTGACTTTGAATCAATTCTTGCAATAGTCTCAATATTTTTATCCCTACCAAATTTCTATGTCAAATCCCTAGACCTCAGGATGACAATATTTCAGGATGGGACCTTTTGAAGGTGACTGAGTCATGAGAGCAGAGATCTCATGAAAAAGATTAGTGTACTTAGAAAAAGGGCTCCAGAAACACCACATTGCTTCTATGTGAAGAAACAATAAAGAGTTGACATTTGTCACACCGAAGAAGCTCCTGTGAAGAACATGATTATGCCCACAGATTCCCAAACCACAACATTGTGAAGGATAAATTTGTATCAGTTAGAAGCTTTCCAGTTTATGAAATTTTCTTACATCAATACACATAGGAAAAGACAGACCACATGTAATTCTTTGTATATCAAACTTTCCTCCCCTCAGGTCCTGCTTGTAGAAAGTTCTAGGCTGGGCTATACAAATACCTGGAAAGTCTCTAGTAGTCATTTTGAATTTATCTTTATGCCATATTTATAGATATCCCAAGAATAGTTTAATGGAGTTTTTTTTCTCTTTTTCTATTGGATATTTTTTATTTCCATTTCAATTTGATAGAAGTTTTAAGTCACTGTTAAGAAAAATGAAAGGAAGAAAGGAAATCACTATAGCATTTTTGCTTTAACATATTTTTACTTTAACCTCAAAGATGAGTGAGATTAAGTAGATACAGCAAGAGATGCCCCTTGTAGACTTAGAGGTAAAATCTTTGCCTATGACACTGAGATTAACAGAGTGACACAATACTGATTTTCATTACTGGACTCCCAGTGGAATATGTTGAGTATGCTCAGCAGGAAACTATTGTGATAGGGAGCCTAGAAAAATGCCTACAAGAACTTTCAAAGCTTGATCAAGTGGAAATAGGTTATGCACCTAGCAGTATATTGATTTTACCCACTAAATATAAAGAAACCACACAGTTAGATTTAAGTTGGCTGGTGTATTTGGAAATGAAGTACATCTTTACTTCACACTCTCCTTCTTTAACCTGAAAATCATGCCTAGAGCAACCCTCCAGTAACCACATCTGTACAGTGTTATTTGAATAGCACTGCATGCAAAGGATGGAGCCACAGCTCAGCACAGGAGAGTTTGAGAAAGGGAAGACAAGTCTAAATACCATTACGGCCTTCCATGGAGTTTCTATTGCACTTGCATATGCACTCGGCCCAGTAAGCCGAGCTCTGTACAGGAAGAGTTGGTTAGGGAGTGAGAAGGCCAGGAGAATGGTCAGTCACAAAATGTATTTCCCTAGAAGTCCCAGTAATATTAAGACCACAAAGTAGACTGCCATTTTCAGGAGGGGGGTGGTGGAAGAAGGAGGAGGAGTAGGAGGGAGGGAGGATATACTGCTGGTTTTGAAGATAGAAGGAGGGTAGGGGCCAAGGTACACAGTTCTGGAAATGACCAAAAGCAAGGAACAAGATGCTATTAAAGAGCTTTCAGAGAAAATGTGCGCCTGCTTGAATTTATCCCAGTGAAGCTGACTTCAGGTTAGCTAATCAGAACATCCTCATTATTGGTTATTCAGGCCACTCAAAGTCATGGATTCCCTCTGTAATGTTTATATACTTTGTAAACTTCGTAAACCCTCCAGGCAAGAAAGTGGCCAGACCCCTGTCTATGACGCTCCCACAGTGAGGACCTTTCCCCAGACTGTCATAACTGAGGTGGTTGGGTGTTGCCAGCCTTTGTAGCAGTCACAAATGTATTCCCATCCCCTTCATAAGCCCTTCCACAGATTATGCTAATTGTAGGTGAACAGTCTGAACAAAACCCACTAATCTCCGAATAGGAAAATCCACCAACCCCTGAACTTCTCACAGAAACCCACCAATCGATGAACACAAACTTCCAAACTCTGAACAGGAAACCCTGCCAGTCCCTGAGCTTTCTCAATATCAGGAATTGCAATTCCACCAATCCTCACCCTGGAAACCTCTGCCCTAGAAAACTCCATTCCCCTCCCCACCCCAGCAAATGCTGGCGAGGATGTGGAGAAAAAGGAACACTCCTCCATTGTTGGTGGGATTGCAGACTGGTACAACCATTCTGGAAATCAGTATGGAGGTTCCTCAGAAAATTGGACAGTGCCCTACCTGAGGACCCAGCTGTACCTCTACTCTGCATACACCCAAAAGATGCTGCAACGTATAACAAAGACACATTCTCCACTATGTTCATAGCAGCCTTCTTTATAATAGCCAGAAACTGGAAAGAACCCAGATGTCCTTCAACAGAGGAATGGATACAGAAAATGTGGTACATCTACACAATGGAATACTACTCAGCTATCAAAAACAACGACTTTATGAAATTCATAGGCAAATGGATGGAACTGGAAAATATCATCCTGAGTGAGGTAACCCAATCACAGAAAAACACACATGGTATGCACTCATTGATAAGTGGATGTTAGACCAAATGCTCAAATTACCCTAGATGCACAGAATACATGAAACTCAAGAAGGATGAACAAAATGCGAATGATTCACTCCTTCTTTAAAAGGGGAACAAAAAATACCCTTGGGAGGAAATAGGGAGGCAAAGTGTAGAACAGAGGCAGAAGGAACACCCATTCAGAGCCTGTCCCACATGTTGCCCATACATATACAGCCACCAAACCAGATAAGATGGATGAAGCAAAGAAGTGCAGGCTGACAGGATACAGATGTAGATCTCTCCTGAGAGACACAGCCAGAATACAGCAAATACATAGGCGAATGCCAGCAGCAAACCACTGAACTGAGAACAGGATCCCCGTTGAAGGAATCAGAGAAAGGACTGAAAGAGCCGAAGGGGCTCGAGACCCCATAAGAACAACAATGCCAAGCAACCAGAGCTTCCCAGGACTAAGCCACTACCCAAAGACTATACATGGACTGACTCTGGACTCCAACTGCATAGGTAGCAATGAACAGCCTAGTAAGAGCACCAGTGGAAGGGAAGCCCTTGGTCCTGCCAAGACTAAACCCCCAGTGAACGTGGTTCTTGGGGGGAGGGCAGTAATGGGTGGAAGATAGAGAGGGGAACACCCATATAGAAGGGGAGGGAGAGGAGTTAGGGGGATGTTGGCCCAGAAACGGGAAAGGGAATAACAATTGAAATGTAAATAAGAAATACCCAAGTTAATAAAGATGGAGGGAGAAAAAAGAAAAATAAAACTCCACCCCCAGGAAACCCTATATGAAGGCTGTGTTTCTTCAATCCCCTGTCAACCACTCCTAGGGCCTTTTGTCCATACTCTGGTTCCTTTCAATCCCTTTTATGAGACTTTTCTGCCTGATGTGATTTTCATGGGAAAAAGCCAAGAAGCAATGAAAAGAAGAGAAGAAACAGAAAGAAGGAGCAGGGCTTAACGCTCTTGGGTTCCTCAACTCTGCTGGGGATATCCTCCCCTGGGAGTTGTAATACCTCTGCTGGGGAGGCTTCCTCTCAGAGCTATGTGGTTCCTGAGCTCCCTTGTCCATTGGGACACTCTCCTGGTTGCTAAGGATGCCTTTTTATTGGGATATTTTCCCATCTCAGAGCTGTGTGGTTCAGTCCATGTAAAGACCAGAAGTTTATGTCAGAATGCCTTTCTCAATTGCTTCTATTTTGATACAATATCTTTCACTAGATCTTGGGTTCACTGTGTCAGCCAGGCTGGAAGACTAGTATGCTATGGAGAGCTGCACTGGGGTTATGGACCTATGAAACTATGATGGCTTGTTTATGCTTGGTCCAGGGAGTGTATCACAGTCAGTGTTTGTATTCCTGCACAAAACATCATGACCAAGTAGCAAGTTGGGGAGGAAAGGATTTATTCAACTTACACTTCCTTCCACATTGCTGTTCATTACCAAAGGAAGTCAGGACAGGAACCCACACAGGGCAGGATCTTAGAGGCAGGAGCTGATGCAGAGGCCATGGAGGAGTGCTGCTTACTGGCTTGCTTCCCCTGGCTTGTTCAGCCTGCTTTCTTAAACAACTCAGGAATACCAGCCCAGGGATGGCACCACCCAGGTCAGGCCCTACCCCCTTGATCACTAATTGAGATAATGCCTTACAGCTGGACCTCCTGGAGACATTTCCTCCAGGGAGGCTCCTTCCTCTGTGATAACTCCAACTTGTGAAAAGTTGACAAATTAAAATCAGCTAGTACAGAGTGGCATTATTAGGAGGTGTGACCTTGTTGGAATAGGTGTGTCATTGTGGATGCCAGCTTAAGACCCTCATCCTAGCAGCCTGGAAGCCAGTATTCTGCTAGCAGCCTCACATGAAGATGTAGAAGTCTCAGCTCCTCCGGCACTATGCCTGCCCGGATGCTGCCATGTTCCCACCTTGATGATAATGGACTGAACCTCTGAACCTGTAAGCCAGCCCCAGTTAAATGTTACCCTTATAAGACTTGTCTTGGGCATGGTGTCTGTTCACAGCAGTGAAACCCTAAGAAAATAGCCACGCCCACATTTCATATGAATATGTAGGATATGAACTCAGGTCCTCATACTTGTATGTCAAGTACTTTACCCACTGAGTCATCCCTCCCATGCACCTTTCTCTTCTTTTAAGCTTTGTCTAGACTTTGTTTTCTTATTACAAACATATTCAATCTCATATTTTCTGAATTAACTAGCAGAATAGCACACATAATTTTCATGTCTTGCTTTTTTTCCACTTAATAATGCATCCTGAAAAATAATACCAAAGCTATACTCAGAACAGCTTCACATTCTTTTTCACAGCTACACTGTTCTGGTGGTGTGGGTGTACTGTAGTTTATTCACACAGTCTTCTAATGAGGCAAATTTAGTTATTTCTAGTCTTCTGCTATAGTTTTTAAGATTTATAATTACTTTTTAAGAGGGAGAGAGAGCGAGAGCGAGAGCGAGAGAGAGAGAGAGAGAGAGAGAGAGAGAGAGAGACGGAGGAAGGGAGGAAGGGAGGAAGAAAGGGAGGGAAGAAGGTGGGGGGAGGAAAGAGAATAAGTGTCTATGTTGTCCAGAGGAGGGACTCAAATCTTCAGGAGCTGCCATTATAAGTGGTTGTGAGCCTCCAGATATGGGTGCTGGGAACTGAACTCGGGTCCTGTGCAAGAGTTTTAGGCAACTTTAACTACTGAGCCATCTCTTTAGCTCTAGAAGAATCTTTTCATATTATAATTATAGACGCTCTGAAGTGAAATTGCTGAAGAAAGCATGACTAGTTAAGCAACATAAAATCGATAGTCTTGGCAGACTGGCATCTTATTTCTATATGCATATTCCCTTTATTTATGAGATTTTATTGATAGGGTGGTTTATGAACAAATAATCGATATTTGAATATAGTTAATTTGAAAAGAAGCTTCAAATCATAACAAAAGCTAGATTCACGTTATTTCACAATGATAGTCATATTCATTAAAATGATGCTGGCACATTCCAAGAACAGTTTGTCATTTACACCTTGGAAATAGAAGGTCATTGTAAACTGTAGTTGATGTTTTCTTTAGGGGAAAAAGAATGCCCTCATATGAGGAGTCAATACTATCATCTAATAGCATTTCTATCATGCCCTCAAGTATCACTTAAATAAAATATGAATCTTCTGCACTTCTGATCTTTTTCAGATACTCAACTCACCAGACTGCCCCTTCACACTACTTCATTTGAGAAATAGAAGACATAGCAGTCCTTCAAAACTCTTAAATTCCCAGTGGTGGAGGACACTTTGCAGACAATAAAAGTACCCAAATCATGTATTATTCAGATGACATCCAAAAGGACACTTCAGCAAAATCATTTCACCAACCCACACGTTAGTGGAGCAAATTTACTTTAGAGTAGCATGCATATTTACTAGTTAATCTAAGAACATTTCATTCTCATGCCTCATTTTCATGAGCAGTAGCTAGAAGCTCTTTCGAAACACACTGCTAATTCTCATAATCTCCCTGCAGAGATTTGTTAGGTGAGAGTTACAATACTGAAAATTTCAAATTGGAGGCAGACAAATGTTTACTCTGTTACCTTTACAAGATAGATTATATTTCAATTTCTCTGTAATACTTAAGACCTAATGCCAACAGCATGGGAAAAGTGAATTCCCATGCTTTCATGTTTTCCTCACCTACCCAAAAAGCCTGCTAGTTTAATGTTTAATGTTTTTTTGTGTTGTCTCAGACAAAAGTAATTAGTAATCGACCATCTTTTTCAATGTAAGTGCTAATAGAATTAAGAAGTCATTTTAATCATTCCAATATATTTATAATTTTCAACTCTATACATTTGTACATGTTATATATATGCACATGTATTTATGTATATGAATTTATTTCAGTATGTGTGTGTGGTATATCATATATGTGTGAACGGGTGCATGTGTCCATGCATGTGCACACAGGTCAGAGAAGGGTATCCTGCTCTATCACACCCAACTTTATTCCCCTGAGACAGAATCTGTTTATGAACCTGAAGCAAAGTTGTCAATCAACAAACCCTAGCAATCTTCCCATCCCTCCCTTATCAGAGCCAAGATTACAGGTACATGGTACAATACTCAGATTTTTATGTGAGTGCTGAGAATTTGAACTTGGGCCTTCATTCTTTCACAGGAAGCACTTTTGCCTGGTAAGTCATTTCCTCAGTCTCTCAAATATATTTTCTTATTGCAATGTTTTGGTCTGGGTTATTTCAACCAAAGCTTACTAGCTAGATGACAAATTCCATGTATATAAGGAAAAAATTTTGAAGCTGTCCTACAAAGAATGGAATTTGACTCTCTTAATGTCTATGAGTCCTTGACAAATCACTCAAGCTCCCATTATGTACTATTCAGAAATCAAACAGTTGTTGCCACACAGGATTCAATGATATGACCCAAGACTGAATAATAAAAGATATATATGAAAGCCTTTACTCCAGGCATTATACTTGATAAGAATTCGATATATGTGAGTTGGAAAGATGATAATACAGTCTGTAAAGCGCTCATGTCACAACCAGGAAAGTCTGCATTTTATCCCAAGAAACCCTATACTACCAACCACTGGACATATTGGTAATACCAACACTAAGGAGTCATGACAGATGGATCTCTAGAACCATCTGGCCAGCTATTCCTGCCAAGTTGATGAGCTTCAGATAAACAAGAGTCCTCAACTTAATGAATGGGAACAGCATTCTTCAAAATGACAACCTCAGTTTTCCTAGGGCCTCCACACATATGTACACATAGCATTGCCCACATATATACACATACGTAAAAGTGTGTGTGTGCCGGGTCTGGCATGGTTACATAAGGGGAGGCGTGACAGTTTCTGCCCCTGGAGCTTTACCAGGCCATTGGTCCCCACGTGTGCTGATGACTGTTGTTGACCTGACACTGGTGTGCTGCCTCTTCTATTTTACTTTCAATCTTTCTTTCTGGGAAATATACTTCCCCATTAACTCAGAGCTTATTACACCATAAATAAAACAGATCCCAGTTCTCAGGAATGAGGAATGGAGGTGGTCATGAGGCTGTGGAAGATGAGAAACAAGCCTTCCATTTGGCCTTTAGGGTCATGTGAAAGGCTCTAGACAACTACAGAGGCCATAAAACCTATATGGTCCTAGTAGTCCTAGCAGTTCATTGTGAGACTTGGCCTTAAATTTGGAATCATGAGGAGATATATGTACCCTCTGGTCCAACTGCATTAATTAGTCAGGGTGAACTTGGGGAGATCAAGGATAGAGAGTTAATGTGGTCACAAAAAGAAAAGGCATGTATAAAAGGAAATCTCTAAACTACAAAAAAAAGGAGTTTATATAAAACCAGTAAATGATAGATAGGTTTTTATCTTATAGAAGAAAGGTTTGTATATGATCGAGAAATAAACAGCATTAGGGGAGATTGCATGAGTCCGTAGAATTGCTAGGATGAGGAATAAAAGTAGAGAAATAAAAGATGATATGCAAGCATATAGAAAGTAAGTACTTCATTCTCCTGGCTACTTGAAGAATTGGAGATGACAAGGCCTAGAGAGATATTAGAGAGAGCTAGCTACTTTGCTTGAATAAAATTTAAAGCGTTGTAAGAAATCATTTTAAGCCTAGTAGTCTGTCACCTTTCCATTCTTACATGAAAATAGTTACTAAAGACCGCTGTCTGCTGTACCAGGAAACCACAAGAGCTGTGCCCAGATACCCGTGAAGAACAGGCTGTAAAGACTATAAAGAGATGTGTTTTTGCTTTCTGTTTAGTTTCTGTTTAAAGGAAGCAGGGGTTGGAACTATTGATCCAGGGCTCAGAAGTTATGTAAATTTAAGAATTTCTAAAGAATTATTAACAATGATCAAAGCCTTCGTGGTGTAATTTTAATAAATAAAATACTGAGTTCAAGCTGTCTGGTCAGAATGAAAAGAAGGGAAAATGATGAGAATCCTCAGGAAAAGAGAGAGCACTTGAACTGACAGCTTGCGTCCACTACTGATTTTGAGTCACTGAATCTGCAAAGCTCTCATTACCCACTTTCTCCAGACCCTCCTCATACTGAGGCTGGACCGTTGTATGTATGCTCCCAAACTTATATGCAGACTGCTTGAAAATAAAATTATAATATGCTGTCATAACATCATTCTAGTATGATTTATTATAAATGTTTGGGGTGATGTATTCACAGGCAGATCTGAATCTCCAGAAGAAGAAAGAGCAAAGTGTGGATGCTTTGGTCCTTCTTACAAGAGGGGACAAATATACTCACAAGAGGAAATATGGAGATAAAGTGTGGAGCAGAGTCTGAAAGGCCACCCAGAGACTCCACCAACTGGGGATCCAACCCATATGCAGCTACCAAACCCAGACACTATTGCAGATGCCAAGATGTTGACAGGTTCCTGATATAGCTGTCTCCTGAGAGGCTCTGCCAGTGCCTGACAAACACGGAGGCAGAACCTCACAGCCAACCCTTGAACTGAAATAGGATCCTCAAAGGAGGAGTTAGAGAAAGTTTGAACTGAGAATGAGATCCTAAATGGAGGAGTTAGAGAAAGGACTGAAGGAGCTGAAGAGGTTTGCAACCCCGTAAGAACAACAACAACATCAACCAACCAGACTCCCCAGAACTCCTAGGAACTAAATCACCATTCCAAGTATACACAGGTATGGAACTATGCCTCCAACCACATATGTAGCAGATGATAGCCTTGTTGAGCATCAATGGCAGGCCTTGGTCTTGTCTAGGCTTGATGCCCCAGTGAAGGAGAATGTCAAAGTGGGGAGGTGGGAGGAAGTGGGGGATGAGTGGGGGAGCACCCTCAAAGAAGCAGGGGGAGATGGGAGGTTTCTGGAGGAGAAAGCAGGAAAGGAGATAACATTTGAAATTTAAATTTAAAAAATATCCAATGAAAGAAAGGAAAAAAGAGAAAGTAGTTATAAGAGGAAAGTTCACAGCACTAAATGCCTTCATAAAGAAATTGGAGGGTTATCATCATAGCACTTTAAATGTACACATGATAACTCTAGAAAAAAAGAAGCAGGATTGGGATTTAGCTCAGTGGTAGAGCGCTCGCCTAGCAAGTGCAAGGCCCTGGGTTCAGTTCCCAGCTCTAGGAAAAAAAAAAGAAGCAAACAATCCAAAATGTGGTAGATGGCAGGAAATATTCAAACTCATAGGGGAAATCAATCAATTAGAAACAAAGGGTACAATGCAAAGAATTAACAAACCCAAGAGCTGATTTTTTTAAGAAAATCAACAAGATAGACAAACTCTGAGCCAAACTAACTAAAAAGTAGAAAGACAGTATCCAAATAAACAAAATCAGAAATGAAAAGGGAGACATAAAAGAGAAACTGAGGAAATTCAAAGAAGCTTTAAGTATTACTTCAAAAGCCTATATGCTGCAAAATTGAAAAATCTAAGTGAAATTGTTGATTTTCTAGACAGATACCATGAAGATTAGGAATCAAGATTAGGTAAACTATCTAAATAGTCCTATGACCCCTAAGAAAATAGAAACAGTCATTAAGGTTCTCAGGGACTAAACTACCAACCAAAGAATACACATGGAACGACCCGTGGCTGCAACCACATGTGGAACAGAGGACGGATTTGTTGGGGATCAATGGGAGGAGAGGCCCTTGATCCTATGAAGGTTCGATGCTCCAGTGTAGGAGAATGCTAGGGTGGGGAAGTGAGACTGGATGGATGGTTGAAGGAGCACCCTCATAGAAGCAGGGGGAGGGGAGATGAGACAGGGATGTTCCAGAGGGGAAACCAGAAAGGGGGGATAACATTTGAAATTTAAATAAGTAAAATATTCAATTTTTCAAAAAGACTCACAAACAAACAAACAAAAAAGGCTCAGGGCAGGATGAATTTAGAGCAGAATTCTACCAGACTTCAAAATACTCCTCAAACTTTTTCCCAAAATTGAAAGAGTAGGAAGATTGTTAAACTTATTCTACAAGACTACAGTAACTTTGATATCTAAACCATACAAAAACTCACCAACGAAAGAGAATTTCAGAACAGTTATCCTTATGAACATTGATGCAAAAATACTCAATAAAGTACATTCAAACCAAATATGAGAACACAACAAAACATCATCTATTATCATCAAGTAAGGTTCATCCCAGGGATACAAGGGATGGTTCAATATACAAAAATTCATCAATATAATACACCATACAAACTAACTGAAAAAAATGATCATCTCCTTAGATGCTGAAAAAGCCTTTGATAAAATCCAATACCGCTTCATCTTAATAGACTTGGAGAGATCAAAGTGCATACCTAAACACAATAGAGGCACTATACAGCAAGATAACAGTGAATATCAAATTAAATAGATAAAGTAATTCTAAGTCAGGGACTAGACAAGGCTGTCCACTCTTTATCTCTTCAATACAGTTCTTCAAATCCGAGCTAGAGCAATAAGACTACTAAAGGAAATCAAGGACATACAAATTGGAAATGAACAAGTCAAATATCTCTACTTGCAGATGATATGATAGTATACACAAGTGACCCCAAAATTTCTACTAGAGACTTCCTACACTTGTCAAACACCTTCAGCACCAGCAAAGTGTCTGGATACAAAATTAACTTAGAAAAATCAATAGCCCTCCTTTATAAAATTGATAAACAGGCTAAGAAAGAAATTTCACACTTCATAATACCTGCAAATAGTATAACATACGTTGTTGTAACTCTAACAAAACACATGATAGACCTGTGTGACATGAACTTCAAGTCTCTGAAAAATATAATCGAAGAAGATATCAGAAGATGGAAATATCTCCCATGCTCATAGATCAGTAAGATTAACATAGTGAAAATGCCCATCTTACCAAAAGTATCTACAGATTCAATGCAATCCCCATCAAAATTCCAGTACAATTATTTATAGACTTTGAAAGAACAATTCTCAACTTCATATTGAACAACAACAATCCAGGATAGCTAAAACAATCCTGTGTAATAAAAGAAATTCTGGTGGTATCACCAGCTGTACACTTCATGCTGTACTACAGAGCAATAGTAATAAAAAAAAAAACTCATGGTAGTGGTACAGAAACAGACAAGTTGATAAATGGAAATGAACCAAAGACCCAGAAATAAACACACACACGCACACACACACACACACACACACACACACACACACACACACACACACACACACACCTATAGATGCATGATTTTTGAAAAAGAAACCAAAATCATACCTTGGGAAAAAAGAAACCAACATCGACATGATCTAACTGTGTGTAGAAGAACGCAAATATATCCATAACAATCACTCTGCACAAAAATTCAAGTCCAAGTGGATCAAAGACCTCAACATAAAACCAGATACACTAAATCTAATAGAAGAAAAAATGGGAAATAGCCTTGTACACCTTGGTACAGGAGACAACTTCCTGAACAGAACGCCTGTATCTCACATACTAAGAGCACCAATTAATAAATGGAATCTCATGAAGTGAAAGAGCTTCTGTAAGGCTTAGGAAACGGTCAATAGGACAAAATGGTAGCCTATAAAATGGGAAAAGTTCTTTACCAACCCTACAACTGACAGAGGGAAAATATTCAAATTATAAAAAGTATTCAAGACATCAACAAACAAATAACCCAATTAAAAACTGGTATACAGATATAAATAGAGAATTGTCAGTTGATGAATCTCTAATGGCAGAGAAGTGCTTATAAAAACTTCAACATCCTTAATTATCAGGGAAATGCAAATCAAAGTAAGATTCCACTTTATACCCATCAAAATGGCTAAGATCAAAAATTCAAAGGACAACAAATCCTGTGGTACAAGAGGAGCTCTCTACACTTATATTAGGAGTGCAAACTTGCACAACTTCTCTGTAAATCAATTTTTCAGTTTCTCAGAAAATTGGGAATAGCTCTTTCCCAAGACACAGCTAATACCACTCCTGTGCATATACTCAAAAAATGCTCCACCATACCATGAAGTTACTTGCTTTACTATAATTACAGCAGCTTTCTTCATAATAACAAGAAACTAGAAGCATCCCCTATGTCTACTGAAGAGTGGATATAGAAATGTGGTCCATTTACACAACGTATTATTATTTAGCTTTTAAAAACAAGGACAACGTCAATTTTGTAGACAAATGGATGGAACTAAGAAATACCATCCTGAGCACTATAACTGCATTACAATCAACAGTTCCAAAGAAGCCAAATGACAAGAAGGACCTAAAGAAGGATGACAAAATCTCACTCAGAAGGGGAAATAAAATAGACAACAGAGTTAGGTGGAGGTAGAGAACTGAGTAAAATAGGGGATGGGTAGAAGAACAGGGAGGGAGATCAGGTATAGGGAGAGCCCGGGAAGAGAAAATTAAAACACACATGTGGGGGCAGGGGTCATCTATAGGACTTGTCAGAGACCCAGGATGCGGCAGTCTCCATGAAGCCTATGGAGGTAAGCCTAGCTGAGACTTCTAGCAGTAAAGGATATAATGCTGAAAAGATCACTGCCTGTAGCCAAATAGAACTCACAATGGAGGGATAAGGACCTTAACCCAACCACAGAACTTTCAACCCAAAATGTGTCCTGCTGACAAGATGTTTGGGAAGAAAGATGAATCAGAACCAGGGGATGGCCAGCCAATTACCTGACTTGAGACCCATCCTATGGGGCAAGAACAAATCCCTGGTACTATTAATGATATCCTGTTATGTTGGCAGACAGGAGCCTAGCATAACTGTCCTCTGAGAGGCTTCCTCCAACAGCCAATGGAAACAGATGCAAAGGTTCACAGCCAACCACTAGAAAAAGTTCAGGGATTCGTGCATATGAGTTGAGGGAAGGATTGAAGGCCCCAAAGGAGATAGGGATCCACAGGAAGACCAACAGAGTCAATTAACCTGTACCCTTGGGAGTTCTCAGCAATTGAACTATCAACCAAAGTGCAAGAAAGCATGAGCTGGACTGAGCCCCACACACACACATGTATTTAGTAGATGAGCAGCTTGGTCTTCATATGGGTCAGAGGCTGTTCCTGACTCTGTTGCCTATCTGTGGATCCTGTTCCTCAACTGAGCTTCATTGTTCGGCATCACTCGGAGAGGATGCACCTAGTCCTGCCCTGATTTGATGTGCCAGGGTGGGAGATACCCAGGAGAAACCCCCCTCTTCTCAGAGGAAAAGACAAGCTAAAATCGGGAGAAAAATGAATCAGAACCAGGGACTGGCCAGCCATTCCTTCAGATGGAAATGATTCTGTTAGAATTATGTCAAGGATCATCAGCTTTCAGTCAGCCATGTGACCATGATGGGAAGCAGTTGGTGCCACAGGGTAAGCTGTGTTTACTGTGCTCAAATGTTATACAGGTGACTGCACTTGGTATATTTATTTTTAAAAAGATAAGAGTTTTATTATTTATGAGTATCTCTGTGAACTCACATGTACACACCGGTGCAAGAACTGGCAAGGGATACTGAAACTAAAATTAGAGTCTGTTGTGAGATGTTCAATGTAGGTGCTAGAAACTAAAGTAAACTAAACTAAACTCATGTCCTTTGCAAGAGTAGCAAACACAAACACTTAAGCACTGAGCTGTCTCTCCAGCCCCTTTGCTACATTACTGATATATTCTTTTCATCTTTGATGGGTTTATTGAGGTCATAACCACATAATTAAGAATCACTTATCTATGTATTCATAATTAAGCATAATAAAATCAAATTGGAACGTGAGTTAAAATGAAATAAAAACGTGTGTGTGTGTGTGTGTGTGTGTGTGTGTGTGTGTGTGTCAGACAAAAGAGGTTTTCATATAGGCTGCATGTTAAAAATTACTCAGGTAGTATCTCAAAACACCAAAAGTTTGGATGCCTGCTCTCAAAGATGCTGTTTCAATTGATTGTGATTGGGTCCAAGCCTTTGGAGTTTCTTCAAGAGTTCATGATGACTCTCAGTGGAGCTAGGAGTAGAACTGCTGTTCTGAAGCTTGTACAATAGGTTTTTAAGACAGCCTGTTTCTTCTGCTTCTCTTATAGAACTTAGACCAAAAAAATTGACTGAAATTCATTCTGTGATTTAGTCACTGAAGGTTCTTATGGCTTACCTCTTGACTCTTGGATTAGTTACTCAAAGCACCTCCATCATCTGAACAGAAAGTGGATCTCAGGTTAGACAGCACCATGGCTGCCTGCAGCTAACAATTCAAAATCTTCCACCACAAACTCTGAGCAACAATGATTACTTTATAAAATATGGAGCTTATTTGTTCTCTGCATCCAAAATATTGTTGGGGGAAAAGTAGGAGTGCTGTAAGAAGCTGGTTCTTGAATGCATGACAAAAACCTCATCATTTTCCAATTAAGAAAATGTTTCCTTACCAGCTGTGCCCCTGTATTAGTCATTCCTCCTATCTAGAAATTCAATATTTGTCTTCAGCCTTTCCTGTATCCATTTAAACCAAATCCATGCTTCTTTTAATTAAGCAGTCTTGGCCAGAGCTCCTCCTGCAGCACTGGCTATTCACATTCCTAAAGAATTCTGAAGTCTTAGTACCAGCTCCTCAGACTTGGCATTTGTGGGCTGATGTCACGAATTGAATGAGTACCAAAGATTCTACCATCCCTGTAGTGTTTACCATTTCTAACTATTGTGTTTAGGGCCTTTCTTGTCTTTCTCCTTGTCTTTCCAAAAAGATTTTACACTCTCTTGCCCTTTTGGCTCATCATACACAGATTGTCTATAACATAAAAGTAACCTCGAACATCTTGCTGCTTCCTAGATACTGGAAATAGAGAATGGGAGTGGGATTTTAACCAGTAAGAACACAGTACTCTGATACTTTCAATTCATTGAGATGTATGGAAGTTGACTGTACTCTAAGTCCATAAGAAGGCATGAGTCTCTGAACTATACTAGGCATATCACAGAAAGTATAATGGTTACTATTTGGGGCTAGAGGAAGACCACTGAGATTAGACCTCTGTTTTTGTTTTTACTACTCATTTCAGAGTGTAGTGTTCATATGTTTACTTCCTCCTCCTCTTCCTCCTCACCCTCCTTCTCCTCCTTCTTCAGTAAAATGGATACAATACTAACACTATCACATGGAAACAGCTTAGTATTGTGACATAAAAACATTAGGTTCTCAATAAGTATTGTTTTCCACTTTTCTCCCATGTACCAACTTAGTGTCATTGCTTCAGACATATATTGATGACCAAATTAAGCTGATGAGAATGGCTTTTATGGAGAAGATTCTTTCTCTTTTCCTGTTTGTCTTACAGCTGGAAGATGCAGGGATGAACTGCGTCTGACTCCCTGTGGGAGTTTGAGCATAGAGTCAATACAAAGATCAAATCAAAGAAATATAGACATGACAGCTCTTAGTGACAAAGCTGGTGCTCCTGGGCTCTGCAGCCTAGCTGAAGTCAAATTGATCATTGAAGTTTCCATTTGCTCATGACAGTTTAAGCTCCTCTTGATTCTGAGTCAGTTTGAATTTCTGTTACTTGTGATCAGAAGGTCTTAATTCAATCAAAGCAAAGATGGTGCCAGATAGCAAAATATTTCCCCAGATTCTGTGAACTACATTTCTAAAGAATTTCCTTGTGTATAAAGCCTGATATACGCATCACTTCCAAGAGTTGAGCATGCGGGAACATGCCTAATCCATGTGTATGAGAACCCAACAGCAGAGACTCTGGGTCCTTCCTTCCTACAACTCTCCAGAATGATTTGCAGCAGAGATGGGCTCACTGAGAACCTACTAAGCAAATTACTGATGGACCAGGTCCACAACTGGCATGTTGGTTCCCTGGACATCATTTGGACTCCAACAGTCTCTCTAAAGACAGTTTATATTCTTCGGTTGGTAACAATAGTAACAAGTCTGGAAAGGATAATTATATTCAAAGCAGACTTAGAAGTGACTATGGCGTTATAGTTTCTAGTTTTAGAGGCTTTGTAATGTTTGTTCAAAATCCAAACAAAAGTCTATTTACAAAGAGATTATTTACAAAACTCTCAGTGTTTCTCAGGACCAGGTGCTAGGTAGCTCTTGACATTTGTAAGTCTGTAAGAATGATGTTAGATTGAGAATATAAAAATGGAAGGAAGGAGTCATGCAGAAAGATTCACTGATGAAAAATCATAGATCTTTCTAGATTCCAAGAACAAAAATGGAATTAGGATGTGGAGAACCCTGATTTCATTCTCTCCCTTTCCCTAGGTTCTTAGTGAAGTTGCTTGTGAGCTAACTAACTTTTAAGGAAGGTAGCAGAGGGTAGAATAAAAACAGGTCAAGAGACTGTATCTGGAAAGGCAACAGTAAGGCCCACAACATCAGTGTAATGTTGTTTGGGTTCTCACCCCACCCCTGCAATCCCCACATGCAACCTCCCATATTGATTCTATCATAGTATTTCCAGAATTCATTGAAAAGCCAATTTGAGAATTCTACAGGTAATCAAGAGTACTATGTTTTATGGATAACAGTGAAAAACTTGAAGTTGTACACAGAAACACTTTTATTACAAACAGTAACTTCAGCAAATGTATTTCTTTCTTTCCTCCTCCTCCTCCTCCTCCTCCTCCTCTTCTTCTTCTTCCTCCTTCTTCTTTTTCTTAGGCAAGAACTTACTATGTATAACAGCCTGGTTTCAAACTCTGATCCAGCTTCTTCTACCTCCTGAGTGCTTTAACTACAAGTAAGCAATAACAGAAATTTTTATCACTGCATACCATTGCAAGTACATTATAAGAAAACTGCTTTTCTATGCGGGTATATATGTTAAACTGAACATCATACAAACATGCCAAGGAATGGATTATACTCCTGTGTTTTAATGGGAATATTGCTAAGTATTATTTTCTATGTTAATTGTAGGTACATAATAATTTATACAATTTGATTTGTTTAGGTACAACAAAAATTAAATATAATTCAGGGCTTTTATATTTACTCATGATAAAAGATTTTGAAATTTGTGTATGTGTGTGTGTGTGTGTGTCTGTGTGTGTCTGTGTGTGTGTGTGTGTGTGTGTGTGTGTTATCCAAACATAAGTTTAGATGTTCACTCAGCCTGTTTATGTGCATGGATTTGGAGATGCTGGAGAAGGACATTCAGGTGACTTTCTCTGTTGCTCTCTGTCTTATTGCCTTGAAACAGAGCATATCACTGAATCAGATTCTCACTATTTGGGCTAGATGAGTTGGTTAGCCAGCCTTCAAGAGAAACATGTCTCCCTCCCTGAATACTGGGTTTGCTGGCATGTGCAACCGTGGCCTGACTTTTTCACATGAGCTACAGAAATTATAATTCAGGTCCTGTAGAGTAAACACTGTTACACACTGAGCTATCTCTCCAGTCCAAGGATAATTTTTTAAGGTAGTATCATGACTCTTTATGCAGATGCAATATGAACATTTATTAAAGATTTTACCTCATTAACAGTGAGAAGTCCAGCAAGATACTACTACTAATTCAAAGGTGAAAGAAAAAAAATAGATATATTTCTAGATCAGGGATATTGGAATAACAAAATAAATCTCCTCCTTGATGGGAGAGGGAAATTGGCATAACCTCTAAGAAACAGACTTCACTGAATGCATACATTCTGGTATTATATATTCACATTGCTTATTTCCAACTAACGGAACTTTCCAATCACATAATGGCTATGAAAGATGCAGAAGCCCTCCCTGTAGAATCATAATTAAACAACCCCGATATGTAAGCTTTAAGCCAGCACTATTGAAAGCATGCATAAGTCTTGATTGTGGGGAAAGGGCATGCCCTATATATTGTAAGTTGTGGAGCTGTATTGTCGTCCTCTATTCATGTGATCCCAATAGCATCCTTATGGAGTTGCAAGACAACCCAACGTAGATATTATGAGGTCTCACAAGGGACTGGAGCACAAAATTGCCTCCTCCCACTTGAGAATTATTGTTCTCAAAAAATATACAGTATTCCACTGAAGCACACTTTCTTTTGTGTGTAGATTGGTGGATTATACTGAGGTTGTTGCATATGCTAAGCCAATGTCTACCACTGAGCTACACTTCCAGTCTTCACATTTTTCCTACTTCGTTACTCTATCTAGAATGTTCTCCTATATCTTTTCTTGGCCCTTGCCCCTACTTTATTTAAATATTTACCCATATGTCACTTCTTCTTGGAAGAAGTGACCCATCAATTTATCCCAAGTAGAATCCTCTTCTAGAATTGCTCTCCTCTTTATTCTTTTGTCCACACATTTATTTCCCTCAAGTGGTTTTCTCAATTGCCTAGCACCTCAGGACCTAAGCTTTCTGAAGATAGAAACGTATTGAATTAAATGAAATAACCCGGGAAGGAGTGACTGTAGGACAATGATCAACTGAACCCACTGGTGGGAGACAGAGGAAGAGGTGAAAGCTGGTGATCTGCTTCCCTTCTCGTTTTCACGCAGCCCAGAATTTCAGGCAAAGAGATGGTATTGCCCATATTTAAAGTAGATCTTCTGTCGTCTATTAACCTGTCTGCAAGTAGAGTCACAGGCACTCTTATAACTTTGTCTTCTAGGTGATTCTAAGTGCATCCAAGCTGACAATAAAGATTAAGTACCATAGTCATTTAGTGGCAGTGCTTATTGGCTTCACAAGGTAAACTGGTCATTTCCTTACCAAACAGCTTGAGTTAACACAGAGTCTTCAGAAGCATTTTATATAGTGGCCATATGGCAACCATTAATGAGAAATAACAAGCAATATACATTAGCTACGTAATGTAATGAATAAGCCAGTACTTTGTGGCTGTCATTTAGATTTACAAGTTTTTATCCCCTGATGAAGAAGCAATTAACACAATGGTGTTAAATTGTGCCAACCAAAACTCAGCCCAAGTGGGCACAGTTTCTGCTTCTTTTCCAAACAGCTCTTAGCAGATTTCTCCAGCAATCAAACCATTGAACACCCAGTTTGCTTAAGTCTATTTGGGAAAATGTTTTCTCTTAGGATTCATTAAAATTTCCAACACACATCTCTCTTTGAACTACTGTGACATCTGTTCATACTGCACACTGGGATGTAATTGGCCTTTATTCAGGTGTAATTGATGATTTACATTATCAAGTCTGTCTCTGTTTGGCTCATTGCCTAGGGACAATTGAAGCTGACACTAACATTGTGGCAAGATTTTGGTCACTAATGGTTTCTCTTCTTTTAACTAACACAAAACTGGTGAGTTGAATTTATTCTAAAACCTCATTTATCTTTAGAGATAACAATGGTTTTCTCCTCAAATGATTCAGGAAACTACTAAAACAATGATAAATATATACTGCAAATGTCATCTTAACAATCTAAATCATACCTAAATTAATTTTAAAATTGTCAATAAAGGTACATTTAGTAATTTATTATTGAAGATGTAACTTGCCTTAAAGCAGTGGTTCTGGAACCTTCCTAGTGCTGTGACCCTTTAATAAAGTTCCTCATGTTGTGGTGACCCCAAACCATATAATTACCTTGTTGCTAATTCATAACTGTGATTTTGCTACTGTTATGAATCATGTAAGTATCTGATGTGCAGGATAACTGATACTCAATTTCCAAAGGGGTCATGACCCACATGTTGAGAACCATTGACTTAGTATAGTATTAGAACCTCAAACTCCAACTTAAGAAATACTGTTTTTTACTAATAACCAATCCATGAATGTAGTATAGAAAAAAAGAGTGATATGAACACATTCTTTTTAATGAAATTGTGGAACAAGGAATTTAGTAGTATAATTCCAATTTTCCTTTTCCAAGGGAATAATTGGCTCCTATAGTACTGACCAGGTTTGTGTGTGTGTGTGTGTGTGTGTGTGTGTGTGTGTGTGTGTGTGTGTGTCTTTTCCATATGCTGCACCTGATAAAATAACACTTCAGCTCTGCTCATGACACCACTGCCTTGCCATAATTATTTTCCCAGAATTACCACAAATTTCATAAGCATGTTCCCAAAAGATGCCCTAGATAGGTCAAGCTTATCTCAGAGAACATGCCGTACTGATTTGCCTGGGGCTCAATACCCGAGAGCCTAGGGCTGTCCAAAACAGTAACTGCCTTCAACAGAAGTAAACTTGAGATTGATTTTGACCCATAGTCATCTTAATTTCCATTGGTGCCTACACCATGCCTCTCACCATTGTGCCTCCTTGGTAGCAGCAGTACAATAGACCCACCCTATAATCCCCATTCCAAATAGCTCTTGCTCCTGCCTCTCAGCCTCTTATGTCTTGCCTTACAGTCTCCTACTTTCATGGGTGATGGTGGTTAATTCTCAGAAATGGCTTCTCACAGATAAAACTTTTGCCCAGATGCTGGGCATTTATATTTTCATTGTCTATCTTACTCCACCATTCAGTGGGAATGGAAAAGGAAGGCATTGAAGATCCTAGACTCATGTGGTACTACTGTTTTTTCCATCAATGATCATTTTTGAGGACATAGAGAGAGGCTGAGAGATACAAGACTCAAGATTAAGAGTCACTTTAGAAATACTCTTTCCTAAGCTTCAGTTTTTCTATGGAAAGGAAAGGACATAAATGTACCTCTGCTTTGAGCTTGTTGATGAAAGCAAGTAGAGTTAAACATGAGAAAATAAATAGAGAACACATTAGAGATGGTCATATGACATGAGCTGAGAATGTGATGAATTTGTATCTTTATTCTTGATAAGAATAGAGCAAACTTGGGTTGGGGATTTAGCTCAGTGGTAGAGCGCTTGCCTAGCAAGCACAAGGCCCTGGGTTCGGTCCCCAGCCCCGAAAAAAAAAAAGAATAGAGCAAACGTAAAGAACATATGGCTGGAACATTAAACCAGTGTCTTTCAAACTTGAACATTAGCAACCCTTTCAGTGAGGTCCAACATTTTGATATGATATAGTCATCCCCAAATGTGTTGGCTCTTAGCTAGCCTGGAAGACAGGTGGCCCGTAAGCTGCAGGTTAGACATATCTGCAATAACTTGTCAAAACACAAATTATCAGAGGCTGCACTTGAGTTTATGATTCTGCAAGTATTGGGAGGAGTGTGAAGATTAACAGTCCTTCCAGGTACTTGTCGCTGCTACTGGTACACACCCAGATATCACTAATTAAGAAAATCTGCTGTAAACCAGTGGCTCTCCATTGTGTCTATGCAGCACATTGGAATGAATTTTAGGAGTCTGAATGTCAATTACTTTCCTTTCCACTCTTTATGGTTCCTGACCTCTGGGGTCAGGGGTATGTATAGACTGAGCTTCAGGAGGATTGTATAACTGCCCTGCTTAGCTATGATAAAACACCATTACCAAACCAACTTGGAGAGGAAAGGGTTTATTTCTACTTACAACTCTCCTGTAAATGCCATTACTGAGGGAAGTCAAGGGCAGGAAGTCATGGCAGGAACTGCAGCACGAACATTGGAGGAATGCGGCTTACTGTTGTGTTCCTAATGGCTTGCTCTAACTCTAATGTGTGTCAGTTTGACAAAAAATAGAAAATAAACAAAGAAATGAAACAAAATAACAAAAGCAGACTAGCATACATCCAGGATTCAGCTAATTTATTTCTAAACTAATTTATTGACAGTTGTATTATACCATAGGCACACTAGGCCAGGCAGAACTGGCTGTATGGGCTGCTTCATCCCCTTAAATGCTCTTGGTACTTCAGGACAGTGGACCCAAGAATGGATTGTTATAGACCAAAAGTAGACCAGTTACATGACAATCTGCCCAGGTTCAGACAGCCATACCTTAGATGGTACCAAGTGACTTTTATGGCCTAGGTATAGGTTACATGGATGTTGTAATCACCTGGGAGACTTAGAAGAAAGTCTCCCATTGTACCTCAAATGCTAAAGCAGAGATTCTTAACTATAACTATTCACTGGGATCATCTGGGGACTTTGGAAAAATTCTGTGACTTGTATTCCATGAGGGCTCTAATGAAATTGGTCCTTGGGAAAAAAAGTTTGTAAAATCTCCCCCAGGGGATTCTAATATACATTCAAAATTGAAAAAGGCAGTTGAAATAAGGGTCCTCATGATGTATCCACCCCCCACCTATTGCTTCCTTCCTCTGCAAACCCTTCAGGGATTCTAATCTGTGGGCAGGGTAGAAAAATCACCATTGTAAGGGAAGTAAACCAGTGGGGGGAAAGCTTGCAAAACTGAAGATATAAGCTTATTGTTCTTTGTGAAGTATAGGTTAACATAAAGACAAAAATCCTGAAAATGTGTTCTAAAGTATTAATAGAACACTTGACATTTTATTTTGCAATTTAAAAACGTCAGATAAAAGTGTGTGCATTTATGGGATAAAGTGAAATCTCTTGACATGCATATACATTACAGAAAGATTTAATCAAGTTAATTAACATATCCATCACTTTACTTTTTGTAATAAGGTTAACAGACCTATTTCAGCATATTTGAAATATGCAATACCTTATTATTTTTATTGCCACGGCTATAGAAACTATGGGCACCATGTTTTGCAACTGAATATCTATAATGTTCTCTTCTCATCTAATTGAATCATTTTTCCCCTTTTTTCCTTTTCATATGTATGTCTGGATAGTATACTTGGATATGTATATATACTCAAATGTGTGTGGGCTCATGCATGTGCCTGAATGTGGAGGCCCAAGGCTAATGTCTGGAATCTTCGATCATTTTTCCACTTTTTTCTTTATGGCCTGGGCTCATCAAACCTAGAACTCACCTATACAGCAGTGATCCTCTTTCCACCTTCTGAGGCTTGAATTACCGATGAGTTGCCATGTACATGGAGCAATTGTATAGGTTCTGCACATCTAAACTGTAGCTCTTTTGTTTGCAAGGCAAGCTCTTTAACTGCCAAGCTACCTCCTCTGGCCCTTTAACTGAAAATTTGTATGCTTTGCTCAACATCTTTTCTTTCTCTGTGCTCCAAGCCCCTGGGCCCCTGGTAACCACTTTTATATTCTATTTCTATGAGATTCACTTCTTGACCTTTCTGTATACAAGCAACATTCAAAGTCATAAATCTCTAAAGATATGATTTCTTCATTATATTCAAATTCAATCCTATATACTGATTCTTAGTGTTTGAAGCACATGTAGATGGTTTCATTTGCTATCTTGATCTTTATTAGACTCAAAGATAGCATTCTGATCATTATGTCTTTATTCTGTACTGAATCCTTTAAAAATATTACTTGAAGGCATCCTCAGCCACTTACTCTTCAGGGACTGTCTGACATGACATAAATGTGCACGATAGATTCTTGGCTCTAAAATCTGAGCATAAGTCACTTCCCAGAAGAGCTCAGTTAATGCATGGATTTTACAAATGACATTTCTTTTATGTCAACGCAACCTCCAGCTTCCTTTTTCTGAATGATAATCCAAGCTCCAAGCTGAAAGTGGGCAATGTCCTGAAACTGATTTCAATAACGATTTTATGTTTAATGGTAAAGCGTTTTGACAGGACAGCATTTTCTCTATCATAGTTACCACAATAGGACACACACACAGAGACACGTGTGTGTGTGTTTTATTAAGAAGCTGCAGTTTACAAGAATTCAATTTGTTAACTCTTACCCCAGGGATCATGAACTTTCATTAATGTTGGGATGCTTTTAGCAAAGTGGCTTTGTTGCTGTTTAAGCCATGAATATACACCACGAGAACATCTACATAGAGTTGATGTTGCCAATTCAAGGCAATTCAAGTTATGGCCTTCCCTGCCACTGGCAAATACTCCCTGAGTAAACTTTGTATAACTTGTAAACTTTGTTAATCCCCAGGACAACAAAGGGGCCTGGCCTCTCACCACCCCTGACTTCCTTTACAGTCCATAGGGCCATTCTTTAAAGGACTTAATGGCAGTTCTCAGCCTCAAGGCAGGAGTGTGTCCAGGCCCCACCCCCTCCATACAGGGAAAAAAATCTCACCAATCCCCGAGTTTGCCATAAAATCAAGCCACATAATCTCTTCAATCCCAGGCCAATATGAAAAGCTCCACCCCCACCCCCTACCCCCAGGAATCCCTAATAAAAATCCTGTATTCTACCTCATTTTCTATTACTTTTTGCCTAAGCAAAGGCAAAATCTCTTATGTGAGGCTTATTGTGCAGTGTGACCTTGTGGTATTCCTTGGCTCCCAACTGCCAAGTTATCTTTCCATCTGAGCTGTAATGCTTAGCATTGGGCCATTTGAAAACCGTGAGAATTTCAGTGAATTAAGCCCCAGATCACTGAGAGGCAACTTTGATTTCAGTGAAGGCACTTAAGCATTGAGACAGGGATGCATATGTTCGCTCATCACTAAAAACACAAACCATTATACCCTCTGATGTGAGTGCTGGAAGCAAAACAATGTTGGTCCTCTGGAAAAGCAACAAGTGCCCATAAACTGTCAGGCCATCTCGTCAGCTCCAAAAGATAAGGGTTTTGAAAGTTCAAGGAACTGTAGGGGCCAAGAATTGGGGGAAAGAATGCACAGGAAGTCATCTCAGATTGAATAAGGAAGACAATGGCTTCAGAGCAGGCAAGTTCGTGACATGCTCAGACATAGGCAGGTAGTGGGGAAGTTTAATGGTATCTAGAGGTATGCAAGCATCTGAGCTATAGGGTGAGGTTTTCAGAAATATGATATCAATGTATACATCAATTTGTAGGAGAGCGGACAAAAGTTTCTTCCTGCAGAGCAAACATAACAGCAATTCAGCTACTGTATGTGACTGGGCCAAGAGGGGAAAAAAGCAAGATCCAACATGTGGTGATTTGAATAAGAACGCTGCCAAAGACTCAGATATTTGAATACTTGTTCTCACTTAATGAAACTGTCTGGGAAGGGTTAAAAAGTGTGGCATTGTTGGAAGATGTGTGTCACTTGGAGATGGGCATTGAGATTTCAAAAGTCCAAGTCGTTCACAATTCTCTCTCTCTCTCCCTCTCTCTCCCTCTCTCTCTCTCTCTCTCTCTCTCTCTCTCTCTCTCTCTCTCTCTCTCTCTCTCTCTCTCTCTCTCTCTCTCTCTCTCTGCCACATGCTTGTGGATCAGATGTAAGCTCTCACCAACTACTACTACAACATCATGCCTGCCTCCTTGCCTCCATGATCTTTGCCATGTTGGTCATGGACTCACCTTCTGAAAATGTCAGCAAGTCCCCAAGAAAATATTCTGTTTTATAAGTTGTCTTGGTCAGGGTGCTTTATCACCCCAGTAGAAAAGTAACCATGGTTCTTGAAAATGAGTGAAAAGGTTTATGAGTGTGGTTTGCCAAGTTCCTGTCAACAGGTTAGCTTTAGCATTAAACCTTCTCCAAACTCTCCTGCCCATTTAGTAATATCTGACATATTTTTCTTCTTTCTTTATTTCTCTACCTCTTTTTTCTATATCCCTTTCTTTACTATCTCCCCTCTCCTTTCACTTTCTCTTTTCCTACTTCTTTCCTGTCTTTCAAAATAACATTTTATTAGGATTTTTTTACAGCTGAATTTCTTTTTTTTTATTTCAAAACATTTTATTAGTACAAAGATAGCTTCTTAGGCCAAGTATAAAACTTAAAGCACAGGACTGTAAGGTGGGAGAAATCTCTGCATTATAATAACTATAACTGGTTATATAACTGGTTGTTAGTACATAGTATATTACTGATAAAAGTTGTTAGTTTTAAAACTTCCCTTTTTCTTTTCTTTTTTTTCCCATTTTTATTAAATTGGGTATTTCTTATTTACATTTCAAATGTTATTCCCTTTCCCAGTTTCCTGTCCATCTAAAACCCTCCTTCTCCCCTTCTATATACAGCTGAATTTCATAGAGCAGATTTTGATATCAATACCCCAATTCGTCCCCTTTACCCACATTTTCCACCCTCCCCTCCCTATCCATCCAACTTTGAATCACCTCCTCCACCTCCTCCACCTCCTCCACCTCTTCCTTTGAAACCAATCAAGTTGTGTTGCTCAACTACTCCAAGTAGTAGGAGCTGCTCTGAAGTGTGGCTGACCTCAGGGGTGACATCATTAAACAAAAATGACTCGGTCCCTCTCTTAGAAGCTAAGAAATGCCAATAGCTCTTCAGCTATGGGTGGGAATTTATCCCTCTCATTGTCTCCCCCATTCTGGGATTTTAGCTGGTTGGAGCTTTCTCAGATCTTGTGCATGCTGTCATAATCACTGTGAGTTCATACGTGCATTTGTTTTGTTGCATCTGGAAACACTGCTTCCTTGTTGTTGTTCATCATCTCTGGCTCTTAATTTTTTTTGATTCCCTCTGTTGTAAGATCTCTAAGTTTGCAGGTGAGTGATATAATACACACCTTCCATTTAGGGTCAAATACACAACAATCTTTTATTTGTCACATATTGTCCAGTTGAAGATCTCTGTGTTAGTTGTCATCTACTACAAGGAAATGTTTCTCTGATGAGGTTTCAGAGAAGCAGTGGCCTATAGAAATAAGTCATTCAGTATAAAAAATGAGTATTTTTGATTTGTTGGCTAATGACTCCCATATATAGATCCTCAAGCACTGCAATATATTGGCAATACCACTGGCTATTTTACAGAACCTGATGGTAAGAATCTATCTACTGTTTGCATTATCGGGCGGGGGCGAGGTTCGGGCCGGTTGTGCCCTTGCGAGAATGCAGCTGTAGTTGCTTCGGCCTGTCAAGAGTTATACCCTGACTGTAAATTGGAGAAGACAGTAGTGTTGCTAGTGGTTTTCGGAGATAGTTCACGTTGAATATTAATTCTACTAAGGTGTAAACTCTTCCAAGATGTCAAAAACAAACAAACCTAAGTCTGGGTCTCACTCTTCTCGGTCAAGATCTGCATCCAGATCTCGGTCTCATTCGTTTTCAAAGTCTCGGTCCCGAAGCTGATCTGTCTCTCATTCAAGGAAGCACAGGCTGAGTTATAGGTCTAGTTACAGATCATATTCTCCAGCTCATATCAGAGAAAGGAATCACCCCAGAGTATATCAGAATCGAGATTTTCAAGGTCACCACAGAGACTACAGGAGGTCCTATTACTTCCGTGGGCGAAACCGAGGCTTTTATCCATGGGGCCAGTATAACCGAGGTGGCCATGGAAACTACCGTTCCAGTTGGCAGAACTACCGGCAAGCATACAGCCCTAGTCGGGGCCGTTCCCGATCCCGGTCCCCCAAGAGAAGGTCCCCTTCACCACAGTCCAGGAGCCATTCTAGGAACTCGGATAAGTCATCCTCTGACAGGTTAAGCCGCTCTTCGTCCTCCCGGTCATCCTCCAACCACAGCAGAATTGAGTCATCTAAACAAAAGTCTACAAAAGAGAATTCCTCTTCCAAGGATAGCCGGCCATCCCAGGCATCTGGTGATAACCAGGGAGATGAGCCTAAGGAGTAGACATTCTCTGGAGGCACCTCTCAAATATAAAAGGGTCTGAGAGCTCAAAGCCATTGGCCAGATGCTACCACCTATGGCACTGGTTCTGCATCACGGGCCTTGGTTTCTGATCTGAGTCCTCGGGAGAGAAGCCCAGCTCTCAAAAGTCCCCTCCAGTCTGTGGTGGTTAGGCGAAGGTCAACACGCCCTAGCCCTGTGCCAAAACCTAGTTCTCTACTTTCTAATGCATCCCAGATGGGCTCATCTCTGTCAGGCGGTGCTGGATATCAGTCTGGAGCACACCAAGGTCAGTTCGACCATGGCTCTGTGTCTTTGAGTCCATCCAAAAAGAGCCCTGTGAGTAAGAGTTCACCAGTCACTGGCTCTGCATATGGTTCATCTCAGAAAGAGGAGAGTGCTGCTTCGGGAGGAGCAGCCTACACAAAAAGGTATCTGGAAGAGCAGAAGACAGAGAATGGGAGGGATAAGGAGCAAAAACAAATACCGATAAAGAGAAGCTGAAGGAGAAAGGGGCTTCTCTGATGCTTATGTCAAAATGAAATTTGATTCATTTGTTCCCAAGAAAGACACTGAGAAGCCCTTCTGAGGCAGCCAGTCACCCAAAAGGTATAAGATCCGGGTTGACTTTGAGAAAAAGATGACTGACTTCCATAAGGAGGAGATGGATGAGCAAGATAAGGACAAAAGTAAGGGAAGGAAGGAACCTGAGTTTTATGATGAGCCCAAATTTATGTCTAAAGTCATAGCCGGTGCAAGCAAAAACCAGGAGGAAGAGAAGTCAGGCAAGTGGGAGAGCCTGCATGCAGGGAAGGAAAAGCAGAGGAAAGCAGAGGAGGTGGAGGAGGAGCCTTTCACAGAGAGATCCCGAAAGGAGGAGCATGAAAGGTCCAAGAGGAGTGAAAGTAGGCACAGGGGCTTTGTGCCAGAAAATAATTTCCGGGTGACTGCATACAAGGCGGTCCAGGAGAAAAGTTCATCACCTCCCACAAGGAAGACCTCTGAGAGCCGTGACAAGCTGGGAAACAAAGTTTTCCTCAGCGAAGTCTACCTTTTCCATTACTCAGGAGGCCCAGGTCAATGTCCTGATGGACTCCTTAGATGAGGAATTGCATGACCCAGTGGCCTATTGGCTCAGGAACTAAAGCTTTGTCAGGATCTAGTCCACAGCAACAAAAAGGAGCAGGAATTCCATCCCATTTTCCAGCACATACAGTCAGTTCAGTCGTAGCATAGACCCTCAGAATTGTTTGCCCAGCACATAGTGACCATTGTTCACCATATTAAAGAGCATCCGTTTGGATCCTCTGCAATGACATTGCGTGCACGCTTTACCAAATACCTAAAGAGGGAATGAGCAAGAAGCAGCTAAAACTAAGAAAAGCCCAGAGATACACAGGAGGATAGACATTTCCCCCAGTACATTCAGAAAGCATGGTTTGACTCATGAGGAATTGAAAAGTCCATGGGAACCTGGCTACAAGGCTGAGGGAAAATACAAAGATGGCCCTGTTGATCTTCGCCTTGATATTGAACACAGTAAAAAACATATGGAGAGAGATCTTAACCGAGGTAAATAAAGAGAGTCAGTGGATTCCAGAGACTGTAGCCACTCAAGAGAAAGATCAACTGAAAAGACAGAGAAAACCCACAAAGGATCAAAGAAGCAGAAGCACCGCAGAGCAAGAGACCGGTCTAGGTCCTCCTCCTCCTCCTCTTCCCAGTCATCTCACTCCTACAAAGCAGAGGAATACCCCGAGGAAGCAGAGGAGAGGGAGGAAAGTGCCACAGGTTTTGACAAATCCAGATTGGGGACCAAAGACTTTGTAGATCTGAATGAAATAGGCGGCAGAGCTCGGGGAATCTTCCAATTTCGAGCAAGAGGGAGAGGTTGGGGCAGAGGATACTATTCTGGTAACAGTAACAACAACAGCAACAATGATTTCCAAAAGAGAAGCCGGAAAGAAGAATGGGATCCAGATTACATACCCAAGAGCAAGAAGTATTACTTGCATGATGACCAGGAAGGCAAGGGCAGCGAAAAATGGATGAGCAGAGGCCAAGAAGGAGCCTTCCCTCAGGGGGCAGGGCAGGTTTTATGTTCAGGAAATCCAGTACCAGCCCCAAGTGGGCCCATGACAAGTTCAGTGGGGAGGAGGGGGAGATTGAAGACGATGAGAGTGGAACAGAGAACAGAGAGGAAAAGGACAGTTTACAGCCCTCAGCTAAGTGGAGACCACTCTTGATGGAGCCCTTGTCTGGGGAGAAAAGCTCTGGGAGAGGCTGGTGGAGCTAAACAAGGTGCCTTAAGAAGATCGTGAAAACTTCACCCCACAACCCACTAGCCACACAGAATCCAACTACAGCAGAGTGTGTCCCTGGTGCCGTCTCACTGGACAGAGGACGCTGCCACCGAGCCTACATCAGGCCCATGTTTCCAGCAGAGCACACACTGGGCTCCCATTGTTGTTTGTGTGGGGTGGGGCAGGGTAGGGAGAATGATGCTGATGCTTGGACTTTGTTTTGGTTGTGTCCCACTCCCACTCCACCCCCCAATTAGAAACCAAGTTTTCTTAATTTCATTTCATTTGGAACTAAATGGGAATTTGGTTTTCAGTCACTTCCTGTCCTGAGTTTTTAAAAGTCCTTATATTTTCTTTTTTCTTTTTCTTTTTATTGGGGGGGGTATGTAGTAATATAAGCATAACGATTTTAATTTGAGCAACTTTGATTCTTTTTTTTTTTTTTGATTCTTTTTTTTTATTAACTTGAGTATTTCTTATATACATTTCGAGTGTTATTCCCTTTCCCGGTATCCGGGCAAACATTCACTCCCCCCTCCCCTTCCTTATGGGTGTTCCCCTCCCAACCCTCCCCCCATTGCCGCCCTCCCCCCATAGTCTAGTTCACTGGGGGTTCAGTCTTAGCAGGAACCAGGGCTTCCCCTTCCACTGGTGCTCTTACTAGGATATTCATTGCTACCTATGGGGTCAGAGTCCAGGGTCAGTCCATGTATAGTCTTTAGGTAGTGGCTTAGTCCCTGGAAGCTCTGGTTGCTTGGCATTGTTGTACATATGGGGTCTTGAGCCCCTTCAAGCTCTTCCAGTTCTTTCTCTGATTCCTTCAACGGGGGTCCTATTCTCAGTTCAGTGGTTTGCTGCTGGCATTCGCCTCTGTATTTGCTGTATTCTGGCTGTGTCTCTCAGGAGCTATCTACATCTGGCTCCTGTCGGTCTGCACTTCTTTGCTTCATCCATCTTGTCTAATTGGGTGGCTGTATATGTATGGGCCACATGTGGCGCAGGCTCTGAACGGGTGTTCCTTCAGTCTCTGTTTTAATCTTTGCCTCTCTCTTCCCTGCCAAGGGTATTCTTGTTCCCCTTTTAAAGAAGGAGTGAAGCATTCACATTTTGATCATCCGTCTTGAGTTTCATTTGTTCTAGGCATCTAGGGTAATTCAAGCATTTGGGCTAATAGCCACTTATCAATGAGTGCATACCATGTATGTCTTTCTGTGATTGGGTTAGCTCACTCAGGATGATGTTTTCCAGTTCCAACCATTTGCCTACGAATTTCATAAAGTCGTTGTTTTTGATAGCTGAGTAATATTCCATTGTGTAGATGTACCACATTTTCTGTATCCATTCTTCTGTTGAAGGGCATCTGGGTTCTTTCCAGCTTCTGGCTATTATAAATAAGGCTTCAATGAACATAGTGGAGCACGTGTCTTTTTTATATGTTGAGGCATCTTTTGGGTATATGCCCAAGAGAGGTATAGCTGGATCCTCAGGCAGTTCAATGTCCAATTTTCTGAGGATCCTCCAGATTGATTTCCAGAATGGTTGTACCAGTAAGCAATCCCACCAACAATGGAGGAGTGTTCCTCTTTCTCCACATCCTCGCCAGCATCTGCTGTCCCCTGAGTTTTTGATCTTAGCCATTCTTACTGGTGTGAGGTGAAATCTCAGGGTTGTTTTGATTTGAATTTCCCTTATGACTAAAGATGTTGAACATTTCTTTAGGTGTTTCTCAGCCATTCGGCATTCCTCAGCTGTGAATTCTTTGTTTAGCTCTGAACCCCATTTTTTAATAGAGTTATTTGTCTCCCTGCGGTCTAACTTCTTGAGTTCTTTGTATATTTTGGATATAAGGCCTCTATCTGTTGTAGGATTGGTAAAGATCTTTTCCCAATCTGTTGGTTGCCGTTTTGTCCTAACCACAGTGTCCTTTGCCTTACAGAAGCTTTGCAGTTTTATGAGATCCCATTTGTCGATTCTTGATCTTAGAGCGTAAGCCATTGGTGTTTTGTTTAGGAAATTTTTTCCAGTGCCCATGTGTTCCAGATGCTTCCCTAGTTTTTCTTCTATTAGTTTGAGTGTGTCAGGTTTGATGTGGAGGTCCTTGATGCACTTGGACTTAAGGTTTGTACAGGGTGATAAGCATGGATCGATCTGCATTCTTCTACATGTTGCCCTCCAGTTGAACCAGCACCATTTGCTGAAAATGCTATCTTTTTTCCATTGGATGGTTTTGGCTCCTTTGTCAAAAATCAAGTGACCATAGGTGTGTGGGTTCATTTCTGGGTCTTCAATTCTATTCCATTGGTCTATCTGTCTGTCTCTGTACCAATACCATGCAGTTTTTATCACTATTGCTCTGTAATACTGCTTGAGTTCAGGGATAGTGATTCCCCCTGAAGTCCTTTTATTGCTGAGGATAGCTTTAACTATCCTGGGTTTTTTGTTATTCCAGATGAATTTGCAAATTGTTCTGTCTAACTCTTTGAAGAATTGGATTGGTATTTTGATGGGGATTGCATTGAATCTGTAGATTGCTTTTGGTAAAGTGGCCATTTTTACTATATTAATCCTGCCAATCCATGAGCATGGGAGATCTTTCCATCTTCTGAGGTCTTCTTCAATTTCCTTCTTCAGTTTCTTGAAGTTCTTATTGTACAGATCTTTTACTTGCTTGGTTAAAGTCACACCGAGGTACTTTATATAATTTGGGTCTATTATGAAGGGTGTCGTTTCCCTAATTTCTTTCTCGGCTTGTTTCTCTTTTGTATAGAGGAAGGCTACTGATTTATTTGAGTTACTTTTATACCCAGCCACTTTGCTGAAGTTGTTTATCAGCTTTAGTAGTTCTCTGGTGGAACTTTTGGGATCACTTAAATATACTATCATATCATCTGCAAACAGTGATATTTTGACTTCTTCTTTTCCGATCTGTATCCCCTTGACCTCCTTTTGTTGTCTGATTGCTCTGTCTAGAACTTCAAGAACTATATTGAATAAGTAGGGAGAGAGTGGGCAGCCTTGTCTAGTCCCTGATTTTAGTGGTATTGCTTCGAGTTTCTCTCCATTTAGTTTAATGTTAGCAACTGGTTTGCTGTATATGGCTTTTACTATGTTCAGGTATGGGCCTTGAATTCCTATTCTTTCCAGGACTTTTATCATGAAGGGGTGTTGAATTTTGTCAAATGCTTTCTCAGCGTCTAATGAAATGATCATGTGGTTTTGTTCTTTCAGTTTGTTTATATAATGGATCACGTTGATGGTTTTCCGTATATTAAACCATCCTTGCATGCCTGGGATGAAGCCTACTTGGTCATGGTGGATGATTGTTTTGATGTGCTCTTGGATTCGGTTTGCCAGAATTTTGTTGAGTATTTTTGCGTCGATATTCATAAGGGAAATTGGTCTGAAGTTCTCTTTCTTTGTTGTGTCTTTGTGTGGTTTAGGTATAAGAGTAATTGTGGCTTCCTAGAAGGTATTTGGTAGTGATCCATCTGTTTCAATTTTGTGGAATAGTTTGGATAATATTGGTATGAGGTCTTCTATGAAGGTTTGGTAGAATTCTGCACTAAACCCGTCTGGACCTGGGCTCTTTTTGGTTGGGAGACCTTTAATGACTGCTTCTATTTCCTTAGGAGTTATGGGGTTGTTTAACTGGTTTATCTGTTCCTGATTTAACTTCGGTACCTGGTATCTGTCTAGGAAATTGTCCATTTCCTGAAGATTTTCAAGTTTTGTTGAATATAGTTTTTTATAGTAAGATCTGATGATTTTTTGAATTTCCTCTGAATCTGTTGTTATGTCTCCCTTTTCATTTCTGATTTTGTTAATTTGGACGCACTCTCTGTGTCCTCTCGTTAGTCTGGCTAAGGGTTTATCTATCTTGTTGATTTTCTCAAAGAACCAACTTTTGCTTCTGTTGATTCTTTCTATGGACCTTTTTGTTTCTACTTGGTTGATTTCCGCTCTGAGTTTGATTATTTCCTGCCTTCTACTCCTCCTGGGTGTATTTGCTTCCTTTTGTTCTAGAGCTTTTAGGTGTGCTGTCAAGCTGCTGACATATGCTCTTTCCTGTTTCTTTCTGCAGGCACTCAGCGCTATGAGTTTTCCTCTTAGCACAGCTTTCATTGTGTCCCATAAGTTTGGGTATGTTGTACCTTCATTTTCATTAAATTCTAAAAAGTTTTTAATTTCTTTCTTTATTTCTTCCTTGACCAGGTTATCATTGAGTAGAGCATTGTTCAATTTCCAAGTATATGTGGGCATTCTTCCTTGATTGTTATTGAAGACCAGTTTTAGGCCGTGGTGGTCCGATAGCACGCATGGGATTATTTCTATCTTTCTGTACCTGTTGAGGCCCGTTTTTTGACCAATTATATGGTCAATTTTGGAGAAAGTACCATGAGGAGCTGAGAAGAAGGTATATCCTTTTGCTTTAGGATAGAATGTTCTATAAATATCCGTTAAGTCCATTTGGCTCATGACTTCTCTTAGTCTGTCTACATCTCTGTTCAAATTCTGTTTCCATGATCTGTCCATTGATGAGAGTGGGGTGTTGAAATCTCCCACTATTATTGTGTGAGGTGCAATGTGTGTTTTGAGCTTTATTAATGTTTCTTTTACATATGTAGGTGCCCTTTTATTTGGGGCATAGATATTTGGGATTGAGAGTTCATCTTGGTGGATTTTTCCTTTGATGAATATGAAGTGTCCTTCCTTATCTTTTTTGATGACTTTTAATTGAAAATTGATTTTATTTGATATTAGAATGGCTACTCCAGCTTGCTTCTTCTGACCATTTGCTTGGAAAATTGTTTTCCAGCCTTTCACTCTGAGGTAATGTCTGTCTTTGTCTCTGAGGTGTGTTTCCTGTAGGCAGCAGAATGCAGGGTCCTCATTGCGTATCCAG
Organism: Rattus norvegicus; assembly: GCF_021556685.1. Taxonomy (NCBI): domain Eukaryota; kingdom Metazoa; phylum Chordata; class Mammalia; order Rodentia; family Muridae; genus Rattus; species Rattus norvegicus. The sequence continues at coordinate 37,065,995 of NC_141554.1, forward strand.
TTTGTTAATCTATATCTTTTTATTGGGGAGTTGAGGCCATTGATGTTAAGAGATATTAAGGAATAGTGATTATTGCTTCCCGTTATATTCATATTTGGATGTGAGTTTATGTTTGTGTGCTTTCATTCTCTTTGTTTTGGTGCCAAGACGATTAGTTTCTTGCTTCTTCTAGGGTATAGCTTGCCTCCTTATGTTGGGCTTTACCATTTATTATCCTTTGTAGTGCTGGATTTGTAGAAAGATATTGTGTAAATTTGGTTTTGTCATGGAATATCTTGGTTTCTCCACCTATGTTAATTGAGAGTCTTGCAGGATACAGTAACCTGGGCTGGCATTTGTGGTCTCTTAGGGTCTGTATGACATCAGTCCAGGATCTTCTGGCCTTCATAGTTTCTGGCGAGAAGTCTGGTGTGATTCTGATAGGTCTGCCTTTATATGTTACTTGACCTTTTTCCCTTACTGCTTTTAATATTCTTTCTTTATTTTGTGCATCTGGTGTTTTGACTATTATGTGACGGGAGGTGTTTCTTTTCTGGTCCAATCTATTTGGAGTTCTGTAGGCTTCTTGTATGCCTATGGGTATCTCTTTTCTTAGGTTAGGGAAGTTTTCTTCTATGATTTTGTTGAAGATATTTACTGGTCCTTTGAGCTGGGAGTCTTCACTCTCTTCTATACCTATTATCCTTAGGTTTGATCTTTTCATTGAGTCCTGGATTTCCTGTATATTTTGGACCAGTAGCTTTTTCCGCTTTACATTATCTTTGACAGTTGAGTCAATGATTTCTATGGAATTTTCTGCTCCTGAGATTCTCTCTTCCATCTCTTGTATTCTGTTGGTGAAGCTTGTATCTACAGCTCCTTGTCTCTTCTTTTGGTTTTCTATATCCCGGGTTGTTTCCATGTGTTCTTTCTTGATTGCTTCTATTTCCATTTTTAATTCCTTCAACTGTTTGATTGTGTTTTCCTGGAATTCTTTCAGGGATTTTTGTGACTCCTCTCTATGGGCTTCTACTTGTTTATTTATGATTTCCTGATATTCTTTCAGGGATTTTTGTGTCTCCTCTCTATGGGCTTCTACTTGTTTATTTATGTTTTCCTGGAATTCTTTCAGGCATTTTTGCGATTCCTCTCTGTAGGCTTCTACTTGTTTATTAATGTTTTCCTGTGTTTCTCTAAGGGAGTTCTTCACGTCTTTCTTGAAGTCCTCCAGCATCATGATCAAATATGATTTTGAAACTAGATCTTGCTTTTCTGGTGTGTTTGGACATTCCATGTTTGTTTTGGTGGGAGAATTGGGCTCCGATGATGCCATGTAGTCTTGGTTTCTGTTGCTTGGGTTCCTGTGCTTGCCTCTCGCCATCAGATTATCTCTAGTGTTACTTTGTTCTGCTATTTCTGATAGGGGCTAGACTGTCCTATAAGCCTGTGTTTCAGGAGTGCTGTAGACCTGTTTTACTGTTTTCTTTCAGCCAGTTATGGGGACAGAGTGTTCTGCTTTCGTGCGTGTAGTTTTTCCTCTGTACAGGTCTTCAGCTGTTCCAGTGGGCCTGTGTCTTGAGTTCACCAGGCAGGTCACTTGCAGCATACAAGTTGGTCTTACCTGTCGTCCCGAGGCTCAAGTTCGCTCGCGGGGTGCTGCCCACCGGCTCTCTGCGGTGGCAGCAATCAGGAAGATCTATGCCGCCCTTCTGGGAGCTTCAGTGCACCAGGGTTCCAGATGGCCTTTGGTGTTTTCCTCTGGCGCCCGAGATGTGTGTGCAGAGAGCAGTCTCTTCTGGTTTCCCAGGCTTGTCTGCCTCTCTGAAGGTTTAGCTCTCCCTCCCACGGGATTTGGGTGCAGAGAACTGTTTATCCGGTCTGTTTCCTTCAGGTTCCGGCGGTGTCTCAGGCAGGGGTCCTGCCGCTCCTGGGCCCTCCCCCACGGGAGCCCAGAGGCCTTATACAGTTTCCTCTTGGGCCAGGGATGTGGGCAGGGGTGGGCATTGTTGGTGGTCTCTTCCGCTCTGCAGCCTCAGGAGTGCCCACCTGACCAGGCGGTGAGGTCTCTTTCCCACGGGGTCTGGGTGGCAACTTTGATTCTTAAGAGAAAACAAAGCATGTGAATAAAAATTGCTATGCCGAATATTTATGGAGGAAAAGTAATCATAAGTCCACCCAGCTGTGAATCCAGAAAACTAGAACAGTGTCTGGCCTGACAAGATAAGTTCCATGGTACAATAATGGCACAAATGTCATGGAAATAACCAACTACTTTCTGATTGGATGTAAGACCCACTGAGTCAGATGGAACCCATACCTATCAATTGTAAAGGGGCCAAGCACCTGAAGCGAGATAGGTCATAAGCCCTGATAGAGAATTCAATCCTACTATTATGCTAAATATACATAGGATTTAAATGACTTATGATGAAATATGTATTTTTTAGGTTTGTTATTGTGAAGCCAAGGCTGGCCTTAAACTCCTTATATAACCAAGGATGGTCATGAGCTGATATTTCTGTCTCCACCCCTCAATTGCTGAGACTACATGTGTACACCACTGCACCTGGATATATTTTTTCTAGCCTTTTTTACTTCTCCCTATAAAAAGAAAATCAAATAAAACTAATCTTTCAGGCATTTGAAACCTGTGCTTAGAACATCTTCTCTAGCCCAAGCAGCCTTGTATCTTGGGATAATCTTTTTGAATAAAGTCTTTACTTGTTAAGGCTGAATTTCTCTTTTTGTTTTTGTTTGATGCTATAAATTTGTAACCCCAGGCTGTTGGCTTCTCAGCTATCCTTTATAGCGGATTTCTTCATAATAGTTCTACCTCTCAGATCAACTTGTTCACCAAGTTGCTGCTGACAAGGATTTGCCCTTTTCCTGTGACTTCATGCTAGTCTATTCCCTTTCCTAGCTTGTCTCCAAGCCTACTCTAATCTCTGAGCAAACATTTTCTCAACCTTATCCACTATACTATATTGCTTTTGCTAATTAAACTCACTGTGTAATCGAAAAGATGAGGAAGTCAGGAGGTTGATGTATGCTTGTAAACACAGCACCCAAGAAAATTGACAGGATTGCCATGAATTGAAGACCAGCCTGGGCTTCACAGTGAGTTTTAGGCAAGTCTGGGTTTTAGAGTGAGACCCTGTCTTAACAGCAAAAAAAAAAAAATGAATGTTGTTATAGCTGCTGTTGCTGCTGCTGATGGTGATGATGATGACGATGACAACGATGATGAAGACGATGATGATGATGACGACAATGATGAAAACAACAACAGCAGTGATGACAGGCCAAGAAACACCCAAAGTCAAAGTTACATGTTCATGCCACATCTTCTTGCTAGATTTTTATAGACACATAAAGAGAAATAACCAATGAGATATTAATTTGCTATTAAATTTTTGAGCCACTTGGCAGAGAGATGATTCAAATTTTGTCATCAGCCTTTTTTGTGCCATTAATTGTCATCTAATAAATGATATTGCTGAACTTTTCAGGATATTCCTCTGGTTACTAGAAGATGGCAGAGACAAGACATAAGGCAAGTTAGTTTGTTAATAGCTGCAGGTCTAAACAACAAAAGACCCTCACATTCGTAAATGCATATTAAGACCTTGATGTCTTAATACTCGCACCACCAAACCTTGATTACTTATAAAGTCCCTGGTAATTAACTCCACCAATATTGATGCCACAAATACTTCTTCACATTGATTGGGATATGACTGTTCTCCTGTTCTAAAACTTTCCTCATTCTACTTTAGTCTATTCCTTTTAGCTTTACGGAGTGTAAGTTTGGGGAAAATAATTCATATTTTCTTCAAATTTTCATTACAAAAATATTTTCGTTACAGACAGGCTGTTAGATCTCGCAGGCATATTTCAGCTGCTATCTATCCTTGCTGTTGGTAGCTGCAGGAACTATTCTAATCTGCTCCCTTTTTCCAGGAGCATCTTTAAAGGCTCAACAGACCCTTTCATTTTAAACATCCTCCAGTCTATATCATTTTGAGGTAATGCAAACGGAGGACTACAATAACTATAGAGAAGGAGAACAAGCAGCAAGGGCCTACCTAGAGTTGGTAGAGATAATCAACAGATCAGAGTCACAACCTAGTGGACCAGGTTAGGATTGGACTTCAGAATACTCAATTATAGAAACTGATTGAGAAGATGAGACAGAAGTAGCTACATGTCCTTGAAAAGTTGGCACACTGAACAAATGAATGGTATCACCACTGAGTCTACCCGAAAGACAGAGAAGACTGTTTCACCCAGACACAATCTCAAGTCACCTTTTGCTTTCTCCCCATTGGTATACTCTGCTAAATGGAGACTGTATGATGGATAAGATCTTCCAGGAAAGGAACCGGAGATATAGAATGTCCTATGTTGGCTTTTCTGTGAGTGGAACTTAAGGTAGGTACTCCTGTTAATGTCACTGATTAAAGGACTCTCAGAAGATAGGAAATAATGGAAGTAGGAAGCACTGTGGGAGAAAACTAAGCGATGATGTGATCTTGGCTGGATATTGACTTTAAGCTGATCCCATGAAAAATGATGAGAAATGAATTGTACCACAGATTTGTGTCTATGTTGGGGCAAGAAGAATGGCAACTTATACTCCATTGTAGTCAATCACTGCCTTCTATTCCTAGGGGTTAAACATAACCACTATAGTAAGGTGGCCACTTATGGAAGTACAACACTCAGGAAATGAAAGAAGTTTTGAAAAATGGGAACCCAGTGCTAAAATCAGCTGTAGACTGATTACACTCATTTGTGAAGGAAATCTAGTTAAAAATACCAAAATCACCTCTTCCTCATAACATCAGCAAATGTTCTATTTTTCTTCAACTTCGTGAAGTTTTAGCAATCCATTTTATCTTTTGTTTGACAGTTGTTTTGACATGTAAAATAGGGGAAAAATCCTACCACAAATTCTTCATTCAATTTTTATCCCATAACATAGAAAGGGACTATTACATTAATAAAGTACTTAATAAATCAAAATTGAAAACCACAGGAAGATGGGCTCTAGGTTAGAAGTTAGATTTGATATGAATTTTCTTCTTAGCAATGTGGTTCACAGTTTCTCATTGTCAATTGAGTTTGAACAATAAAAAATCATGTTATTTGACCTATTTTCAAGAGATATTTCTGTGCATCTTTGGCCAAATACTTTGAGCTTGAAAAATTTCACATTGAGAAGAAAATAATCACAGCCAGTAATATACATATAATCCAGAAGTAGTAATGAGATCCTGCTATTTTACCCTCAAGGAATCCTGAAAGAAGAATCTTTGTTTTGTATACCATAGACCACATATAGCATATAATCTCAGGGCATTCAGAATTAGGGAGGAAGTAAATAAAACAGGAAATGAGAAGGTATAAAAAGAATGAGATGTTAGTAACCTCGCTGATCCCGGCCCACAACTCACTGCTGCCAAACACTTTGGGAGAGAGAACTCACCACCCAGACAGGTGAGCACTCCTGGGACTACAGAAAAGGAGAGACCAGCAATACTGCCCACCCCTGCCCACATCCCTGGCCCAAGAGGAAACTGTATATGGCCTCTGGGAACCGGAAGACAGGGTCCCCCACAGTCCAGACACCAGGCGGACCTGAAGGGACCAATCAACAGTTCTCTGCACCCAAATCCCATGGGAGGGAAAGCTAAACCCTCAGAGGGGCAGACATGCCTGGGAAGCCAGAAGAGACTACACTCTGCCCACATTTCTGACTCCAGAGGAAGACACCTAACGAGATCTGGGACCACGGTGCACGGGGGCTCTGAGAAAAGGCTGCGCAGGCCCTCCTGGTTGCCGCCCTCACAGAGAGCTCAAAAGGAGCCACCCATGAGCAACTTGAGCCATGGAACCACAGGTAAGACCAACTTTTCTGATCCAAGAGACGTGCCTGGTGGACTCAGGACACACGCCCACAGTAACAGCTGAAGACCAGTAGACAGGAAAGACTACACGCCCGAAAGCAGAACACTCTGTTCTCACAACTGCCTGAAAGAAAACAGGCAAACAGGTCTACAGCACTCCTGACACACAGGCCTATAGGACAGTCTAGCCACTGTCAGAAATAGCAGAACAAGGTAACATCAGAGACAACCTCATGGAGAGAGGCAAGCGCAGGAACCCAAGCAACAGAAACGAAGACTACATGGCATCATCGGAGCCCAATTCTCCCACCAAAGCAAACACTGAATATCCAAACGCAGCAGAAAAGCAAGATCTAGATTTAAAATCACATTTGATCATGATGATGGAGGACTTCAAGAAAGACATGAAGAAATCCCTTAGGGAAACACATGAAAACATAAATAAAAAAGTAGAAGTCTATAGAGAGGAATCACAAAAAACCACGAAAGAATTCCAGGAAAACACAATCAAACAGGTGAAGGAATTAAAAAAGGGAAATAGAAGCAATAAAGAAAGGACACAGGGAAACAACCCTGGATATAGAAAACCAAAGGAAGAGACAAGGAGCCATAGATACAAGCATCAACAACAGAATGCAAGAGATAGAAGAGAGAATCTCAGGAGAAGAAGATTCCATATAATCATCGAAACATCTGTTAAAGATAATTTAAAACGGAAAAAGCTACTGGTCCAAAACATACAGGAAATCCAGGACTCAATGAGAAGATCAAACCTAAGGATAATAGGTATAGAAGAGAGTGAAGACTCCCAGCTCAAAGGACCAGTAAATATCTTCAACAAAATCATAGAAGAAAACTTCCCTAACCTAAAGAAAGAGATACCAATAAACATAGAAGAAGTCTAGAGAATTCCAAATAGATTGGACCAGAAAAGAAACTCCTCCTGTCACATAATATTCAAAACACGAAATGCACAAAATAAAGAAAGAATATTAAAAGCAGTAAGGGAAAAAGGTCAAGTAACATATAAAGGCAGACCTATCAGAATCACACCAGAATTCTCACCAGAGACTATGAAAGCCAGAAGATCCTGGACAGATGTCATACAGACCCTAAGAAAACACTAATGTCAGCCCAGGTTACTGTATCCTGCAAAACTCTCAATTAACATAGATGGAGAAACCAAGATAGAGAAACCAAGATATTCCATGACAAAACCAAATTTGCACAATATCTTTCTACAAATTCAGCCCTACAAAGGAAAATAAATGGTAAAGCCCAACATGAGGAGGCACGCTACAGCCTAGATAAAGCAAAAAATTAATCGTATTAGCAACAAAACAAAGAGAAGAAAAGCACACAAACATAATCTCACAACCAAATATGAATATAACAGGAAGCAATAATCACTATTCCTTAATATCTCTCAACATCAAAGGTCTCAACTCCCCAATAAAAAGACATAGATTAACAAACTGGATAGGCAAATGGGGACCCTGCATTCTGCTGCCTACAGGAAAACATACCTCAGAGACAAAGACAGGCACTACCTCAGAGTAAAAGGCTGGAAAACAACTTTCCAATCAAATGGTCTGAAGAAGCAAGCTGGAGTAGCCATTCTAATATCGAATAAAATCGATTTTCAACTAAAAGTCATCAAAAAAGATAAGGAAGGACACTTCATATTCAATAAAGGAAAATCCAGCAAGATGTACTCTTAATCCTAATTATCTATGCTCCAAATACAAGGGCACCTACATACATAAAAGAAACCTTACTAAAGCTCAAAGCACACATTGCACATCACACCGTAATAGTAGGAGATTTCAACACCCCACTCTCATCAATGGACAGATCAAGGAAACAGAAATTAAACAGAGACATAGACAGACTAAGAGAAGTCATGAACCAAATGGACTTAACAGATATTTATAGAACATTCTATCCTAAAACAAAAGGATATACTTTCTTCTCACCAACTCATGGTACTTTCTCCAAAATTGACCATATAATTGGTCATAAAACAGGCCTCAACAGATACAGAAAGATAGAAATAATCCCATGCGTCCTATCAGACCACCATGGGCTAAAGCTGGTCTTCAATAACAATAAGGGAAGAACCCCCACATATAAATAGAAGTTGAACAATGCTCTACTCAATGATAGCCTGGTCAAGGAAGAAATAAAGAAAGAAATTAAAGACTTCCTAGAATTTAATGAAAACGAAGTTACAACATACCCAAACTTATGGGAAACTGTGGAAAGCTGCAATAACATTCGCCATTACAAGATGGCGCTGGCTTCCGCTGCACCAGCCCGACTTCCTTTCAGGAAACTAGCTGTGTGTGTATGTGCAAGAGTGTGATCTCGCCAAGTCTTTGCCCACCCTGGGGCCTGCCAGTGAGATCATGGGTAAGCGACCAATCAGGCGTGGACGTGCCGTGCTAGGGTTTTATTTATTTATTTATTTATTTATTTATTTATTTATTTATTTTCTTTTTTTCGGAGCTGGGGACTGAACCCAGGGCCTTGCAGTTGCTAGGCAAGCGACCTACCACTGAGCCAAACCCCCAACCCCCGTGCTAGGGTTTTATAAGCAGCGCTTTTCTGGGCCCCGGTCTCTCCTCTTCAAGATGTAATAAACGCTTTGCTGCAGAAGGATCCTGGTGTCCGCTCATGTTCTTGCTAGCGAGACAATAGCGCTGGACAGGAAACAATGGAAGCTGTGCTAAGAGGAAAAGGCAGAGCTCTGAGTGCCTGCAGAAAGAATCAGGAGAGAGCATATATTAGCATCTTGACAGCATACCTAAAAGCTCTAGAACAAAAAGAAACAAATACACCAAGGAGGAGTAGAAGGCAGGAAATACTCAAACTCAAAGCTGAAATCAACCAAGAAGAAAAAAAAAGGAACGTACAAAGAATCAACTGAACCAAAAGTTGGTTCTTTGAGAAAATCAACAAGATAGATAAACCCTTGGCCAGACTAACGAGAGGACACAGAGAGTGTTTACAAATTAACAAAATCAGAAATGAAAAGGGAGACATAACTACAGAATCAGAGGAAATTCAAAAAATCATCAGATCCTACTACAAAAGCCTATATTCAAAAAACTTGAAAATCTGGAGGAAATGGACAATTTCCTAAACAGATACCAGGTACCGAAATTAAATCAGGAACAGATAAACCATTTAAACAACCCCATAATTCCTAAAGAAATAGAAGCAGTCATTAAAGGTCTCCCAACCAAAAAGAGCCCAGGTCCAGACGGGCTCAGTTCATAATTCTATCAGACCTTCATAGAAGACCTCATACCAATGCTATGCAAACTACTCCACAAAATTGAAACAGATGGAGTGCTACCGAATTCCTTCTATGAAGCCACAATTACTCTTATACCTAAACCACACAAAAACCCAACAAAGAAAGAGAACTTCAGACCAATTTCCCTTATGAATATCGACGCAAAAATACTCAATAAAACTCTGGCAAACTGAATCCAAGAGCACATCAAAACGATCATCCACCATGATCAAGTAGGCTTCATCCCAGGCATACAGGGATGGTTTAATATACAGAAAACCATCAACGTAATCCATTATATAAGCAAACTGAGAGAACAAAACCACATGATCATTTCATTAGATGCTGAGAAAGCATTTGACAGAATTTAACACTCCTTCATGATAAAGTCCTGGAAAGAACAGGAATTCAAGGCCCATACTTAAACATGATAAAAGCCACATACAGCAAACCAGTAGCTAACATTAAACTAAATGGAGAGAAACGTGAAGCAATCCCACTAAAATCAGGGACTAGACAAGGCTGCCCACTCTCTCCCTACTTATTCAATATAGTTCTTGAAGTTCTAGCCAGAGCAATCAGACAACAAAAGGAGATCAAGGGGATACAGATTGGAAAAGAAGAAGTCAAAATACCACTATTTGCAGATTATATGATAGTATATTTAAGTGATCCCAAAAGTTCCACCAGAGAACTACTAAAGCTGATAAACAACTTCAGCAAAGTGGCTGGGTATAAAATTAACTCAAATAAATCAGTATCCTTCCTCTACACAAAAGAGAAACAAGCCGAGAAAGAAATTAGGTAAACGACACCCTTCATAATAGTCCCAAATAATATAAAATACCTCGGTGTGACTTTCACCAAGCCAGTAAAAGATCTGTATGATAAGAACTTCAAGACACTGAAGAAGGAAATTGAAGAAGACCTCAGAAGATGGAAAGATCTCCCATGCTCATGGATTGGCAGGATTAATATAGTAAAAATGGCCATTTTACCAAAAGCAATCTACAGATTCAATGCAATCCCCATCAAAATACCAATCCAATTCTTTAGAGAGTTAGACAGAAAAATTTGCAAATTCATCTGGAATAACAAAAAATCCAGGATAGCTAAAACCATTCTCAACAATAAAATGACTTTTGGGGAATCACTATCCCTGAACTCAAGCATTATTACAAAGCAATAGTGATTAAAAAAAACTACATGGTATTCGTACAGAGACAGACAGATAGACGAGTGGAATAGAATTGAACCCAGAAATGAACCCACAGTGGAATAGAATTGAACCCAGAAATGAACCCACACACCTATGGTCACTTGATTTTTGACAAAGGAGCCAAAACCATCCAATGGAAAAAAGATAGCATTTTCATCAAATGGTGCTGGTTCAACTGGAGGTCAGCAGGTAGAAGAATGCAGATCGATCCATGCTTATCACCCTGTACAAAGCTTAAGTCCAAGTGGATCAAGGACCTCCACATCAAACCAGATGCAATCACACTAATAGAAGAAAAAGTGGGGAAGCATCTCAAACACATGGCACTCAAACCCATGGGCACTGGAGAAAATTTCCTGAACAAAACACCAATGTCTTATGCTCTATGATAAAGAATCGACAAATGGGATCTCATAAAACTGCAAAGCTTCTGTAAGGCAAAGGACACTGTTGTTAGGACAAAATGACAACCAACAGATTGGGAAAAGATCTTTACCAATCCTACAACAGATAGAGGCCTTATATCCAAAATATACCAAGAACTCAAGAAGTTAGACCGCAGGGAGACAAATAACCCTATTAAAAAATGGGATTCAGAGCTAAACAAAGAATTCACAGCTGAGGAATACTGAATGGCTGAGAAACACCTAAAGAAATGTCCAACATCTTTATTCATAAGGGAAATGAAAATCAAAACAACCCTGAATTTTCTCCTCATAACAATGAGTATGGCTAAGATCAAAAACTCAGGTGACAGCAAATGCTGGCGAGGATGTGGAGAAAGAGGAACACTCCTCCATTGTTGGTGGGATTGCAGTGTGGTACAGCCATTCTGGAAATCAGTCTGGAGCTTCCTCAGAAAATTGGACATTGAACTACCTGAGTTCACAGCTATACCTCTCTTGGGCATATACCCAAAAAATGCTCCAACCTATAACAAAGACACATGCTCCACTGTGTTCATAGCAGCCTTATTTATAATAGCAAGAAGCTGGAAAGAACCCAGATGCCCTCCAACAGAGGAATGGATACAGAAAATGTGGTACATCTACACAATGGGATATTACTCAGCTATCAAAAACAATGACTTTATGAAATTCATAGGCAAATAGTTGGAACTGGAAAATATCACCCTGAGTGAGGTAACCCAATCACAGAAAAACACACATGGTATGCACTAATTGATAAGTAGATATTAGCCCAAATGCTTGAATTACCCTAGATGCACAGAACACATGAAACTCAAGAAGGATGACCAAAATGCGAATGCTTCACTTCTTCTTTAAAAGGGGAACAAGAATACCCTTGGCAGGGAATAGTGAGGCAAAGTTTAGAACAAAGGCAGAAGAAACAACCCATCCAGAGCCTGCCCCACATGTGGCCTATACATATACAGCCCCCAAACTAGATTAGATGGATGAAGCAAAGAAGTGCAGGCTGACAGGAACCAGATGTAGATCTCTCCTGAGAGACACAGCCAGAATACAGCAAATACATATGCGAATGCCAGCAGCAAGCCACTGAACGGAGAACGGGACCCCCATTGAAGGAATCAGAGAAAGGACTGACAGAGCTGAAGGGGCTTGAGACCCCATATGAACAACAATGCCAACAACCTGAGCTTCCAGGGACTAAGCCACTACCCAAATACTATACATGGACTGACCCTGGACTCTGACCTCATAGGTAGCAATGAATAGCCTTGTAAGAGCACCAGTGGAAGGGGAAGCCCTTGGTCCTGCCAAGACTGAACACCCAGTGAATGTGTTTGTTGTGGGGACGGTGGTAAAGGGGGGAGGATGGAGAGGGGACCCGCCATATAGAAGGGGAGGTGGAGGGGTTAGGGAGGTGTTGGCCCAGAAACCGGGAAGGGGAATAACAATCGAAATGTAAATAAAAAATACATTAATAAAGATAGAAAAAAATTAAAAGCAATAAAAAATGAAAACTATAGTTAAAAAAGAATTAAAAGCAAAAAAAAGTATAGATAAAAAAAAAGAATGAGATGTTAGCCTTCTAGTTGGTGGTTGAGCGAATTATAGGCATCAACTTCCCACTCTATGCCAACAGGGTCTCACTTTGAGTGCTTTAAATATTCTGTAATGCTAGCATTGATCCTGAGCCTGGAGAGATGGCTCAGCAGTTAAGAGCACTGACTGCTCTTCCAGAAGTTCTGAATTCAATTCCCAGCAACCACATGGTGTCTCACAACCATCTGTACTGGATCTGATGGCCTCTTCCAGAGTGTCCGAGGACAGCTACAGTGTGCTCACATACATGAAAATAATAATTCTTTAAAAAAAGATATGATGCTATGACAAATAATAAAGGTTTCAAATATTGGGATTTTGACAGGAGAGTTTGTTTTTAAACATTTAACCAGAGTAACACTGAAGCTGCTCCCATCTTCGCAAGAAAACTAAGCAGCTCTGATCCCTGAAGAGATTGAGTGGAGCCATCTGGTTGAGATGAAGGGAGACATATGACTTCTTGTATTAATCAGTTTTGCATTACTGTCACAAATGTTGAGAGAGTTGGGCATGGTGGTGTGCATCTGTAATGTCAAGACTTATAAGGTGGAGGCAGTTGGATTAGGAGTTTAAGGCCAGCCTCTGCTATATGATGAATTGGAGGCCAGCCTGACACAGGTGAGACTATCTCAGACATACACACTGGGAAGAAGTGCATTATGGTAACATTTATGGCAAAGGAGGTCTTTTTAACTGATTGCTGGCTTCAAAGAGAAGAAAAGAGAGCCACCTGGCTCCACAAATTGCTTTCCACAACAACCCAAAATTTCCACTGGGCCCCCCTGCCTAACCTTTGGCAGATTAATTAATACAAAGATTATTTTTTTATATAGATCAAGTGCAACCCCACTGGTAGGACACTTAACTCACAGAACCTGGCCATGGCCAGGTGTTCAATGACCATGTTTTAAAAAGAAATTCAGAGTGATAGTGTTGTCAGAGAGGCATCTGATTCACTGTCTTTGTCTTAAACGTTTAAAAGGTGAAACTAGATAGAATATTTCTTCATGTATTATTATTTTACAGATCTGTGAGTTCTTTATGCTACTAAAGCTCAGGGCATGGTCTCTCAGAGACAAAGAACTAGAGAAGTATTGGAGGATCCTCACAGCCTCTATCCCAGGCCACGTCAGCAGCCAAGAGCAATAGCCCTAGGAGCTAAATTCTTTGGGAATTTCTCAATTATTTCATTTTCCCCCAACTGTCCTCATTTTTCACAGCATCAGCTCAGTTTCCATGGTTTTGCTGTTTCCTGAGATAGTCCACATCACAGCTATCTCTTGTCCTGAACTGTGGTGAGATTACTTCAGGAGCCCACAGCAACCAGCTCTTGTCTCATCTCCACGGAAAGGAGCACTGTGAGCTCCAGTTTCCAGATCTGGCACCAGAGGCTCAAACTACCTTTCTTCAGTTCACACTGGAGACCAGAACCACTCACCAACAGAATACTCTGGGATCACTTTACCCTGGAGTCCAGAGCCACTCGCCAACAGCACACTCTGGGAGACTGTTGTCCAACCCCCACCTCCTCTGCTTGCTGCCTTCTTCAAAGAAATGGTTTTGGTGGGGAGGGGATATTTTTCATTTACATTTCAAATGTTATTCCCTTTCCTGGTTTCCCTTCCATAAGCCCCCTATCCCCTCCCCCTATTAGGGCGCTCCCCCTCCCCAACCACCCCCCTCCCACCAGCGCAATGCTTTTAAACTGATCTCAGTCCCCCTCCCCCGACCCAGGATTCAAAGTCCCCCTATGCTGGAAGATACCAGAGAACTCCCAACATCAGCAGGATGGCTGGCCACAGGAAAATGACTTGCCATTCCTTAGAGTGTTTCCTCTAGTACCATGGAGCTTAGAGTCACTCAAATCTCAGCTATTCCTCCTAACTGACATTAAAAAGGATTAAAATGCAAATGAGCACCCCTCTTGCCTCTCAGCTTCAGTGTGATGTTTTGGAAATCACATCAGTAAGTTTGGGTAATCCATTTGAAACTTGCTTCTATACTTAAATTCAGACAGATTAAAAAGTGTGGCTTGGATACTAAACAACAACAAAAAAAGTTCCCATGACCTCGTAACAGTGCCACCTTCTAGATAGGGAACAAGCTGCTACCATGTGTGTCTTGTGTCTTGGAGAGACTGAATTTTCCTGGAAAGATGTGACAAACTATTTATTAGCACTAGATAAGTCAGTAGTGAGAGACTAAAGAAATTATTCCACCACATCCAGCCTGACAAATAAATGGGTTTACTGAAGCCATTTATAGGACCATAGCTAAGGAGGTACTACAATATGGATGATTCAAGCATGTCTGCATTAGAGAAATACACAACCCCAGTGTGGACAATGACACATGTCAGAGATGTCATATCTGAACTCCCTGTACAACTTTCAAGCAGGTCTACAGAAGTCTCTTCTCCCCTGCCAATGTTTTCCTACTTGCATAACCTCACAGAAGGACCTCCGGGAGTTCCACTGGCTTCTGGAGTCTTGCAAACCTTCCTCTCTTTTCTCTAGGAGAAAACATTTTAATCTGGAAGAAACGTTTGTCCAAAGCATGATATTTGACAGTCATAATGCTTACCATACAGAGAGCATTAGCTCTCCCAGGTCTGATACTCCATTCGAATTACAGCTGGATTCTGAAATCGTGGATGGAATCTCTGCTTTTAAGTCAGTCTTCTCGGTAATTGAAATTGTTCTGTGGGTGTTGTGGAAACCTAATCCCTAGTCTTGTCCTGACAAAGAATGAGACTGACTAGGGTTGAGAAATAGAGCACATGCAGCGGTAAGTGACCTTGGCCTGAAGCCCTCAGCTAAAGACCAGAAATGCTGAAAGGACCAAGAAAATGGGAAGAGATAAAAAAAATTCAGATGAGACAAATCAACTTTTCATAGGGGAGTACGTTTCAGACAAGACTCTTTACCAGCTTCACGGTGCCTTTAAAGAATGCAAAAATAGATGATCAAGATTCTGCTTGGTCAGAGAAAAAGAAGGGACTCTAAATGTTGAGGAACCTTGTATAATTGGATGTGACATGCCCTGTCCGTTTCTGACTGTCCATCTATCTACTCTTTGACATACACCTGAGGGGGCTTGCATTTTCACATTAGCATACCCTAATTAATTGTCAAATACTAACAATTATAATTCATGGAAGGCCAAACAATGCAGAGAAATTATTCATCTGGAAAGGTCAGCCCAATTATAGTAGATAAAGGCTGGTACTGTCTTATGTTCCTAGTTAATGTCAAGTAGTTGCCATTTCACACAGTCAATAAAAAAATGTGTTGATTCTACCATGTGCAAAGCATGCAAAAAATATTAAGAAAATCAGCCTAAGCGTTTACCCTTAGGGATTTTTGAGTCCAATGGAGGGGGAAAGGCATGTAAATAAGTAGACTTAATTCAGAGAGATAAGGAGAAAATATATGATAATTTGATGGCATATTTTCTCTAATGAGATGGCAATGTAATGCTTAGTGGCCCACACAGAACATGGAATTTATTTTGTAGGAAGGTACTATGAATGCTTATTAATTTCTCAAGTGTCTCTTACTACACAGTGAACAATTGCAGCAAAAATGCTGACGTGTATCTGCAGCCATCATATTTCATAGATTTTGACTCTAACCAAAGCCCCGACTTTGTGTCAATAACAGGCATTCTATATGCATGCATTCCCAGATGAGGAAATTAAATCCTAAACTGGTTACAGAATGTCTGTGTGGCAGGAGTCACATATTAAAGTAGTCCAGTGCACATTTGAACCCAGATAATGTGACTCTGACACCTGTGTGCTATGCAGATGGTCTATTAGGAAACTAGTTTTGATTTGTGGTAAGGTAAAGAGCTTGTACCAAAATATAATTCAACTGTGTCAGTGACATTGTTGATTGAGTCACCTAACCTTTCAGGTATCAAGGTTTTCCCAAGAAGGCAAACTGTGCATTGATTTACTTCTTCTCTGGTCGTAAGTCAGTCCTTTATGTGGCACCGTGTGAAAAATCATAGACCCTCAGTTACTGAGGGGATTTTTCTGTGCTCACATCTGTGAAGGGAGATAGAAAAAGGAACATAAGTTGGTCTGGGGACAGGAGTAGCTCATAGGACCCCAGCTTCAACTCTAAGGAATCTGTTCCAAATTTTCTCATGTGCCAATAATGGTAAACCACCTTCTTCTTCTTCTTCTTCTTCTTCTTCTTCTTCTTCTTCTTCTTCTTCTTCTTCTTCTTCTTCTTCTTCTTCTTCTTCTTCTTCTTCTTCTTCTTCTTCTTCTTCGTGCCTTCTGAGGAAGCATACACTGTGGAAACCAGTGCCTTTCCACTTTGTGAATTCTTTCTTTCTAGATTCTCCATGCTGCTTCATGAAACACCAAGAACAACCACCACCACCACCACTACCACCACCACCACCACCACCACACCACCACCACCACCACCACCACCACAACAACAACAACAACAACAACAACAGGCATTTGGGACCAGTTCTCCCTCCCTCTTCTCTGATTCCAGAGCTTAACTTACTATTTCCTTTCTTTCATTCAAGAACACAGAACCAAAAAAAAAGTTTAAAAAAGAAGATAGATCCATCAGTTCTGTGAAATGTATGTAAATGCTAAGGGGGAGATATATGTGGGAATGGTCCCAGAAATTTTAATTTTATGAGCCTCTCATACACACTGGAAACAACGGAAACATCTACCAACAAGGGAGTGGAGGTATAACTGCTGTCCTATTCAGACTCATTCTTTTAACTACTGTGTAGTAACTATAGAGAACACAGTACTGATACAAACACGGCAGGAGTTACTGTCTTAGACATAGGGAATGCAAATAGCTGTATACATGGCACATGTTATACAGTTCTGTTTCTGTAAAATCAAGGCATAGTGATAGAAGTCAGAGTGCTAGTTACCCTTGGAATAAATACGGATTGTGTACTCACTGGGTAGAAAGCACAAAGGAAGTCTGTCTCCTTGTAGCTTGAGAATGTTCTTTAACTTGGTCTGGAAACACCATTGGAAAAAAAGCACATTAAAAATCATTTATTGCCACAAAATAAATACCTAAAGAATTTTTTAATTAAAATCAAAATGTGTGAAACCTATTGACCATTAATCCACTTGAACATATTTGTCAGGAAGAAACAATTATGAATATGCACTGAGAGTTAGCTTCCAGCTACATGGAAAACCTACTTTATCACTGGAAACAATTTTTAAAAAAACGTGAATGTTCTGAAAATAGGAACTTGGTTTTTGGAAATTGTGATATAGTCATATCATAAGCCACTAAAGAGAAATAGAGTTTGACTTGCAAAACAGACAAAACAGTGGCGTGTGCTTGCAATCCCAACACTTGTGACACTGAGGCAGAAGGATTATGAGTTTGAGGCCAGGTTGGGCTACATAGTGAAAGCCTTCCTCAAAAATCAAGAAAAATAATAGATGAAATGACAAACAATATTCACTGTTGTGAAAGTGCCAATAATTCTAATTCTGAGTTAAAGGAAAAGTGGTGAGCATACAAAATCAAAATTTGTATTAATTTTTATAGTCTGGATATATATATATATATATATATATATATATATATATATATATATATATATATATATATATATATATACCTATCACAAATGTGCCTTTAAAATGTGCCCAAAACACTGGAAGTGCATTCACTTACACATTAAATATGGATAACTCTATTTGCATCTTTGAGTTTTTAAACCTCTTTCACATGTTCTTCACAATGAAAAAAATCATTAAAAAACAAAATTAAAAAGTGCTCTAGTTATTCAAGTGTGTAGGCTTCTAGCAATATAAAAACGCAGATGGTTTTTCAACAGAAACAAATCACTCCACTGTCTGCAACCTCATGTAAATACATCAGCTTAATGTCAAATGGGTGAACTGAAGCACTGTGAAGCCAGTGAGCATACCCTGAGCTACCTCACACTGGCGTGCCCTCAGCAATTTGCAATAAAGAATGTGTAGCCTGGTGTCAGTGGTTCTCCATTACAGAAACCTTGAAGGAAACACTTGGCAGACATCCCTGATCTTCCAGTTGTCACCTCACCTACTGAAATTACTGATGGAGATGAAAATTGATAAGGACACAATTTTAAAACAAGGTTAACCTCGTCACTTTTTTACCTCCAGGTAGTTGATTAAACCAAAGGGAAAATTTATTTTTTCCACATTTTTATAAAATAAAGCCTTTCAAAAATTAGAGCCATGCACTGTCATTTACCCCCAAATTGTCACCCAATGCTCAAAGGCTTTAGAAAGGGGTCTTCATTTTTTAAGAAAAAAATGGTGGGGATAGGAATATTAGCAACACCAACCTCACAGTGTATCTTAATAACGCCAACCTAATTCTCACTGAAGCCACAGCATCCAGAAGTTAACAAATGAAACCGTGTCTATGTGCATTATTACCAAACCCCTACAAGGAACTGCTGTAGGCAGTTGATGTCTTCTTCCCAGTGGGAGAAAGGTAACTATGGTAACTAATTTTATCCGCTAACATTACAGTTTCATGTTGCCTAAAGCTTCCTACAGCTTTATTTGTAATAGTCACCTATTAAGGGAGTCCTTGAGAATGCTATTCTAGAAGCTTCAACCTCTCTATTCTTTTCGTTCTTTACCTGTGAAACAGTCATGAAAAGAAAAGGATACAAATGCCATAACCCTGTGAGAGCTTGGAAGGTTTTCTTGGGACATTGCTTTAACTGACAGTGGGTGATTTGTCTTTATGTACCTCATTGATTTCTGCAAAGTAGACTTTTAAAAAACTGTATACCACCCCAAAACATCATTTTGTGATTGCTATACTATGATACTGTTTTTAAATATTTCTGGGATTCCTTACTTAATTTCTGTTTCTTTTTGCCTTTAAGGTGTGTGTGATGGGCTTCGGGGTGATATACATGGTGTCAAACTTCATACTAGAAGCTGTCTTGGGTCTGACAGACACAGGAATGACTCAATGGGGGTAATGGCTGTCCTACCAGTATGTGCGTAGGTGTGGTTGTGTTTGCGAGTACCTGTCTGGGATGTTGTGTTAGTGAGAATGGTAAACCGTAAACCAGGAAAAACTTTTAAGATGAATTGGTAAACACACAATAAAAATTAATAGCTGATTTTCTCTTCCTGTGCTGGAAGAGAAGGCTTTGTGCATTCTAGATAGGCACATCTACCATTAACGCACAAACCATGCCCCCTGTGGTGAGTGTTTTCTAGGGTTAAGATGCAGATGTCTTTCATTTCATGCACTTGTCTGGATAACCCAGTATTTTTTGAGCAATTTGGCCATGTCTATATAGAAGACCCAGTTGAATCTGAAAGGTGAAAAAATGAACAGATTTTTCATTACAAGTAAGTCCTTAATATCTCTTGGGGTATAATTATACAAAAAAAAATCCTATTCACATGAAATTCAAATTTCACTGGGCATCCTGGAGTTTTATTTGCTACATTAGGCAACCCTGAGCAATTTTTACTTTTATAAGCAGAAAAATGTGAAAATTAGAAAAATAATCAAATAGAAGGTGTTACTATAATCACTCTCTTATCTTTAGTCCTTTTTATCCAAGCTGTTCATACAAGTGACACAATGCCTCATTCTCACAAAAGGCATGAAAGAGTGACTTTGCTTCCCTTTCTCCTTCTCTGTGTACCATTCTTTTAAGTTTTGCCAGCGAGGAGCATAGTAATGATGCCTTGTATTCATTTGGTTTTTTTTAACTCAATTTTTCGTTATGAAGTTAATTTACATCCAGGAAAGTAATTGTACTTGGTTTTATATTTGAACATTTAAATAAGATTATACCAAAAGGAACCTTCTTATGCATTTGGACTTTTTATAATTAGAAGAGTGGAATAAGCTTATAAATTTGAGCCTAACTGCTGGGGAAGAAAACATAATTGAACAGCATTAAGTAAACACATAATGGGACATCACTGGAGCACATGTTTTATTGTGGAGATGCAAACTGAGGTATTAATGGTATGTTGCTGATAATCATGTTTTAGTTTAATGGTGTATTTCATTTTAGGTTGACTGTGGACTATGCCTAGAATCCCTATCTTTATCACCATACTTCACTTTTTCAAACATGTCTATACTCTTTGGTTCTCTAGCACTTTAAAAAGTAATTTATTTTTATTTTATATACATTGGTATTCTACCTGCACGTATGTTTGTGTGAGGGTGCCAGATCCCCTAGAACTGGAATTACAGACAGTTGTGAGCTGCCACATGGGTGCTGGGAATTGAACCCAGGTCCTTAGGTTACAAACAGCCAGGGCTCCTAACTGCTGAGCCTTCTCTCCCTGGCCTCAATTCTCTAGCATTTTAACCCAGTAAATTAATAAAATCAAACATGGTGTTTTAAACATGATAATTAACAAATAATAATACTTGCTCATTGTTTGTGTACTGTTTCAGCTATTCGAAATGGCCTGCTGATAAGTACAAAAATTAAAATATTCACATCTTGTCTGACAATGGAGAACAATAGGTGGTTACCATAAAAACATGAGTTTTCTCTGCATATGCTAGAGAAAGGCAGCCAATGATCCAAGTCTTCCTCAAGGACTATTTAATTGCTGCACTGTACAACATTTTCTACAGACATATGCTGGAAGATAATTGGGCAAAAATCATTTGTTTTTGCCCTAAGTATTCTGTATATTTCTCATTGTTTTGTGACTGTGTTGATTTGGTTTGATTATACCAAACCACATTTGGCTTACTAAATGACTTACAAAACCAAGTATTTTCTATGAATCTGCTGTAAGTGTAAATTGGGTGAGCGTGCAAGATATACATTTTGTCCATGTCATTAAAGAATGCAATATGGAAGAAAGATGAGTCCCACTTGGAGGTAAACTCATTCTAAACATAGCAGTGTGTTATCTGGCAGCATATTGAAAGTCAAATACAGTCACATCAGGCACCAGTTTAATTAGAGACATAAAAACAAGCAGGTTGAGCTCACTAACAATGAGATTGTACGGATCAGAAGTCAACAAGTATCTTCTGTCAAGATGATATAATAAGTATTTTCCACAGTCTCTGTTGCATCCACTCAACTCTGACACTCTAGTACAAATAAGGCCACGTGTATTACATTTATAAATGAGTGAGTGTGCTTGGGGTTTACTGAAACATTAGTGACAAAACCAATAGAATCTTGAATTTGACTTCGGGCATGTTTACTACTCCACTGGATAGGTAATCCACTTATTTTGAATACATATGATGATAGAATTGAAGAAAAATAACTTAGAGCTTTTCAGAAACTCCAAAGACTACTCTGAGTTCTAAAGAATTTACTTCCTCAGCTTCAGAAATGGCCAGGTTCAGTTCCCAGCATCCACATTGGACAGTGACCAATAGCCTATAACTTCAGCTCCAAGGAATCTGATGCCCTCTTCCAGCCTTTGTGAGGGCCTGCACTCTGTCGGGGCACCCACATACAGACACAACACATACAGATAATTTTTAAATAATATAAATAAATCTTTTAAAAAGAAAACCAACTTTCTTTCCATATGTACAAAGTTTCTGAGTGTTATAAATAACCTCTTTGGATTCTGTTCTTGTTAATTACTACATTTTCTAAATGGTTATAGCTGGGCAGGAGAAGAATGATTTATTTGTGGATGCTTATCACATCTCGCTTACTTATTTAACTGTAATGTTTGCTTAGGGTTCGAATTGATTGAATTAGAGTTTTCTGTCTGAATGATGATATGAACTTCAAAATCTGATAGTTTCTGATATTCGTACCTTTAACTTAGTTTTTTGTTCAAACACACAAGCTAGAAACCACAGAATAATGCCAACTGAATAGTAAAAGCAGCTAAACTTTTCTTAGTTTCAAATACTAAGTTTTCCTTTTTATAGAAAATGCAGTGGGTTATTAACATTTCCCAAAAATCATTATTTTGCTTTTGCTTTTTTCCCTTCAGATTTTGTTTTCTATATAAAGCAATGCCAAGGACTCAAATTTGTTCCATGTCAGGATTTTGGATTGAAGCCCTAATGCTAGTGACTGTGGCATATTATGAATTCTGGCAATGGACCAATTTAATTAATTTGCCGAAGGGCATATAAAACTCTTAGGTTGCGATGAAATATGAAAAACTCACTTCTATATGAATCACAAGTAAGGTGTATGGATTTTGGCTCGAACAAATTATTGGGGACCATGGGGTAATGTGGAGTCAATTAGCATGACCATTAGAATGGCCAGCTTCTAGATTCTGAGGCAGGACTAAATTTCATAGCAAACTCATATTGTAAATGAAGTTACTTCTGAAAACTTAAGGATCCATTATTAAACTACTGCCACCCAGCTACAACTGCCTTTCTATTTTCAGCTGTGTGATGCTGGGCTTGAAACTCTGCAAACACATTTCTACTTCTCCAGCTGGTTCTTGATAGGTTCTGTCATTAGGGAGTACTGGCAGCAGGCTTCAAGGCCAGAAGGGGCAGTGGGGACTTGTTTCTTCCTGTTTCCTGCTTGCTTCCCATGGCCTTCTTGTTAGATTATTGTTTCTATCATCCTCACTACAGCCTCCCATCTTTACTCTGGTGGTGGCCAGGTCTTCCTACTGGACTAGTTGAATTCAATTTTCACTTTTCAACATATGCAATAGATGTGTCATTGTATTTCATCATCACCCTGAGATACCAGCACTCATAAAACAAGGTACCCTTTTCTGGGATTACAGTTCTACCGCCATGGACATACATAATTTTGTAACCTAACCCTTTGTTTCTCCAGGGGTGGCAGTTCTGTCCTGCAGTTGTTAACTCTATTTAGAGTTTTCTATTTTAGCTGTTACATGCATCTTTCAATTCTTTACATTACATTCTCTCTGTTAAAATTACCACTTTGACTTCTGTCTCGCAACTGGCCTCTGACATCATACTTATAGGCAGACTTCTTTCTTTGTTTTATAGATTCATGTTAGTGCTAATGCAATTGGGATTTTTCCTGACATGGCCTCTCTCTTTCAAGAGTATTTTACTTTTGAAGAGAGGAAGGCTATAGCTGGGATTTTGTAGATTACCAATGTTTAACATATGTATTGTTAAGTTTTTAATCAATTGTGTCTGTTTATGCCAACTTCTTGTCATGGCTTTTAACATTGTTCTGTGGTTTTGGAGATCAAAGAAGATATTTTATAAGGTAACTACTTTTATTAGCAGAGGGAAAACAAAATGATTTGGTAAGCTAATGAAGTCTAAATTGTCTGAAGTATGAAACTCAAAGAACACAAATGCACTTAAACTATCAGAAAATGTTATTCAAAGATAGAGAAAAATAAAAAACCTAGACTTTTATATTAAAGATGAAGAAGGTGAGGTGTGAAAAGTGAATTTCTTTTGCCCTGTGGAAATAAGAGATCAGACAGGAACATATATCATTGTCAATATAGCTGATAATTAATATGTTGAGGAAATCACCTTTGTGTGAGTAAGAAAGTCTTTTCCTCTCAAGGGATTAGAAGTATGGATAAAGCATTGAAAAAAAATATCTCTATTAAGATGGATGAGAGCAAAACATTAGTGCCCTGGTAGGGCTTCCCAACCTGCCCCAGGCCCAGAGAGCCAGAATGAAACTTGAAAGTAATAAACTTAACAGTTATAAATACTTGACATTGAGGGCAGTCAATACATATAACACGTTTAAGTTCCTATAGGGAAGCCAAACACATATAAACTGCTGATTTTTCTCTCTATTCACCTGGATTTGTGGACCAGGTAGCATCTACTTTTAAATATTATGAAGCTTTTAACTGTTGGATAGAAAGACAACAGAGAAGAGAACTCCCAAACCACCTTTATTCACAGAAGTTCATACTGTAATTGAGTTTTTCTTATTACTCACTAGTTTAACTATGCACAGCAAACATTTTGTATATAAATAATATGATACACAATATATATTATAGTCAGGCCTACAGACATACAGATAGATGAGTTGAATAATAGATAGCTATAGATACTGTGTATAGGAAAAGCTTCTAATTTTCTTTGCCTTTCTGTCAATCCACTCACTGATGCATTCCGCCTAGATAGCAAGCTGAACACCAAGAAGCAACAAGCAAGCAAAATGCTTGCCTTCATCCTGTCATCCTCTTCTCTCTTTGCTTGTGGTTTCAGTCGTGAGTGGAAAGTAAAGTCTGCATGGAAACACAAGTGGTTTTCAAAAAGTGTTTCAGAGCATCCTATCCTTCAGCTCAAGAGCCACTGTTAGAACTCAGGTAAAAGCAAAGAGAAAGCAATTTTCTTTCAAATTTGAATGTTTTCTTCTTTGGAAACCTTAGAACACGTTTTCCATTGTGTTTGCAATGGTCTTCCCCCAAGCACTTCTCTGTCTGGGTAATAATCTTAAAAATCAAGAGTCCATCTACCCTGAGTCCTTTATTCTGTGCTTCAGTGGTCACCGCCTGCAGTACATTTCTTGTTCTGTTAGGATTAGCTCTGTAAGTCTTCAGTCTGTAACTCTAGGCCAAGGCAAAGATAGATCTTCGCTGACTTGCTTTCATATCTTCATGCCCGTTGAATGGCTGGCACACGCTATCCATGCCCATAAGTATATGCTGTAAGTTGGCTGGCGAGTCAGAGGTAGAAACACGCACATGTGTAAAGCTCATCAGAGTTTTCAACTGCTCTGGTTTACATACCTACGTCCTCTTCCCCCAAGCTATATTTAAAAGTACAGAATGGCAAGGCTCATATGCAGTCTTTTCTTTATTATTCAACTGTTTTCTTCCTTCTTGCCACTGCTTACATGATATCTTCTTCAAGAAGATCTGTTCTCAGGGATTTTTCTTTTAGACCACCTGGTTTCAAACTTTTCCCAGTTATACACAAAGATGTATGGTTTTATTTCTCTTCAACAAATGCCTTCCATCACACTGTTGCATAAAACAGGCTGCTCAAAATTCTGATCCAATGGTCAAAGCCTTTATTCATCCCTAGTTTTGAATTTCAACAGATTTCTAGAAACAACTGCCAACATGCTCTGTGGGGATATAGCCTAGTCTCCAGTGCTGTTCCAAACAATGTGTGCATCGAGCAGGTTCCTTGGTGTTGAAAAAGTTACAGAAATTGCAATGAGCTTGGGTCAATCAACAGTTCTAACTTTTATGTACACAAAGGAGTTCATAAAGACCACCGCATTTCCTTTGCCTGCAGGTGGGTTTTCTCCTACATTTCCTGTTTTCAAATCAGTGTGATCAGTCAGTACTTTCCCAGGGAGAAGCTGGAAACACAGCAGCCAGAATAAATAGTGACAGACTCTCGGGAGACAAGTAGAAACATGAGAACTCCATGGCCTCCTTTATGCTTCATAACAGGTTATGCAGCAAGCATGTGCATCAGCCCGTAGGCAACAGCCTTTGTCAGATGTTGTTCATTCTCAAATTCAAAGCAAATCGCTTCCATCCCAGAGAGGAGAAAACAGGTCGAAAACACAGCCTTGAATATCAATGTAAGGAATATCAATTTTATGCATGGGAAAACGATTTAGAGAGTCATTTGCTTGTTCTCTTAATCCTCTGATTCCATTGAAAAGAAGATATTAAGAACATGTTTTCTGGGGAAAATATTTTAGTGAAAAAGAAACTACTCTTAGTTTGTCTTGAAGCACAAAATATTTCAAAAATACTGTTAAACTACAGAGGTGTGTGTGTGTGTGTGTGTGTGTGTGTGTGTGTGTGTCTGTGTGTCTGTGTGTGTGTGTTTGTGTGTGTGTCCACACCAAGCTCAAACTCTTAAAAATATCTGGCTTTTTTTTTCAAAAACTACTGCTGATATATGTGAAATCATTTAATTCTTCTGCCCTCTTATTGAAGTTCTTTTTTGGTGTACATTTCACATTGGACATATTACTTGTTAATCCAAAAATTAATTATATTATATTTTTCTTATTTTAAATAGAGGTGAGATACTGATTCATATTATACACTTTTATTCAAAATTTTGCCTTTTTGTCTTATCCATATTTTTATAAGCAAACCCGTTTTATATCTCTTTTGTGAATTCCATAGTTATTCATTATATTATCAAGAAACACTAGATTATCTTCAGTGTTACACTAACTTGTGTACTTTGTCTTCCTGTGAACACCGCAAAAGCTTCTAGAAATGAAATTGTCCAGTCAATGTGTTTATTTGCATCTTTATCAACTATTGCACAAATGTTACCCAAAGTCAAGAAAACCAACTCTTTGCCCTTAATTTTAAATAACATATTAACTTTATAACGATTTTATTGTTTCAGCTTTGCTTGTCTATATTATTTATTGATGTTGGAAATCCAACTCTATCTCATTGCTAGTTAGTGTTGTGAATATTTTTTCATTTTAATTTTTTTAAATATTTTCTTTGTTGCTTTGCCTGAAGCTTTTCTAGATATGTTTTAATGCGGGTATCTATTTGTTTATCTTTTTAAGTAGTTGTATCCTTTTATACTCTGAAGAAATATGTCCTTAAATCATTATGAAAAATCCTCAGCCATTATTCTGAAAATACTGCCATTTTGTCAATCTCCCCATGCCTATAGTTTCTTTCTCTTTCTCTTTCCAGGTTTCATTGCAAGCACTAGCTTTAGGTCTAATATTTCTATTATGACATTTCTGTTTAATTATAGTTTATTGTCTAATTTATGTAATGGAATTATTATCTTCAATGACAGTATACTTTTAACTTGGAAAACTTTTTGACTGTTTCTGAAGGATCCATGATTTTACTGCATCTCATCCTTGTTCTTACTTTGATTACATTTTTATCTTTAAATATGCTCAGGATACATTACATAACCTCTAATAAATAGACTTATGTTTGACACTCTTAGAGCTTTATTTCTTGGACTTACATAATCTTAACAGAGAGTAGGTTTGCTTCACAGTTATTATCACTAATATACTAAGTTGTAAAGTTGCCATTAATAATCCTGGGTTTTAGCCCAATAGTGCAGCACTTTCTTGGTGAGGGTTAGACCTGCAGTCACTCCTCAGTACTGCAAAATGATTAAAACAGACAATAATATGTCAGGCACAATCCTAGTAGATAATAGATGGTACATCAACTACAGTAGTCATGTTTAGTTTCTGAAGAGTACAATTTACAAAACTGCAGCCAAGGACGAGGCACCATGAGCTTCCTGTTGCTGTTCCTTAGTCTGCATGGCCAAAGAGGGTAGCAACGAGAAGAGGAGCTGAGTTAGATGGCTACCTTGGTAGAAAGGGCAGACACTGCCTCCTAGTGGACCAGCATAGACATAGCTAGGGGAGCAAATACCATTCCTTCCCTTCTCTACTCTTTTCCTGCAGCTAGCTACCTTGATTGGCTGTAGCCAACAGGATGGCAAGAAGCCAAGGTGATGTACTAAAGGCAAGTCAGTTGGAGACCAAAACAGAACAAGGAAGGCTAAAGAGTGACTCGAGGATGCCAGTCAGAAAATATAAGCGGCAGCTGTCAGCTCTATTTCGAGGCTGCTTTTATCTGTCAGAGAGCTTTGTCCTTAGGAGGAAGTTATACATACACATACAAAGCAGTTTTGTATGTATTCCTTGAAGTGACCTCAAGTCTATCACTGGCACAATCTCCATTTCTTTGCTAAGTTTTCAGCTCGATTATTCTTTTCCCTAATTTTTTAAAAATTTATTTTACATTCCAAATGTTGTCCCCCTTCCCTGTCACCCTCCCAGAGTTCTTCATCTCCTCCCCCTTCCCTTTGCCTCTGAAAGGGTGCTCCCCCACCCACCCACACTTCCACCTCTCCATCCCCACCCCCTCACGCACTTACCCACCACCCCTATCTCATCCGCCCAACATCCCTTCCCCTCCTCTGGGGTATCAAGTGTCTACAGGATTAAACACATCCTCTCCCACTGAGGCCAGACAAGGTAGTCATCTGCTACACATGTGTCAGTGGCCATTGACCAGTCCATGTATGCTCTTTGGTTGGTTGCTTAGTCTCTTTGAGCTATGGGGGGTAGTCTGGGTTACTTGACACTGTTGATCTTCATATAGGGTTGTTGTCCCCTTCAGCTCCTTCAATCCTTCCTCTAACTCTACAGTAGTCTCTGACCTCCAGCTTGGGTATTCTTGAGCTAAAAGAACATTTTAATTCTACCTTTAAATCACATGAGACGCAGACTCATAGTTATGCAATCTAATGGGAAACTCAAAGCCCATTTAGGAACTGAGAAGTTTCTTTGCTGCATTATGCAAGTAGATAGAGCTTGTCAACTCTTTCTCTAAATAGGTAAACATTTGTAAATCTTGTCTTTGTGCAAAAATTTGAGTATTTACTTACTTGTTGCCTTGCATAAACTGAAAACACTGTCTCTAATGTTTGCATACATAATAAAACACAAATTTTCATCTAAGGTGAAAATCACCTTTCACACTAGTCATTCAGGTGATTACCATTGTGGCTATAATACTATGATATTTATATGTGTGGCTATAATTCCACAATAGTTTTACGTAACATAATTGTGTATGTGATATAGTGAACCTAAAAGATGAAGCCTCACTAACATGTTTTGTCAGTATTAAAATTGGTGTGGTCTTTCTTAAGTCAGATGATTATAATCAAAACCTATGGTGTACTGCAGAAAGAAAAGGAGGGATATCAAACTGTAGTACTTAGATTCTTTTATTCATATTTGATCCATATTATTTATTTTGATGCATGTGCTATAAAATATCACCAAATATTATTTAATATAGAAAGATCATTAACAGCAAATTTCTATAAACCTTTCTGACATATTGTACTGATTTTTCTACAGAAACACTTCAGTTATCATGGGAAAGTGTGGAGCCATGAAAGGAACCCTGGTTCCCGGTTGAGTAAAGGCTAGAAACCCCAGTGACCCTAAGGGACAGTAGGCATTTTGCCTGACTCCCAGAAAACCAGGCCCTGTCATGAGCTCAGTCCTCCATAGATTGGTGGCCATCAGTCACATAAGGGCAATGCTTCAAGCCCCTCCACAGGTAGAGGATGTGAGCACAGGTCACGTAGGCTCAAGACAGATCTCCATTATAATGAGGTACCCAAAGGCCTGGAGGTTTAGCCAATAACCTTTCCTTCCCAGACACTTTTCTCTACAAAAGATATTTAATCTCAGGCTCACTCTGATAAGGGGGATACAGTTTTACTCATCCACATTCTGCCATGACTATGTTTGTCTTAAAACCATGGACTGCCTCTTTTCATCAGGATCTGCTGTTGGGAGCCATGGAGAAAGCCTTCGCCTACAGAGCTGCTGTCTACTCACCAATAAAAGGCCTCTCTGAGCTCCTAGCCAAGCCAAACCAAGCCTGCAGCCTACAGTCATCAAGCCAATGACTCTCCCATGCAGGACCAGCCTGAGCTCCCACTCTTCTCCCTCCGACCTGGCTAGATTCAGCCCCGAAGGCCCACACTCCCCTCTCAGCTCTTCTGCAGCTTCACAGCAGCACCTGGATGCCCAAGAGTCTGAGAACCTGACACCCAGCCTCCTTGCAGACCCGGGGACTCCCAAGTCAGCTCTGGGTGTGTCCTTGCCTCATACTGTGTTTCCCCCCATCTGGAGTGCTGTCCCAGAGCTCCCCTACAGCCCAACACACACCTGGCAAAGGCAGCATGGGGTAACCATGGTCAATTTCCCCTGTCCTGCCTCCCTGAGCAGCTGAGCCCTGTGGTGCAGCAGATGCAGGACCCATAACCCTGCAGGAAAGTATTGGAAAGCCTGGGCAATCTGAAGATAACATTAATATTTTTCATTTTAAAGATTAATGTTTTAGGTTTTTGCAAAGAACAGAAGTTTAAAATGATGGCAAGTGGCTGTCAGTAGTTGGCTACTTGGACGACTTAAAATTAGGGCACCCATATATCTTTGTAAACCATTCATTTAGCAAAGCACGGAAAAGTAACTAATTTATCAAAGAGATTTATATTGATAGAGCATTTTCAAATAAATCTTCCTCCCAAAGTCCTGTACTATGCAATTTTGTTACCAAAATAATTATGTCACTTATAAAAATGATCATATTATGTACAGGAAAGTTTGGAAATTAAATACTCGGAACTGGAACCATGTGTGAAATGCAAACTTTTACTGGATTGATTTTCCTTTAGTAGTGCCTGAGATGTAGCCCAGATACTCCTAAATGCTAGAAAATCATTCTACTCTTTAGAGATACTCTCAGCTTTGGCTTACTGACTTCACTAGGGATGTAGCTGAATTAGAGTGCTTGCCCAGCATTCATGAAGCCTTGGCTTTTAGTGTAGGTACTGTGTAAGCCAGGCATGAGAGCATATGCATTTATTCCAAGTACTTAGGGGATGCAAGCAAGAAATCAAAAATTCAGATTAATCCATGGTGACATAGTGAATTTAAGGCCAGCATGGGACACACAATACTCTGTCTCAAAGAGAAAATAAACCCACTACACCACCACCACCACAACAAAAACAATAACAGCAACAGCAACAACAAATGACCTGTTAAAGATGTAAACTTTGATATTGATAACAACCACTAATTTGCATCATGAGAAATGGAGATTATAACCAAATTTCAACAAAATGTTTGGTGTAAATAATTGGCTTCCCAGCAGTAATAGATGGTAATAACCTAGTTCTGAAGACACCATCATCCTTGGTCACAAGACATAGAAAAATCTGGCGGAATTGGTCTGAAAGCTTCCTCCCTTCTTGCTAAACCTCATAGTGAAGGAAAGTGTCTGCTTCAGTCTTGAACTCATATCAGCTGTGATTATATGCACCAGATCTTCACAAAAGTGGCCCTATCGACATCCTGTCATGGAAGGAGGATAAATGGGACTCTACCACCTTAGTCAGGATTTATATATAGTTAAGGCTTGATATGGGGGAGGGCATTTTCGTCAGTGTTGTAACTACTGATAAGATGCTCATTCTCCTGAAAGTAATAGTAATGAAACCCATTGGACTTGAAAGGAGAAGGAGATCTGGTGGTAAACCAGGAGTAGGAGGAGGACAATTGAAGGTAACAGGGAATGCTTTTGACCAAATTTATATTATCCACGTGTATTAAAGTAGCATGATGAACCCATTATTAGGTATAAATAGTATATACTAATAAAATGTTTTAAAAGTTTATTGTAACTAGTTATATCATTTTCAAAAATAAGAATCAGTGTCACTAGACAATGTAGCCTTTTTTATTTTTTTACAAAATATAGTGAAGGTTATCAGAGCACAGAGGCTGGATACAATAGCCTCTCAAGTACTGAAGGTTATTTCAGGGTCACCATGCTGTTATATTTAGACAAACTTCAGAATTTCTTTCTGAAGTTCAGGGTCACCTGGATAAATAGAACCATTCTTGCCTTCCATCCAATTGTGAATAATGTTGTTAGCACTAGCCTGCTTTAGCACTTTTCGGCCTATCAACAGGAAGCCTAAGACCACACATTGTTAGCCCTCTGTATAGATGGAGTAAAGGGAGAAAAATCCAACTTTACAGAAACTTTTCTCAAGTCCTAGTTTTCAGATGCCCTTCTCAAGTGTTTGCTCTATGGTCAAATATCACTCAGAAAATAAAAGCCTATGTCTAGGTAAAGACTTTCTATATTTTAGGTAAATATTCTTTCATAGCATATTAGATTACTTTCTAAATCCTTAACCAAAAGAAACAGTGCTAGAGTTGAAGAAGTCATTTTTCCTGGGAAAATATTCTATTTGCTACTTCATCCCACAGTTGAATGTTTATTACATTTTACCCCACAGGCTATGTTCTAATTGGTTCCCATGCATATTTTCTAGCTCTAACTTCATTTTGTTGATGAATGGGTCTAACTTTCAATTTAATTATCAAATGTGCTGATATTATACTTAGAAGACATGCACAAAAGAAAGTATTCAAAATTGTTGGCAACAATCATGTAGTACTGATTCCCACCCTTTATAAAACAATATGATTCCTAACACTAAACACTGTACTAGATTTCCTAAGATATTTGCTCCACTCTTTCCAGTATGTTTCCAGGTAATGTTTAAAATTGTGTGTATATATAAGTACGTGTGTGTGTGTGTGTGTGTGTGTGTGTGTGTGTGTGTGTGTGTGTGTGTGTGTACAAACACACAGTGCTTGTAGGGGTGTTGGGGGTGTATGTATGTGCATGAATGCAGGTATCCAGGATGTAAAAGGGGGTGTTGAGTGTACTGTAGCTCTGTAGCTGAAACTCCAGGCAATCATGAGCCCCCCAACATAGTTGTTTTGAACCAAACTCAGGTCCTCTACAAAAGCAGTATGCACTCCTAAAATTGACTTGCCTCTCAGCGTCTGATTAGTGATTTTTTTAAAGATATTTTGTGGCATCTTTTTATTTTGAAAAATAATCTTGTCTGCAACATTTGTTTCATTCTTAAGATAATCAAAGGTAAATGAAGACATATACAATAAAGTCCTAGATTTGAATTAAGGGACAAATGAACTTACCTTGCTTTTTAATTCTGTCAAAAATAGTATAGTACTAAGCTAACTTCCTGGCACATTATTAGCCTACTTATATAACCCAGATCTACAACAGGGACTAACAGGGACCATGTATTACTATAATGCTTGCTATTTATAGAAGTAAAGGTTTGAATTCTTAGAGGTACAGAAATTAGGAATTTTTTTATTCGTGTACAATTCTGTCAACAGTATAAAGAAAGCCCAGGGAACTTGTATAATGATTAAGAATATAGTTTCAGGGGCTAGAGGGGTGGCTTAGTGCTTAACCACACTTGTTGCTCTTGTAAAGCAACAGCACCCAGCTTTGCTTCCAAGTTCACACACTGTGGCTCACAGCTCTCAAAGGTAAATGTAACTGTGGTTACAGTTGCTGTAACCAGTAACTCTGGTTACAGGGGATCCGACATGCTTTTTTGACCTCTTTGGGCACCATGCGTGCAGATGGTGCAAATATATACATCCAAGCAAACCATTCATAGACATAAAATAAATCTAAATAAAACACTTTAGTTTTCATAGAGAAGCATCTAGACTAAACAAATGAACAAAAACAAAACAAAACAAAACAAAACGAAAGGACCCCTGAAACTTTAGGTTTTGCACTTTAAAATTACTTATCACTTAGCGAGGGCTTACTTAACCTTTCTGTGTCTCAGACATGCAGAGACTAAGAAAACAAAATTTAATGTGGAATCCAGGAATAGACGAGGAAGAACATTAAGGAGGAAACCAAAACCCTCACAGAAGAGATGAGGTTTGTTCATGTTGTATCCATGTCAAGGTTCTGGAAGGCTGAGGTGAGGCTATGCACTGTGAAGTACTGTGTATTATTTTAGAAACTCTGCCCTAACTTGGTTCATAAGTAAAATGTTAAAGTGAAGTTTAAATCCATGTTTTTGAGTGTCAGAAATTTGTCTTGACATTGTCATTTTATTCTTGTGGTCATCTCTATCTCTGAAATTAAGTGACTGGTAGGTACATAATAAGTGGTCTTGGTAAATCTGAAATTTCTAACTTTTGAGGCTCTGGGCAAATGTAGTGATAATCAGCCTTGTGAAAGAAGGATAGAAAGAAAACAGTTCAGAATTAAAAAAGACGTGATAGATAGTGCCTGTCTCCTCATAGCGTCCTATGTGGAAAGGGCACAGTACATCTTTAGGCTGTTTCTTGGCAAAGATTAGCTTTGAAGTTTATGTCATTATCATATAGCAACGTCAAGAGATAAGAGCTTTATAGTCGACACAT
The DNA here is from genome assembly GCF_021556685.1 of Rattus norvegicus. Taxonomy (NCBI): domain Eukaryota; kingdom Metazoa; phylum Chordata; class Mammalia; order Rodentia; family Muridae; genus Rattus; species Rattus norvegicus. The sequence continues at coordinate 37,100,207 of NC_141554.1, forward strand.
TGAAAATGTACCTCCATGCTCTCAGTCAAAACTTCTTGAGTTCATTTGTATCATCTTTTCTCCTCTATCCTTCTATGATACCTGCCCCACTCGTCCTGAATATCTGATCTCTAGAGGGTCACATGGCTTCCCTGGTGACACCACCTGTTGTGCGACTTTCAGCCAATTGGTAAAAAAACGAGATGCAGAAGGAAGTAATTGACTTATCTACTATTTTACCAGAGAATCAGGTCTGTTCTCTGCTGCTGTCTATGTGAGGCATCCCCAGAATATGTGACTTTTATGTGAGATTCTCCTGAAAGCATAGTAAAGACTGCAGGGTGGTGTGAATTTGTCAGTGATACAGCGAAAAGGAAGTGATACAAAAGCATGATCAGGAGAAGTATATTTAAATCCGAAGCCAAGTAAGGAGGTAACTGCTTCTTTTGACCTCAGACTCTCTCCTCTTCAGACACAGAGAAATCAAAGAAACATTGTTCGCCTAGGCTATACACACTCTGACCCTCAGAATTGCCCTGTACGTGGCTATTTTGGTCATTTATCTGAGCTTCAGTCTCCTAATCTAGAATATGAATGTAGCAAGTAGATTGGTGTGGTGGGCCTGGGGCAAATAAGTTCATATCTACAAGGAAACTGAACTAAGCTAGATTTCTTGTCACAATCAATATAGCTATATCACGGCGATGCTCTTCTTCTGGTCATCAGACGATTACATGGGAAAAGAGATTTTCAAGTGAAAAAACAAACAAGCAAAGAAAGCCAGGCTTTACAGTAAGAACACATAGGTCAGAGTCCTAATATTGCTACTTAATAGATGAGCGATTTTCAGGAAATAAAGTCTCAATGGCCGTAACTTTGAAGTAATCCAAGTATTGCACTTCAGAGCCATCAGTGAGGACCACATGAGAAAATCAGACAAACTGCACTAATTCTCTGCAAAGTGAGAATTCCTTTTAGCAGCATTAAATCAGTAATGAGCAGAAGTTAGGGTTTTCTGAGTGTGCTCACCTCAAAAGATGCATTTTTTTCCGCTATTGATTCTGTGTGTGGATGATGAGTAGCTGGCCTTAGATGTGGCTGTGGAAAGGTTGAAGAGATGGGATCATGGAGGTCCTCCATTTTAAACATGTTGATCATATTATTAGGCAACAAGCCACACCCAAGTTTCACATAGTTCATTTCTAAATCAAGCATCTCCTATCTTCCTAGATTTGTTGGTATCCAAGTAAATGAAGCTACCAAGGCACTGAGGTAACAGTGATAAGGTTTCCCTAGATATATTGGTTTAAAGAACCTAATCACTCAACTAGAAAATTAATGAGAACTTTTGAGTATATTAAGTGAAGTGTGGAATTCTCCACAATGTATAAATTTCATGCCCAGTGTTGGAAAACATTAGCGTTTTGGGTCACATTTAGACCACCTTCTATTTTTGTGACTGAATTTCAAGTGAAAAGCCACCAGGCTCCTTAGTTTGTGTATTGTGTATGCTACTGCACACTGTCACAGAATTGAGCGGTTGCAACAGACACCAGAAAGCACACAAGACTCAGAAAAGATAAAAAACTTAGGTGACGACAGATGGTGGTGAGGATGTAGAGAAGGAGGAACACTCCTCTGTTGTTGGTGGGTTTGCAAGCTGATAGAACCACTCTGTAAATCAGTCTGGAGATTCCTCAGAAAATTGGACATTGTACAGCCTGTGGACCCAGCTATACCTCTCTTGGGCATATATCCAAATGATGCTCCAACATACAAGAAAGACACTTGCTCCACTATGTTCATAGCAGCCTTATTTATAATAGCCAGAAGCTGGAAAGAACCTAGATGCCCTTCAACAGAAGAACAGATACAGAAAATGTGGTACATCTACATCTAATGGAGTACTATTCAGCTATTAAAAAATTACTTCATGAAATTCTTAGGCAAATGGATGGAACTAGAAAATATCATCCTGAGTGAGGTAACCCAATCACAAAAAAACCACACATGGTATGCACTCACTGATAAGTGGATATTAGCCTAAAAGCTTGAATTACCCAAAATACAGACCACATGAAGTTCAAGAAGGATGACCAAAGTGTGGATGCTTCAGTCTTTCTTAAAGGGATAACAAAAATATTCATAGGAGGAGATATGGAGACAAGGTTTGGAGCAGAGTCTGGAGAAATAACCAGAAATGTATTCAGACCTTATATTATATACAACCACCAAAACCAGACTATATTGATGAAGCTAAGAATTGTATGCTAACAGGAGCATGGTATAGCTGTCTCCTGAAAGGCTCTGCCAGATTGTGACAAATACAGATGTGAATGCAAGTAAACCATTGAACTGATTACAGGGTCCCAATTGGAGGAGTTAGAGAAAGGATTGAAGGAGCTGAAGGGGCTTGCAACCAAGAAAAACAATACCACCCAACCAGAGCTCCTGGGGACTAAACCACTACCCTAAGACTATATAAATGGACAGACCCATGGCTCGAGCTGCATATGTAACAGAGGATGGCCTTTTGGGCACCAATGGGAGGAGAAGCCCTTGATCCTGCCAAGGCAGGACCCCCCCCCCAGTGTAGGGGAATGTCTGGGTGGGGAGGCAGGAAGGGGGATGGTTGGGGAGGGGAACACCCTCCCCAAGAACAAGGGGGAGAGGTATGAGATAGGGGGTTATGGACAGGAAACCAGGAAAGGGAACAACATTTGAAATGTAAATAAAACTATCAGATCTAAAAAAACAAAAATAATGTTGAGCTCTGACCTGCCTCGTCCTTAGCCGAATGTGATAGATAATAGAAATGAATGATGCCTACTCATACTGGTTGCAATAAAGGCAAAAAAGGTCAGACACACCAGACTTAGGGAATTTATTATGCATTTAAAAAACCATTTTCAATACTTCTGAAAGATTGAATGCCAGTAGGGAACTTTTTTCAAAGATCCATGCAAGAAGAAGAAAATATAAAACACCTCAACTATACTGACCCTTTTAAACATAGAAATGTTGTGAAGATAAAATAAATATCTATAACTTGTTCTATGTTCTGACAAAACTGGTACTGTTACAAAAAGCATAAGAAGGCAGAAAACAGGCCAGGTGCCGTGTCCTTACCACCAGTAAAGTTGTTATTTCATAATCCTCTATTATCAAACAGCAAATGGCAGTGGCCAGTTCAAAGTACAATGAGATGGCATAAGGGAAGCCACCGTGTCTGGGGAAACATGGCTGCTGCTTATCAGCTCCATCGAATGTACAGAGAACTTGTAAAAAAAATGTAATGATCACAAGCCTCATTTTATCTACTGATCAAGTAGCTAAGATAATTGAATCTCATTAAAGAATTTTAACATTTTTCAAAATCGTTAGTTTGGTTGTGAGAAGTTCTGACTAGGCTCACGGTCAAAAATATAAGAATGAATTTGAGAATGAAGAAAAGAATATTTTGCTAAAGAGACGTGTGGATCACTTAAAAAAAAACTAGTCAAGACAAATCCCTGTCACTTGTGGGAACCACAGAAAACCTTGAGGAGTAGGTGTTTGTATACAGGTGTGTGTATGTGTGTGTGTATGCACATGTGCGTGCCTGAGTGTAGGCTTCAAATATAAAACCTTTATTTATATGCCATAGGAACCAGTCTAGAAGCTTAATCAGAATGTCCTTTATTGTTTTTTCTGCCATCTTCAGTATAAAAGCAAATTCTCTAAGACAGCATACAAGATAGTTCATGGTTTAGTTGTAGATCCCATTGGCTCTAACTCCTGTACACCACACGAACCAGAATTATACTTTGTAACTCTAGTCTTTATATCCGAATTATTATTATTATCTCTAGAATCATAAATCTTCTTTTACACTCTTTTTTTTTTCTTTCCCTGACGTTTTAATTGGTCAATCTGCCTTTGTAGACATGGCTTTTTGCCAGGAATTCTCATTCAAACAGACAGGCCTCTAACATTTACCTGTAGTATCTACAGTATTTTTTATTTTGCTGAATATTTATTTTGTTCACCTAGTGTTACAACAAATTGGAAGTAGGACCGTTAAGCAAGTTTATTTCTTGAATTTACTGCTGATTAAACAAGACTAAGTACCACATGAAGCATAGTCTTTCCACATGAGCTGATCGTTATACTCATGAACAAGCAGAATAACTTGAGGTGACAGGATTCATGAATATTGGGATCTTTTTATTTGGGGAGGTTCCTACCCTTCTGCTTTATCACTCTTACCAACCTTGATACTGTCTAGCATACTTATTCCCTAGAGACTTCCTCAGTGTCATGGTTTTCTTCTGTTTCAATAAAATCAGAGAAATGTGTGACTAGTGTCTCTATTTCTTTCTTTTTTTTTTACTCTTTTTTTTATTAACTTGAGTATTTCTTATATACATTTCAAGTGTTATTCCCTTTCCCGGTTTCTGGACAAACATCCCCCTCCCCCCTCCCCTTCCTTATGGGTGTTCCCCTCCCAACCCTCCCCCCATTGCCGCCCTCCCCCCATAGTCTAGTTCACTGGGGGTTCAGTCTTAGCAGGACCCAGGGCTTCCCCTTCCACTGGTGCTCTTACTAGGATATTCATTGCTACCTATGGGGTCAGAGTCCAGGGTCAGTCCATGTATAGTCTTTAGGTAGTGGCTTAGTCCCTGGAAGCTCTGGTTGCTTGGATTTGTTGTACATATGGGGTCTCGAGCACCTTCAAGCTCTTCCAGTACTTTCTCTGATTCCTTCAACGGGGGATCTATTCTCAGTTCAGTGGTTTGCTGCTGGCATTCGCCTCTGTATTTGCTGTATTCTGGCTGTGTCTCTCAGGAGCAATCTACATCCGGCTCCTGTCGGTCTGTACTTCTTTGCTTCATCCCTCTTGTCTAATTAGGTGGCTGTATATGTATGGGTCACATGTGGGGCAGGCTCTGAATGGGTGTTCCTTCAGTCTCTGTTTTAATCTTTGCCTCTCCCTTCCCTGCCAAGGGTATTCTTTTTCCTCACTTAAAGAAGGAGTGAAGAATTCACATTTTGATCATCCGTCTTGAGTTTCGTTTGTTCTAGGGATCTAGGGTAATTCAAGCATTTGGGCTAATAGCCACTTATCAATGAGTGCATACCATGTATGTCTTTCTGTGATTGGGTTAGCTCACTCAGGATGATATTTTCCAGTTCCAACCATTTGCCTACAAATTTCATAAAGTCGTTGTTTTTGATAGCTGAGTAATATTCCATTGTGTAGATGTACCACATTTTCTGTATCCATCCCTCTGTTGAAGGGGATCTGGGTTCTTTCCATTTTCTGGCTATTATAAATAAGGCTGCGATGAACATAGTGGAGCACGTGTCTCTTTTATATGTTGAGGCATCTTTTGGGTATATGCCCAAGAGAGGTATAGCTGGATCCTCAGGCAGTTCAATGTCCAATTTTCTGAGGAACCTCCAGACTGATTTCCAGAATGGTTTTACCAGTCTGCAATCCCACCAACAATGGAGGAGTGTTCCTCTTCCTCCACATCCTCGCCAGCATCTGCTGTCACCTGAGTTTTTGATCTTAGCCATTCTCACTGGTGTGAGGTGAAATCTCAGGGTTGTTTTGATTTGCATTTCCCTTATGACTAAAGATGTTGAACATTTCTTTAGGTGTTTCTCAGCCATTCGGCATTCCTCAGCTGTGAATTCTTTGTTTAGCTCTGAACCCCATTTTTTAATAGGGTTATTTGTTTCCCTGCGGTCTAACTTCTTGAGTTCTTTGTATATTTTGGATATAAGGCCTCTATCTGTTGTAGGATTGGTAAAGATCTTTTCCCAATCTGTTGGTTGCCGTTTTGTCCTAACCACAGTGTCCTTTGCCTTACAGAAGCTTTGCAGTTTTATGAGATCCCATTTATCGATTCTTGATCTTAGAGCATAAGCCATTGGTGTTTTGTTCAGGAAATTTTTTCCAGTGCCCATGTGTTCCAGATGCTTCCCTAGTTTTTCTTCTATTAGTTTGAGTGTGTCTGGTTTGATGTGGAGGTCCTTGATCCACTTGGACTTAAGCTTTGTACAGGGTGATAAGCATGGATCGATCTGCATTCTTCTACATGTTGCCCTCCAGTTGAACCAGCACCATTTGCTGAAAATGCTATCTTTTTTCCATTGGATGGTTTTGGCTCCTTTGTCAAAAATCAAGTGACCATAGGTGTGTGGGTTCATTTCTGGGTCTTCAATTCTATTCCATTGGTCTATCTGTCTGTCTCTGTACCAATACCATGTAGTTTTTATCACTATTGCTCTGTAATACTGCTTGAGTTCAGGGATAGTGATTCCCCCTGAAATCCTTTTATTGTTGAGGATAGCTTTAGCTATCCTGGGTTTTTTGTTATTCCAGATGAATTTGCAAATTGTTCTGTCTAACTCTTTGAAGAATTGGATTGGTATTTTGATGGGGATTGCATTGAATCTGTAGATTGCTTTTGGTAAAATGGCCATTTTTACTATATTAATCCTGCCAATCCATGAGCATGGGAGATCTTTCCATCTTCTGAGGTCTTCTTCAATTTCTTTCCTCAGTGTCTTGAAGTTCTTATTGTACAGATCTTTTACTTGCTTGGTTAAAGTCACACCGAGGTACTTTATATTATTTGGGTCTATTATGAAGGGTGTCGTTTCCCTAATTTCTTTCTCGGCTTGTTTCTCTTTTGTATAGAGGAAGGCAACTGATTTGTTTGAGTTAATTTTATACCCAGCCACTTTGCTGAAGTTGTTTATCAGCTTTAGTAGTTCTCTGGTGGAACTTTTGGGATCACTTAAATATACTATCATGTCGTCTGCAAATAGTGATATTTTGACCTCTTCTTTTCCGATCTGTATCCCCTTGATCTCCTTTTGTTGTCTGATTGCTCTGGCTAGAACTTCAAGAACTATATTGAATAAGTAGGGAGAGAGTGGGCAGCCTTGTCTAGTCCCTGATTTTAGTGGGATTGCTTCAAGTTTCTCTCCATTTAGTTTAATGTTAGCAACTGGTTTGTTGTATATGGCTTTTACCATGTTTAGGTATGGGCCTTGAATTCCTATTCTTTCCAGGACTTTTATCATGAAGGGGTGTTGAATTTTGTCAAATGCTTTCTCAGCATCTAATGAAATGATCATGTGGTTCTGTTCTTTCAGTTTGTTTATATGATGGATCACGTTGATGGTTTTCCGTATATTAAACCATCCCTGCATGCCTGGGATGAAGCCTACTTGATCATGGTGGATGATTGTTTTGATGTGCTCTTGAATTCGGTTTGCCAGAATTTTATTGAGTATTTTTGCATCGATATTCATAAGGGAAATTGGTCTGAAGTTCTCTTTCTTTGTTGGGTCTTTGTGTGGTTTAGGTATAAGAGTAATTGTGGCTTCATAGAAGGAATTCGGTAGGGCTCCATCTGTTTCAATTTTGTGGAATAGTTTGGATAATATTGGTATGAGGTCTTCTATGAAGGTTTGATAGAATTCTGCACTAAACCCGTCTGGACCTGGGCTCTTTTTGGTTGGGAGACCTTTAATGACTGCTTCTATTTCCTTAGGAGTTATGGGGTTGTTTAACTGGTTTATCTGTTCCTGATTTAACTTCGATACCTGGTATCTGTCTAGAAAATTGTCCATTTCCTGAAGATTTTCAAGTTTTGTTGAATATAGGTTTTTATAGTAAGATCTGATGATTTTTTGAATTTCCTCTGAATCTGTAGTTATGTCTCCCTTTTCATTTCTGATTTTGTTAATTTGGACGCACTCTCTGTGTCCTCTCGTTAGTCTGGCTAAGGGTTTATCTATCTTGTTGATTTTCTCAAAGAACCAACTTTTGGTTCTGTTGATTCTTTCTATGGTCCTTTTTGTTTCTACTTGGTTGATTTCAGCTCTGAGTTTGATTATTTCCTGCCTTCTACTCCTCCTGGGTGTATTTGCTTCTTTTTGTTCTAGAGCTTTTAGGTGTGCTGTCAAGCTGCTGACATATGCTCTTTCCTGTTTCTTTCTGCAGGCACTCAGCACTATGAGTTTTCCTCTTAGCACAGCTTTTATTGTGTCCCATAAGTTTGGGTATGTTGTACTTTCATTTTCATTAAATTCTAAAAAGTTTTTAATTTCTTTCTTTATTTCTTCCTTGACCAGGTTATCATTGAGTAGAGCATTGTTCAATTTCCAAGTATATGTGGGCATTCTTCCTTGATTGTTATTGAAGACCAGTTTTAGGCCGTGGTGGTCCAATAGCACGCATGGGATTATTTCTATCTTTCTGTACCTGTTGAGGCCCGTTTTTTGACCAATTATATGGTCAATTTTGGAGAAAGTACCATGAGGAGCTGAGAAGAAGGTATATCCTTTTGCTTTAGGGTAGTATGTTCTATAAATATCTGTTAGGTCCATTTGGCTCATGACTTCTCTTAGTCTGTCTACATCTCTGTTTAATTTCTGTTTCCATGATCTGTCCATTGATGAGAGTGGGGTGTTGAAATCTCCCACTATTATTGTGTGAGGTGCAATGTGTGTTTTGAGCTTTAGTAAGGTTTCTTTTACATATGTAGGTGCCCTTGTATTTGGGGCATAGATATTTAGGATTGAGAGTTCATCTTGGTGGATTTTTCCTTTGATGAATATGAAGTGTCCTTCCTTATCTTTTTTGATGACTTTTAGTTGAAAATTGATTTCATTTGATATTAGAATGGCTACTCCAGCTTCCTTCTTCTGACCATTTGCTTGGAAAGTTGTTTTCCAGCCTTTCACTCTGAGGTAGTGTCTGTCTTTGTCTCTGAGGTGTGTTTCCTGTAGGCAGCAGAATGCAGGGTCCTCGTTGCGTATCCAGTTTGTTAATCTATGTCTTTTTATTGGGGAGTTGAGGCCATTGATGTTGAGAGATATTAAGGAATAGTGATTATTGCTTCCCGTTATATTCATATTTGGAAGTGAGGTTATGTTTGTGTGCTTTCATTCTCTTTGTTTTGTTGCCAAGACGATTAGTTTCTTGCTTCTTCTAGGGTATAGCTTGCCTCCTTATGTTGGGCTTTACCACTTATTATCCTTTGTAGTGCTGGATTTGTAGAAAGATATTGTGTAAATTTGGTTTTGTCATGGAATATCTTGGTTTCTCCATCAATGTTAATTGAGAGTTTTGCTGGATACAGTAACCTGGGCTGGCATTTGTGTTCTCTTAGGGTCTGTATGACATCAGTCCAGGATCTTCTGGCCTTCATAGTTTCTGGCGAGAAGTCTGGTGTGATTCTGATAGGTCTGCCTTTACATGTTACTTGACCTTTTTCCCTTACTGCTTTTAATATTCTTTCTTTATTTTGTGCGTTTGGTGTTTTGACAATTATGTGACGGGAGGTGTTTCTTTTCTGGTCCAATCTATTTGGAGTTCTGTAGGCTTCTTTTATGTCTATGGGTACCTCTTTTTTTTAGGTTAGGGAAGTTTTCTTCTATGATTTTGTTGAAGATATTTACTGGTCCTTTGAGCTGGGAGTCTTCACTCTCTTCTATACCTATCATCCTTAGGTTTGATCTTCTCATTGAGTCCTGGATTTCCTGTATGTTTTGGACCAGTAGCTTTTTCCGCTTTACATTATCTTTGACAGTTGATTCAATGATTTCTATGGAATCTTCTGCTCCTGAGATTCTCTCTTCCATCTCTTGTATTCTTGTTGGTGAAGCTTGTATCTACAGCTCCTTGTCTCTTCTTTTGGTTTTCTATATCCAGGGTTGTTTCCATGTGTTCTTTCTTGATTGCTTCTATTTCCATTTTTAATTCCTTCAACTGTTTGATTGTGTTTTCCTGGAATTCTTCAGGGATTTTTGTGAGTCCTCTCTATGCGCTTCTACTTGTTTATTTATGTTTTCCTGGAATTCTTTCAGGGATTTTTGTGTCTCCTCTCTATGCGCTTCTACTTGTTTATTTATGTTTTCCTGGAATTCTTTCAGGGATTTTTGTGTCTCCTCTCTATGGGCTTCTACTTGTTTATTTATGTTTTCCTGGAGTTCTTTCAGGCATTTTTGCAATTCCTCTCTGTAGGCTTCTACTTGTTCTCTAAGGGAGTTCTTCACGTCTTTCTTGAAGTCCTCCAGTATCATGATCAAAAATGATTTTGAAAGTAGATCTTGCTTTTCTGGTGTGTTTGGATATTCCATGTTTGTTTTTATGGGAGAATTGTGCTCCGATGGTGCCATGTAGTCTTGGTTTCTGTTGCTTGGGTTCCTGCGCTTGCCTCTCGCCATCAGATTATCTCTAGTGTTACTTTGTTCTGCTATTTCTGACAGTGGCTAGACTGTCCTATAAGCCTGTGTGTCAGGAGTGCTGTAGACCTGTTTTCCTCTCTTTCAGTCAGTTATGGGGACAGAGTGTTCTGCTTTCGGGCGTGTAGTTTTTCCTCTCTACAGGTCTTCAGCTGTTCCTGTGGGCCTGTGTCTTGAGTTCACCAGGCAGCTTTCTTGCAACAGAAAAGTTGGTCTTACCTGTGGTCCCGAGGCTCAAGTTCGCTCGTGAGGTGCTGCCCACGGGCTCTCTGCAGCGGCAGCAACCAGGAAGACCTGTGCCGCCCCTTCCGGGAGCTTCAGTGCACCAGGGTTCCAGATGGTCTTTGGCTTTTCCCTCTGGCGTCCGAGATGCGTGTGCAGAGAGCAGTCTCTTCTGGTTTCCCAGGCTTGTCTGCCTCTCTGAAGGTTTAGCTCTCCCTCGCACGGGATTTGGGTGCAGAGAACTGTTTATCTGGTCTGTTTCCTTCAGGTTCCGGCGGTGTTTTAGGCAGGGTTCCTGCCGCTCCTGGGCCCTCCCCCACGGGAGCCCAGAGGCCTTATACAGTTTCCTCTTGGGCCAGGGATGTGGGCAGGGGTGAGCAGTGTTGGTGGTCTCTTCCTCTCTGCAGCCTCAGGAGTGCCCACCTGACCAGGCGGTTGGGTCTCTCTCTCTCACGGGGTCTGGGAGCAGAGAGCTGCTGTGGGCCGGGATCCGCGGGTGTTCTTTTACACTCTTAAAATTATATTTTTATGAGTTTATTATTTGACAAAAATCAAATGTGTATAATACATTCCAGTTACTCACACCTTCCCCTACCCCGTCCTGCCTTTCTCTCAGCTTTCAACCTTCCTTCTTCCCCACGAGACACTTTCTCAAATTTGTCTCTTTCTGTTTGTTTATTATGCCCTTGCTGTTCTTTTCATTTGTTTGTGACCCACTGAGTTTAACCTGTGCCATCTGTATTACCATGGATTTGGATCTGTCCATTGTTACCTGATGTCTCAGCAGTGAGTTTACAAGTTAAGGTAATGACGTCACTTTAGAATTCATCAGTAAAAAGTAGTGTTGTTGGGAGGTCTAGGCCTCCATGAGCCCCATAATAGACTGTTGGGCAGACCCAGTGCAGGCAATCACAGCTGCTATGAGATAATGGTTGCAAAGGCATTTTCATACCCAGAAAATAGAATATCTTTAGTATGTCCTTTACTCTGTCTAACTTCCAGCCCCCAAATTTATTTATTTCTTGATTGATTGAGAAGAAAACTTTACTGTGATGTTAGAATATAAATATTTGGATAGTTAATGAGTTCCCTGGAGTCTCTTTTTAAATATGCCCTGAATTATTTGTCTCGTTGTCTGCAATTCCATGAGACTCTGAGGGACGGAACAATGTCTTGTTTAGAGCTGAGCACTCAACCACTTCTTATTCTTGGCATTTAGAGCAGCAAGGAGTGTCTGCATTCATCCCATCTATAACAAAGATGAGCTTCTCTGACAAGAGAAAGAATAGCATCAGTCTATGATTCTAAATTATTCAATTATTCAATAATTATGCAATTATTGAGCAGGGAGCTTAGGCCATATCAAAAGTCAGTAGAACCCCAATTCCTAATTGAAATGGACACTGGTGTTATATAAGGTGTTCTTAAATGTTTTGACTTCTATTACATTTTTCAGACGTGGAAGTGCTGCTGTACAGAGGTACTGTTTTCTTCTTCCAGAGGAAAATATGATATTCAAAATGTTAAGTTCTATTGTCTTAAGAGACAGACAGAAGTAAGAACCATAACCTATCCAAGTCCAAAGACAATATTCCTTTTAGTAAGTTGTTCCTATCTCAAATAAGAAATGAACTGTATGAACCATAAAGACATTAGGTTGTGTGTGTGTGTGTGTGTGTGTGTGTGTGTGTGTGTGTGTGTACACATTCCAAGACTCTCAAGAGCACCCTCAAAAGAATTGTGGAAGTGCAAATGTTGGACTTTTAACTGGAAGGAGGTTTATCATGGCCCTAGTACCACTGGGCAAACCTACTGATGAGACTACACAAGACTCAAAAGTAGAGCTTATACACTGAATATGAATACAGGGTAAGCAATGTAAAATCGGAGAATGAAGATCACTGTATCCAACAGGGGTGAACAAAGCCCTGGGAAGAGATCACAAATTACGTGCCACAGAATCCTGAGTCCTCTTGTACAATTGCTTTCTTGTACTTTGGGCCATGTCCAATGCTGGCAAGAAGCAGCAAGTGAAAGACAGGGCGAGTCACTGTGTGGTTTTAAGCTCGTGTATTGGAAAAAGCACAAAGAAAGATACTTCCAACCAAAAGCCAAATGACAACTATAGATATACTATAGAGAATGCTTAAATAAGCAGGAAGTTTCTATCTTTAAATATCAGTGAGTTAAAAATTTTAAGCTGGCAACAACAGTCATGCCTCTTACTCATTTGCTTTAGTTCTCTGGAGAAAGCTCCTAGTCTGTACACATGCAACTCAAAACCAGGTTCCTGTCATTCTTGCAATTAACCTCTTCCCCATCATTTCTACAGTGTGATGTGTATTAATAAATAGAACTTGTATACATTGGTATTAGTAAAAAATATGGATTCCAAGTTTCCTTAGTCAGTTACAAATATCCAGGTATCATCCAGTCTGCTTTAGGAAAGCAAACAACAATTGCACCGTATGGCATTTCTTATATGAACTTTCATATTGTGATATACAAGCAGAGACACTTTGAACAGTACAAAACCAACCTGGCCATTAACTGTAATACTAGAAGCCATTGCTATGCCATTTAAATAAAGAGATTTCTTCCCATTCATAATGCAAGATTTTTTCCATTTATAATGTCTTGGAAACAAAGACTTGACAGGTCTGACAGGGACTCAGAAATGTTTCATTCCGACTCTAAATTTCTGTGTCTTCTGACTTGCTGACAGTTTTTTGATGATGTGTGAAGTATCAAATCTGAAATGCATGGTGCTTTTCACAAATGCAGTGATGCACTCAATTTGGCCCACTTTCAGGGAAATATATGCCTGAGAGCTGCATGATAACTTGATTTGTGTGTGTAATTTAATAATGCTGTGCTTCAGAAAGAAGACAAATAGAAAGCCGTGCTGCTGCAACATGACCATTCTCTCAGTGAAACTAGAGCCACAATGCATGTTTTAAAAATGGTATCACTGTATGAAAAACAATAACTTTATGGTGACTATAGAGAATAATGTATCTATCTTCATTTCATCGGAAAGGCCCCATGATCCTTTGTCATGTACTTCCTGGGTCTGTATATATTCAAAAACCTGAAATTTTGTAGGCATAGTAATCAACAAATTTTGGGCTCTTGATTTAATTTTATAGGAAAGATTAAATTCCTCCCATGTCTCTAGTTATGCCTGTTGAGAATGCCAAAATCAAAAGGCCAAAACGTGGTAATAAGCAATTTCCTTTCTCACAGCACAAATGGAAGATAAAGAACATTTATCACAACACGCATGAATAAATCATCCTCTCAACTGTCTCAAGTAGTTGGACCCCAAACCATCCGACATTCTGTTTCAATAGATAAACTTAACATTTTTGGCCCAATGGATTCTACAGAAAGGAAGGCAGAACACATAAATTTGATCATTAGAGACACTCACAATCAAAAAAGAAAAGGAAAGTGTGGAATTAGAAAAGCATTCTGGAAAAGATGGTGTCAGGAGGGAGGAATGGACAACTCCAGAGCCCATTGCCCTCTTGGGGGATTCTGTGAAGAGGACAGAGCCTGTCTCCCAATGTTTCCCATTTTCTCACTCCTGGATTTCTCTCCACCCTGTGTCCACTCTCTTTTCTAGCAAGTTTTTATTGAAACTGCTTGGCAGGAAGCCTGACTCTGTCAGCACAATTTATTCTTCATCTGTGCTCTGAGGCCCCTAAGGACGTAAGCCTATGAAACTCATCTTTTCCCCCTGTAGCTCTCCTCCCTTCTATAGTAACCCCCTCTCTCTTATAAATTCTAGCTTTGCAAATGACCAAGACTGATTAAAAGGATATAGACTATACATGAGGGAAGAAAAAGAAGAGGCTGGGACCTGAGCACATTTCCTCTGCTAATTCCTGCTCCTGGGCATCCCTGCCTTCAGAGTCACACAGCCCCTTAGTATCTTTATGAGTGTCACTGAACATCAGTGATCTCTCTGTAGGAATATAGTGTATAGTATAATAGGGGACAACTTGTGCAAAGACTTATTTATGTTTTATTTAAGTATTTATTTTTAACTTCCTCTTTTAACATAAAAGCAGTAAGGTGTGTAAGTTGCATGAAAATGAACCATTTAAAAACTCTTAGAAAAGTGTGCACCTATATAATCCAGATCAAGATCGAAAACACGTTTTATCCCAATATGCTTCTTTCTGCCATTCCCCCATCAATAGCTCACATTCCTATCCCTACCTTACAGAAAAGAAAAAACCCACTTCTATCGTCACCAGTGATTTCTTTCCTTCTTCTTGAACATCATGTACAGTATATTCCATATGTACCTGGTTTCTTTCTTTCATCCTATTATGTGGGACAATTCCTTGCATATGACAGCAGTTCTTTCATTTAAATCACCATCTACCATTTCTTTAAGCAAGTGTAAAACAATTTATTTTTCATTCTATTAGTAAAGGAAATTTGGGCAGGTCCAAGATAGGGATATAATGAATAAAGCTGTTATAAACTTTTAGAGCCATATGCTAGGAATCCACTTACAGTTATTGATACTAAATGGCTATCTTTTCAGATGTTTGGACACACTTTGAATTCTGTGAGTTAAATCTCATTACAACTAACAATCTTGAACTTTATTGTGTAAAGACCAAAGGAAAATAATTCAACAACTATGCATAAATTGATGGACTGGAAACTAGATAGAAATGTTATATATTCATGTCTTCTGAAAAAGAAGCCCTGTTACTTTTCTGTCAGTGGTACAAATCTATAGGTTTAGACCTACATTGAAAATTTAGAATGCTCAACACTAGAAGTCATGCCCTTAAAATTTGCAATCTAATTATATAATATATCAAGCCTGGAAACTTGCCAGTTTCCATTCTGACACTTGCCAGTTCACTGAAGCATTTAATTAGTTGTTTCTGCTCTCACTTGTGTATTCCCTGTAGGCACACAAGTAATAAAATAATGAAATAAATATTCTTCAGTATTCATTTGTCAATGTGTGTCATTCAATCTTCAATTAAACGACTATCTACTCATGATGCTGTACACTTTAGACCTATTGAAAAATAACCCCCAAATCAGCTGTGGTTTTGCATTATGGTCATGGTATAAACATTTGTCATAACCCTATTCTACACTCTTGCCTTAACCTTTTGTGGCCTCTTTAAATAAAAGTAGGAGTGAGAGAGGGAGGGAAGAAGGAGGGAAGCAAGGTAGAGGAAAAAAAGAAATGGTGCATTTTCTTGTACAATTCAACACATTCTACTTCATGTTTCCTTCACCCCTTCCAACACCTGCAAGGCTGCATGAATTACCTGATTTGCATTAAGGGGGAGAGGACAAAATTTGTCATTATTATTGGTCTTCAGGATGGCTTTGAGCCTATTGACACCAAAACTTCCTCACTATGAATTTAAAAAAATATTTCTTCATGGAAATTTGCCATCTCAAACGACAGTAACAGTAAACCAATAAAAGAAGAAAAAGCTCAAAAGAGAAATAAAGAAATGCACACAGCTGTAGCTTTCAGCTGGCTCACATTACTGAAGAGTGAGTGACTGTTCAATAGGTACAGATGTGCAAGAAGTGACAGAAATAAGCATTTCTCATCTTTTCTCCTCAGACTGAAGAATGTCTGACTTTCAAACTTAAGAAAGAAAATCGTGGGCCAATTACTTTGCAACCTACTTTTAATAAGAGTTCAACTTCCCCTGTAGCCCACTACCCAGCAGAGGTATTGGAGGAGAAGAGTTATTACGATATGTGATAAGTCCTCTAGTCCGGCAGACACCAGGCACGAAACAGCAGTCTAGTCCTTTCAGCAAGCAGCCACCAGGCAGTCTGTGGCTGCAAGGAACTCAAGAACCTCATGAGCACTTCTTGGGTGAGTTTCTCTCAATAGCAGCATTGTAACAAGTCCAGCTCAACAACACTATGTAAGGTGAGCCAGTGCATGGGTGTCTTTAGTGAAGAATAGCGAGGTAGAGCGGAACAAACCAAAGCTCATTCTCCCACTGTGTGGGGGGTCATATTTATACTCTTTCATCAACAGTCCTTTCACGTGTCGACCATATCCAAACATCCTTTCACCTGTGTCTACTTCAGGAAAACTGTCTATCATGTGTTCACTTTAGCATGATATCCTTTCGTCTATGTGCCCCAACAAAA
This sequence comes from Rattus norvegicus, assembly GCF_021556685.1. NCBI lineage: Eukaryota > Metazoa > Chordata > Mammalia > Rodentia > Muridae > Rattus > Rattus norvegicus. The sequence continues at coordinate 37,116,824 of NC_141554.1, forward strand.
CATCATTTGGCATAACTAACTTCAGAAAATAATTAATTCATTTCCTAGTTTTATGCTTTATGCTCACAGGTCATGGCTTTACTGAATCTGGGCCTGTGGTAAGACAGAACATTATGGTTGTGGCATGATACAGCAGAGGCTACTCAACCCATGGGAGACAGGACAGATGACAAAAAAATGGGACAGGGGACCAGAAATATCTTTCAAAAGCAACCCACTGTCTCAAATAGCTTTTGCTTACTACAGTTTCCAAAGCTCCTCAATTAGCACCATCATCTATGAACCAAGAATTTGAGGCATGAGCCCATGTGAGACACTTCATATTTAAACCACAGTAGTTGAGTACAGGTAAAGGTCCAGGACAGTTTTCTAGACAATGATCCTTTTTAGTATGGCCTCAAAGAGCATAAGTCTTAAAGCAAAAATAAACAGATAGCATTATATTAAATGATAAAGCTCAGCTGAGGAATACAGGTGAGGAAAGAACCCATAGAATTAGCAAATATACATATACATATATATAGTATTCATCTGATAAGAGATTAATATCCACAGTATACAGGGAATTTTATAAACTCAATAGCAGTTACTCATGTTTTTAAAAATAGGGCAAATATCTGAATAAAGACTTAGACAAAGAAGACAAATGGTCAATGGATACATGAAAATTGCTCACAGTTGATACAGCATGAGGAAATCTAAATGGAATAATAAATATGAATAAGACCTAATGAAACTTTAGACTTGTTAGAGTAATTTTCATCAAAAATATGAGACGTGTTGGTGAAGATATGTTTAAAAGAGAACAACTATGAATTGTTGATGTCATGTAAATTCGTACAGTCATTACAAAACAGTATACAGGGATGTGAAGAGATTTTTTTTATTAATTTGAGTATTTCTTATTTACATTTCGAGTGTTATTCCCTTTCCGGGTTTCTGGGCAAACATCCCCCTAATCCCTCCCCCTCCCCTTCTTTATGGGTGTTCTCTTCCCCATCCTCCCCTCATTGCCGCCCTCTCCCCAACAATCTAGTTCACTGGGGGTTCAGTCTTAGCAGGACCCAGGGCTTCCCCTTCCACTGGTGCTCTTACTAGGATATTCATTGCTACCTATGAGGTCAGAGTCCAGGGTCAGTCCATGTATAGTCTTTAGGTAGTGGCTTAGTCCCTGGAAGCTCTGGTTGCTTGGCATTGTTGTACATATGGGGTCTCGAGCCCCTTCAAGCTCTTCCAGTTCTTTCTCTGATTCCTTCAACGGGGGTCCTATTCTCAGTTCAGTGGTTTGCTGCTGGCATTCACCTCTGTATTTGCTGTATTCTGGCTGTGTCTCTCAGGAGCGATCTGCATCCGGCTCCTGTCAGCCTGCACTACTTTGCTTCATCTATCTTGTCTAATTGGGTGGCTGTATATGTATGGGCCACATGTGGGGCAGGCTCTGATGGGTGTTCCTTCTGTGTCTGTTTTAATCTTTGCCTCTCTATTCCCTGCCAAGGGTATTCTTGTTCCCCTTTTAAAGAAGGAGTGAAGCATTCACATTTTAATCATCTGTCTTGAGTTTCATTTGTTCTAGGCATCTAGGGTAATTCAAGCATTTGGGCTAATAGCCACTTATCAATGAGTGCATACCATGTGTGTTTTTCTGTGTTTGGGTTACCTCACTCAGGATGATATTTTCCAGTTCCAACCATTTGCCTACGAATTTCATAAAGTCGTTGTTTTTGATAGCTGAGTAATATTCCATTGTGTAGATGTACCACATTTTCTGTATCCATTCCTCTGTTGAAGGGCATCTGGGTTCTTTCCAGCTTCTGGCTATTATAAGGTTTCTATGAACATAGTGGAGCACGTGACTTTTTTATATGTTGGGGCATTTTTTGGGTATAGGCCCAAGAGAGGTATAACTGGATCCTCAGACAGTTCAATGTCCAATTTTCCGAGGAACCTTCAGACTGATTTCCAGAATGGTTGTACCAGTCTTCAATCCCATCAACAATGGAGGAATGTTCCTCTTTCTCCACATCCTCACCAGCATTTGGTGTCCCCTGAGTTTTTGACCTTAGCCATTCTCACTGGTGTGCGGTGAAATCTCAGGGTTGTTTTGATTTGCATTTCCCTTATGACTAAAGATGTTGAACATTTCTTTAGGTGTTTCTCAGCCATTCGGCATTCCTCAGCTGTGAATTGTTTGTTTAGCTCTGAACCCCATTTTTAATAGGGTTATTTGTCTCCCTGCGGTCTAACTTCTTGAGTTCTTTGTATATTTTGGATATAAGGCCTCTATCTGTTGTAGGATTGGTAAAGATCTTTTCCCAATCTGTTGGTTGCCATTTTGTCCTAACCACAGTGTCCTTTGCCTTACAGAAGCTTTGCAGTTTTATGAGATCCCATTTATCGATTCTTGATCTTAGAGCATAAGCCATTGGTGTTTTGTTCAGGAAATTTTTTCCAGTGCCCATGTGTTCCAGATGCTTCCCTAGTTTTTCTTCTATTAGTTTGAGTGTATCTGCTTTGATGTGGAGGTCCTTGATCCACTTGGACTTAAGCTTTGTACAGGGTGATAAGCATGGATCTATCTGCATTCTTCTACATGTTGACCTCCAGTTGAACCAGCACCATTTGCTGAAAATGCTATCTTTTTTCCATTTGATGGTTTTGGCTCCTTTGTCAAAAATCAAGTGACCATAGGTGTGTGGGTTCATTTCTGGGTGTTCAATTCTATTCCATTGGTCTATCTGTCTGTCTCTGTACCAATACCATGCAGTTTTTATCACTATTGCTCTGTAATACTGCTTGAGTTCAGGGACAGTGATTCCCCCTGAAGTGTTTTATTGTTGAGGATAGTTTTAGCTATCCTGGGTTTTTTGTTATTCCAGATGAATTTGCAAATTGTTCTGTCTAACTTTTGAAGAATTGGATTGGTATTTTGATGGGGATTGCATTGAATCTGTAGATCGCTTTTGGTAAAATGGCCATTTTTACTATATTAATCCTGCCAATCCATGAGCATGGGAGATCTTTCCATCTTCTGAGGTCTTCTTCAATTTCTTTCTTCAGAGTCTTGAAGTTCTTATTGTACAGATCTTTTACTTGCTTGGTGAAAGTCACACCGAGGTACTTTATATTATTTGGGTCTATTATGAAGGGTGTCATTTCCCTAATTTCTTTCTCGGCTTGTTTCTCTTTTGTGTAGAGGAAGGCTACTGATTTATTTGAGTTAATTTTATACCCAGCCACTTTGCTGAAGTTGTTTATCTGCTTTAGTAGTTCTCTGGTGGAACTTTTGGGATCGCTTAAATATACTATCATATCATCTGCAAATAGTGATATTTTGACTTCTTCTTTCCTGATCTGTATCCCCTTGACCTCCTTTTGTTGTCTGATTGCTCTGTCTAGAACTTCAAGAACTATATTGAATAAGTAGGGAGAGAGTGGGCAGCCTTGTCTAGTCCCTGATTTTCGTGGGATTGCTTCAAGTTTCTCTCCATCTAGTTTAATGTTAGCACCTGGTTTGCTGTATATGGCTTTTACTATGTTTAGGTATGGGCCTTGAATTCCTATTCTTTCCAGGACTTTTATCATGAAGGGGTGTTGAATTTTGTCAAATGCTTTCTCAGCATCTAATGAAATGATCATGTGGTTTTGTTCTTTCAGTTTGTTTATATAATGGATCACGTTGATGGTTTTCCGTATATTAAACCATCCCTCTATGCCTGGGATGAAGCCTACTTGATCATGGTGGATGATTGTTTTGATGTGCTATTGGATTCTGTTTGCCAGAATTTTATTGAGTATTTTTGCGTCGATATTCATAAGGGAAATTGGTCTGATGTTCTCTTTCTTTGTTGGGTCTTTGTGTGGTTTAGGTATAAGAGTAATTGTGGCTTCATAGAAGGAATTCTATGCTCCATCTGTTTCAATTTTGTGGAATAGTTTGGATAATATTGTATGAGGTCTTCTATAAAGGTCTGATAGAATTCTGCACTAAACCCGTCTGGACCTGGGCTCTTTTTGGTTGGGGGACTTTTAATGACTGTTTCTATTTCCTTAGGAGTTATGGCGTTGTTTAACTGGTTAATCTGTTCCTGATTTAACTTCGGTACCTGGTATCTGTCTAGAAAATTGTCCATTTCCTGAAGATTTTCAAGTTTTGTTGAATATAGGCTTTTATAGTAAGATCTGATGATTTTTTGAATTTGCCCTGAATCTGTAGTTATGTCTCCCTTTTCATTTCTGATTTTGTTAATTTGGACACACTCTCTGTGTCCTCTCGTTAGTCTGGGTAGGGGTTTATCTATCTTGTTGATTTTCTCAAAGAACCAACTTTTGGTTCTGTTGATTCTTTCTATGGTCCTTTTTGTTTCTACTTGGTTGATTTCAGCTCTGAGTTTGATTATTTCCTGCCTTCTACTCCTCCTGGGTTTATTTTCTTCTTTTTGCTCTAGAGCTTTTAGGTGTGCTGTCAAGCTGCTGACATATGCTCTTTCCTGTTTCTTTCTGCAGGCACTCAGCGCTATGAGTTTTCCTCTTAGCACAGCTTTCATTGTGTCCCATAAGTTTGAGTATGTTGTACCTTCATTTTCATTAAATTCTAAAAAGTCGTTAATTTCTTTCTTTATTTCTTCCTTGACCAGGTTATCATTGAGTAGAGCATTGTTCAGTTTCCACTTATATGTGGGCATTCTTCCCTTATTGTTATTGAAGACCAGTTTTAGGCCGTGGTGGTCCGATAGCACACATGGGATTATTTCTATCTTTCTGTACCTGTTGAGGCCCGTTTTTTGACCAATTATATGGTCAATTTTGGAGAAAGTACCATGAGGAGCTGAGAAGAAGGTATATCCTTTTGCTTTAGGATAGAATGTTCTATAAATATCTGTTAAGTCCATTTGGCTCATGACTTCTCTTAGTCTGTATATGTCTCTGTTTAATTTCTGATTCCATAATCTGTCCATTGATGAGAGTGGGGTGTTGAAATCTCCTACTATTATTGTGTGAGGTGCAATGTGTTTTGAGCTTTAGTAAGGTTTCTTTTACATATGTAGGTGCCCTTGTATTTGGGGCATAGATATTTAGGATTGAGAGTTCATCTTGGTGGATTTTTCCTTTGATGAATATGAAGTGTCCTTCCTTTTCTTTTTTGATGACTTTTAGTTGAAAATTGATTTTATTTGAAATTAGAATGGCTACTCCAGCTTGCTTCTTCTGACCATTTGCTTGGAAAGTTGTTTTCCAGCCTTTCACTCTGAGGTAGTGTCTGTCTTTGTCTCTGAGGTGTGTTTCCTGTAGGCAACAGAATGCAGGGTACTCGTTGTGTATCCAGTTTGTTAATCTATGTCTTTTTATTGGGGAGTTGAGGCCATTGATGTTGAGAGATATTAAGGAATAGTGATTATTGCTTCCCATTATATTCATATTTGGATGTGAGGTTATGTTTGTGTGCTTTCATTCTCTTTGTTTTGTTGCCAAGACGATTAGTTTCTTGCTTCCTCTAGGGTATAGCTTGCCTCCTTATGTTGGGCTTTACCATTTATTATCCTTTGTAGTGCTGGATTTGTAGAAAGATATTGTGTAAATTTGGTTTTGTCATGGAATATCTTGGTTTCTCCATCTATGTTAATTGAGAGTTTTGCAGGATACAGTAACCTGGGCTGGCATTTGTGTTCTCTTAGGGTTTGTATGACATCAGTCCAGGATCTTCTGGCCTTCATAGTTTCTGGCGAGAAGTCTGGTGTGATTCTGATAGGTCTCCCTTTATATGTTACTTGACCTTTTCCCCTTACTCCTTTTAGTATTCTTTCTTTATTTTGTGCGTTTGGTGTTTTGACTATTATGTGACGGGAGGAGTTTCTTTTCTGGTCCAATCTATTTGGAGTTCTGTAGGCTTCTTGTATGCTTATGGGTATCTCTTTCTTTAGGTTAGGGAAGTTTTCTTCTATGATTTTGTTGAAGATATTTACTGGTCCTTTGAGCTGGGAGTCATCACTCTCTTCTATACCTATTATCCTTAGGTTTGATCTTCTCATTGAGTCCTGGATTTCCTGTATGTTTTGGACCAGCAGCTTTTTCTGCTTTACATTATCTTTGACAGTTGAGTCAATGATTTCTATGGAATCTTCTGCTCCTGAGATTCTCTCTTCCATCTCTTGTATTCTGTTGGTGAATCTCATATCTACGGCTCCTTGTCTCTTCTTTTAGTTTTCTATATCCAGGGTTTGTTTGCATGTGTTCTTTCTTGATTGCTTCTATTTCCATTTTTAATTCCTTCAACTGTTTGATTGTGTTTTCCTGGAATTCTTTCAGAGATTTTTGTGAGTCCTCTCTATGTGCTTCTACTTGTTTATTTATGTTTTCCTGGAATTCTTTCAGGGATTTTTGCGATTCCTCTCTGTAGGCTTCTACTTGTTTATTAATGCTTTCCTGTGTTTCTCTAAGGGAGTTCTTCACGTCTTTCTTGAAGTCCTCCAGCATCATGATCAAATGTGATTTTGAAACTAGATCTTGCTTTTCTGGTGTGTTTGGATATTCCATGTTTTATTTGGTGGGAGAATTGGGCTCCAATGATGCCATGTAGTCATGGTTTCTGTTGCTTGGATTCCTGCGTTTGCCTCTCGCCATCAGAATATCTCTAGTGTTACTTTGTTCTTCTATTTCTGACAGTGGCTAGACTGTCCTATAAGCCTGTGTGTCAGGGGTGCTGTAGACCTGTTTTCCTGTTTTCTTTCAGCCACTTATGGGGACAGAGTGTTCTGCTTTTGTGCGTGTAGTTTTTCCTCTCTACAGGTCTTCAGCTGTTCCTGTGGGCCTGTCTTGAGTTCACCAGGCAGGTCGCTTGGAGCAGGAAGGTTTGTCTTACATGTGGTCCCGAGGCTCAAGTTTGCTCGTGGGGTGTTGCTTACGAGCTCTCCACGGTGGCAGCAACCAGGAAGATCTGCGCCGCCTTTTCCGGGAGCTCTCGTGCACCAGGGTTCCAGATGGCATTTGGTGTTTTTCTCTGGAATCAGTAATGTGTGCAGAGTGCAGTCTCTTCTGGTTTCCCAGGCTTGTCTGCCTCTCTGAAGGTTTAGCTCTCCCTCCCACGAGATTTGGGTGCAGAGAACTGTTTATCTGGTCGGTCCCTTCAGGTTTCAGTTGTGTCTCAGATGGAGGGGACCCGCTGCTGCTGTGCCCTTATCCAAGGGAACCCAGAGGCCGTATACAGTTTCCTCTTGGGCCAGGGATGTGGGCAGGGGTGGGCAGTGTTGGTGCTCTCTCCCAGTGTGAAGAGATATTTTAAGAACAGAGTTAATGTGTCATCTGATTTTTATCATTTTGGGGTATATATAAAAAGGAAATTAGATCAATATGGTAAGGCAATATTTCTATTTCATTATTTACAACAGCCGAAATACACACACACACACACACACACACACACACACACACACACACACACACACACACATGCAAATGCCCATCAACAGATGAATGGATAAAGAAAATATAATATGTACATACAATGAAAAGTCATTCAGCCTTTAAAAGGAAGAAACCTTGTAACTTGAAATGGCATGGATCACCCTGGAATAAATTGTGTTAAGTGAAATGAACTAGACTTAGAAAGAGAGTGCTGCATAATTTAATCTCACATCTATGAAAAAACCTTGAAAATTGAAATCATAGAAGTAGAGAGTAAAATGTTAAGCATTTAATGAAGACCCGGGGACGGAGCCAATGAGTATTAATTAGTCAAAGGGTATAAAAATTCCAGATAGAGTAGAAAACTGAATTTTGAGAGTTTCGCATACCAGCATTACTATATCCAACAAATATATGTATTTCAAAATACAATACTATCCCTGACCCTATTAATGATACACTGTTTTGCTTGCAGACAAGATCCTAGCATAACTGTCCTCTGAGAGGCTCCACCCAGCAGCTGATGAAAACAGATACAGACACCCACAGCCAAACATTAGATGGAGTCCAGGAGTGGAAAAGTTGGGAGAAGGATTGAGGGACCCAAAGCGGGTAGGAACTCCACAGGAAAACCAAGAAATTCAACTAACCCAGGCCCTTCGTATCTCACAGATACTGAACCACCAACCAAAGAAGAAAGACCCAGGCACACCTAACCCCTGCCACCCGGTCATGTGTAGCAGATGTGCATCTTGGTCTGCATGAAGTTTATCCAAAAACTGGAGACAGGCTGTCACTGAATTTGTCGCCTACCAATGGATCCCAGTCCACTAACTGGGTCACCTTGTCTGGCCTGCATAAAAGAGTATATGCCTAGTCCTGCAGTGACTGATGTGCCTGGGAAGCAGGTGGGGCAGGGAACAGCAAGGGCGTGATATCCAGGGGAGGGGGAAATGGGGAGGAGCTGTGAAAGGGATGATTGGAGAAGGAGGGCTGATACTGTGATGTAAAATGAATAAATAAATAAATTTAAAGAAATAAATATTTAAAAATATGTGAATTTCATGTAAATATGAAAAACAATATTTTTGCTTTTAATTTTTTTCTTCATCTTTATTAAATTGGGTATTTCTTATTTACATTTCAATTGTTATTAACTTTTTGGGTTTCCAGGCCAATATCCCCCTAACCCCTCCTCCTCCCCTTCTAAATGGGTGTTCCCCTCCTCATCCTCCCCCCATTACTGCCCTCCCCCCAACAATTAGGTTCACTGGGGGTTCAGTCTTAGTAGGACCATGGGCTTCACCTTCCACTGGTGCCCTTACTAGGCTATTCATTGCTACCTATGAGGTTGGAGCCCAGGGTCAGTCCATGTATAGTCTTTGGGTAGTGGCTTAGTCCTGGGAAGCTCTGGTTGGTTGGCATTGTTGTTCATATGGGGTCTCAAGCCCATTCAAGCTTTTTCAGTCCTTTCTCTGATTCCTTCAACGAGGGTCCCATTCTCAGTTCAGTGATTTGCTGCTGGCATTCGCCTCTGTATTTGCTGTACTCTGGCTGTGTCTCTCAGGAGAGATCTACATCCATTTCCTGTCAGCCTGCACTTGTTTGCTTCATCCATCTTATCTAGTTTGGTGACTGTATATGTATGGGCCACATGTGGGGCAGGCTCTGAATGGGTGTTCCTTCAGCCTCTGTTCTAAACCTTGCCTCCCTATGCCCTCCCAAGGGTATTCTTGATCCCCTTTTAAAGAAGGAGTGAAGCATTTGCATTTGGTCATCCTTCTTGAGTTTCATGTGTTCTGTGCATCTAGGGTAATTTGAGCATTTGGGCTAATATCCACTTATCAATGAGTGCATTCCATGTGTGTTTTTCTGTGATTGGGTTACCTCACTCAGGATGATATTTTACAGTTCCAACCATTTGCCTATGAATTTCATAAAGTCATTGTTTTGATAGTGGTGTAGTATCCCATTGTGTAGATGTACCACATTTTCTCTATCCATTTCTCTGTTGAAGGGCATCTGGGTTCTTTCTAGGTTCTGGCTATTATAAATAAGGCTGCAATGAGCATAGTGGAGCATGTGTCTTGGTTATATGTTGGGGCATCAGTTGGGTGTCTGCCCAAGAGACATACAGCTGGATCCTCAGGTAGTTCAATGTCCAATTTTCTGAGGAACCTCCAGACTGATTTCCAGAATGGTTGTACCAGTCTGCAATCCCACCAACAACGGAGGAGTGTTCCTCTTTCTCCACATCCTCACCAGCATCTGCTGTCCTGGGAGTTTTTGATCTTAGCAATTCTGACTGGTGTGAGGTAGAATCTCAGGGTTGTTTTGATTTGCATTTCCCTTATGACTAAAGATGTTGAACATTTCTTTAGGTGCTACTCAGCTATTCGGCATTCCTCAGCTGTGAATTCTTTGTTCAGCTCTGAACCCCATTTTTAATAGGGTTATTTGTCTCCCTGCAGTCTAACTTTGTGGGTTTTTGTATATTTTGAATATAAGCCCTCTATCTGTTGTAGGATTGGTAAAGATCTTTCCCAATCTGTTGGTTGCTGTTTTGTCCTAACCACAGTGTCCTTTGCCTTAGAGAAGCTTTGCAGTTTTATGAGATCCCATTTGTTGATTCTTGATCTTAGAGTATAAGGCATTAGTGTTTTGTTCAGGATTTTTTCTCCAGTGCCCATAAGTGAGAGATTCTTTCCCACTTTTTCTTCTATTAGTTTGAGTGTATCTGGCTTGATGTGGAGGTCCTTGATCCACTTGGACTTAAGCTTTGTACAGGGTGATAAGCATGGATCAATCTGCATTCTTCTACATACTGAACTCCAGTTGAACCAGCACCATTTGCTGAAAATGCTATCTTTTTTCCATTGGATGGTTTTAGCACCTTTGTCAAAAATCAAGTAACCATAGGTGTGTGGGTTCCTTTCTGGGTCTTCAATTCTATTCCACTGGTGTATCTGTCTGTTTCTGTACCAATAACATGCAGTTTTTATCACTATTGCTCTGTAATACTGCTTGAATTCAGGGATAGTGATTCCCCCTGAAGTCCTTTTATTGTTGAGGATAGTTTTAGCTATCCTGAGGTTTTTGTTATTCCAGATGAATTTGCAAATTTTTCTGTCTAACTCTATGAAGAACTGGATTAGAATTTTGATGGGGATTGCATTGAATCTGTAGATCGCTTTTGGTAAAATGGCCATTTTTACTATATTAATCCTGCCAATCCATGAGCATGGGAGATCTTTCCATCTTCTGAGATTTTTGATTTCTTTCTTCAGAGGCTTGATGTCCTTATCATACAGATCTTTCACTAGCTTGGATAAAGTCACACCGAGGTATTTTATATTATTTGGGACTATTATGAAGGGTGTCATTTCCCTAATTTCTTTCTCAGATTGTTTCTCTTTTGTGTAGAGGAAGGCTAATGATTTATTTGAGTTATTTTTATACCCAGCAACTTTGCTGAAGTTATTTATCAGGTTTAGTAGTTCTCTGGTGGAACTTTTGGGATCACTTAAATATACTATCATATCATCTGCAAATAGTGATATTTTGACTTCTTCCTTTCCAATCTGCATCGTTTTGATCTCCTTTTGTTGTCTGATTGCTCTGGCCAGGACTTTGAGAAATATATTGAATAAGTAGGGAGAGAATTGGTAGCCTTGTCCCTGATTTTAGTGGGATTGCTTCAAGTTTCTCTCACTTTAGTTTAAGAATATCTACTGGTTTGCTGTGTATGGCTTTTAATATGTTTAGGTACGGGCCTTGAATTCCTATTCTTTCCAGGACTCTTATCATGAAGGGGTGTCGAATTTTGTCAAATGCTTTCTCAGCATCTAATGAAATGAACCTGTGGTTTCTATCTTTCAGTTTGTTTATACGGTAGAGTATGGTGATGGTTTTCCATATATTAAACCATCCCTGCATGCCTGGAATGCAGCCTACTTGATCATCATGGATGATTGTTTTGATGTGTCCTTGGATTTCGTTTGCCAGAATTTCACTGAGTATCTTTGCGTCAATATTCATAAGGGAAATTGGTCTGAAGTTCTCTTTCTTTGTTGGGTCTTTGTGTGGTTTAGTTATAAGAGTAATTGTGGCTTCATAGAAGGAATTCAGTAGCGCTCCATGTGTTTTAATTTTGTGGAATAGTTTGGACAGTATTGGTATGAGGTCTTCTATGAAGGTCTGATAGAATTCTGCACTGAACCCATCTGGACCTGGGCTCTTTTTGGTTGGGAGACTTTTAATGACTACTTTTATTTCTTTAGGAGTTATGGGGTTGTTTAAATAGTTTATCTGTTCTTGATTTAACTTTGGTGCCTGGTATCTGACTAGGAAATTGTCCATTTCCTCCAGATTTTCAAGTTTTGTTGAATATAGATTTTGTAGTAGGATCTGATGATTTTTTTAATTTCCTCTGATTCTGTTGTTATGTCTCACTTTTCATATCTGATTTCGTTAATTTGGACACACTCTCTGTGTACTCTGGTTAGTCTGGCTAAGGGTTTATCTATCTTGTTGATTTTCTCAAAGAACTGGCTTTTGGGTCTGTTGATTCTTTGTATAGTACTTTTTGTTTCTACTTGGTTGATTTCAGCTCTGAGTTTGATTATTTCCTGCCTTCTACTCCACTTGTGTGTATTTGCTTCTTTTTGTTCTAGAGCTTTTACGTGTCCAATCAAGTTGTTGATATATGCTCTCTCCTGTTTCTTTCTGCAGGCACTCAGAGCTATGAGTTTTCCTCTTAGCACAACTTTCATTGTGTCCTATAAGTTTGGGTATGTTGTACCTTCGTTTTCATGAAATTCTAAAAAGTCTTTAATTTCTTTATTTCTTCCTTGACCACGTTATCATTGAGTAGAGTACTGTTCAACTTCCATGTATATGTGGGCGTTCTTCCCTTATTGTTATTGAAGACCAGCTTTAGCCCATGGTGGTCTGATAGGACGCATGGGATTATTTCTATCTTTCTTTATCTGTTGAGGCCTCTTTTATGACCATTTATATGGTCAATTTTGGAGAAAGTACCATGAGGTGGTGAGAAGAAGGTATATCCTTTTGTTTTAGAATAGAATGTTCTATAAATATCTGTTAAGTCCATTTGGTTCATGACTTCTCTTTGTCTATGTCTCTGTTTAATTTCTGTTTCCATAATCTGTCCATTGATGAGAGTGGGGTGTTGAAATCTCCTACTATTATTGCGTGAGGTGCAATGTGTGCTTTGAGCTTTACTAAGGTTTCTTTTATGTATGTAGGTGCCCTTGTATTTGGAGCATAGATATTTAGGATTGAGAGTTCATCTTGGTGGATTTTTCCTTTGATGAATATGAACTGCCCTTCCTTATCTTTTTTGATGACTTTTGGTTGAAAATCGATTTTTATTGATATTAGAATGGCTACTCCAGCTTGCTTCTTCAGACCATTTACTTGGAAAGTTGTTTTCCAGCCTTTCACTCCGATGTAGTGTCTGTCTGTCTCTGAGGTGTGTTTCCTGTAGGCAACAAAATGCTGGGTCCTCATTGTGTACCAAGTTTGTTTATTGGGCAATTGAGTTCATTGATGTTGAGAGATATTACAGAATAGTGATTGTTGCTTCTTGTTATATTCGTGTTTGGATGTGAGATTATGTTTGTGTTCTTGTCTTCTCTTTGTTTTGTTGCAAAATGATTACTTGTTTTTTCTAGTTTGTAGCTTGCCTCCTTATGTTGGGCTTTACCCTTTATTTTCCTTTGTAGGGCTGAATATGTAGAAATATATTGTGTAAATTTGGTTTTGTCATGTAATATCTTGGTTTCTCCATCTATGTTAACTGAGAGTTTTGCTGGATACAGTAACCTGTGCCGGTATTTGTGTTCTCTTTGGGTCTGTATGATATCTGTCCAGGATCTTCTGGCTTTCATAGTCTCTGGGGAGAAGTCTGGTGTTATTCTAATAGGTTCGCCTTTATATGTTACTTGACATTTTTCCCTTACTGCTTTTAATATTCTTTCTTTGATTTGTGCATTTGGTGTTTTGACTATTATGTGACGGGAGGGGTTCCTTTTCTGGTCCAATCTATTTGGAGTTCTGTAAGCTTCTTCTATATTTATGGGCATCTCTTTCTTTAGGTTAGGGAGTTTTCTTCTATGATTTTGTTGAAGATATTTACTGGTCCTTTGAGCTGGGAGTCTTCACTCTCTTCTATACCTATTATCCTTAGGTTTGATCTTCTCATTGTGTCCTGGATTTCCTGTATGTTTTGGGCCAGTAGCTTTTTCCGTTTTACATTATCTTTGACAGTTGTGTTGATGATTTCTATGGAATCTTCTGTTCCTGAGATTCTCTCTTCTATCTCTTGTATTCTGTTGGTGATGCTTGTATCTATGGCTCCTTGTCTCTTCCTCTGGTTTTCTATATCTAGGATTGTCTCCCTTTGTGCTTTCTTTATTGTTTCTTTTTCCATTTTTAATTCCTTCACCTGTTTGATTGTGTTTTCTTGCAATTCTTTCAGGGATTTTTGTGTTTCCACTCTTAAGGTTTCTGCTCGTTTATTTTTTTTTCCTACATTTCTCTAAGGGAGTTCTTTATATCTTTCTTAAAGTCCTCCATCATCATGATCAAATGTGATTTTTAATCTATATCTTGCTTTTCTGGTGTGTTTGGATATTCAGGGTTTGCTTTGGTGGAAGAATTGGGCTCTGATGATGCCATGTCATCTTGGTTTCTGTTGCTTTGGTTCCTGTGCTTGCCTCTCACCATCAGTTTGTCTCTGGTGTTACCTTGTTCTGCTATTTCTGACAGTGGCTAGACCGTCCTATGGGCCTGTGTGTCAGGAGTGCTGTAGACCTGTTTTCCTTTTTTCTTTCAGCCAGTTTAGAACAAACAGAGTGTTCTGCTTTCAGGCGTGTAGTCCTTCCTATCTACTGGTCTTCAGGTGTTCCTGTGAGCATGTGTCCTTAGTCCAACAGGCAGATAGATCACTTGGAGCAGAAAAGTTGGTCTTTCCTCTGGTCTTGGGCCTGAAGTTACTCCTTGGAGCTGGGCTTCAGTTCTCCCTGAAGGCAGCAAACAGAAGGACCTGTCCAGCCTTCTCCCGGGTCCCTGTTAGTCATACTGCTCAGGACTACAATTGTTTAAGTGGCAGAAAGTGTGAATATGAGGACTGGTGAGGCACCACTTTAGAGGCACCGAATTACTTATATTTCCTTTTGATGTTCCTAGTTTTTTAAAAAGTCTGACATAGCCTTTCTTATTAAAACATCTAAAATACTGTATATAAATGAAAAGTATCTATGTACATTCAGTATGAAATTTGACAAAGTAAAATTTAAACTGTTTTATTTGGTTTCTATAAAAAATTATGATACTAAATTTCAAATAACTCATAAAAGGATTTGTGAGCAAGGAAACAGATATGATAATTACCTTGATTTATTCATCCAAAGTTGTATGTGCATAATTGGTCAAAACATTACACTGTACCTATGAGCGTATAGAATTGTGATTTGCCAATCAAAACTAATACGAATAATCAAAGGGTTTATTTTAAGTTTCAAAGACTGAAACAATAAGGTAGTAATGAAATATAACCCAAATCACATAAGATTTCCAAAATATTATATTTAAGTAGGATGTTCAAAACAGGACTCTGCAATTGCAGTGTTCCAATGAAAGAAAGGCCTGTGAGAATATACAGAGTGTCTTTTTGAAGGCAAAGTGCAAGTTAACCATCTGATTTATTATTCCCTGTCATGAGCAATGACGAAGTTACAGAAGACACCTTTGATTAAAGAACTTGGCACACAGAGAAGTGTGTGGAAACAGCCATAACTCATTTTCATTCATAAGTAATGAGATTGCCTAAAACGTGTGTCAATTTCCAAAGCCAAACAACAAGAAATATTATAAGCCACTTGAATAAAGCAGGGATTGCCAAAAAAATTGTAAAATCATAGACTCTGAAGAGTCTTTGGACAGTATCAAATGACAAGGAATCTCTTGATCAGAACATGAAATATTTTCCTAAGAGAAAAAGAAGGAGAAAATTAGTCAGAATTGAAACATTATGAAGGCCACTATCATGTTAGGTTCCTAGTAAATTGAAAATTAAGGACCTTTCACAGTTCTTGAAAAAGTTTCTTCTCCAAAAAAGGAATAATTTAAGTAAAGAAACTATGAATGTGTATGTATGTATATGTATATATTATGTATATATATATATATGTATAGTCATTGTACAAAACAGTATGGAGGGACATAATGATTTTTTAAAAGAACAGTATTATTTTTCTGTTCTTTTATATAAAAAAAGAACATATAAAATTCCATATTCCAAAGAACATATATAATTCCAAAATTGACACAGGTTATCAGGATACTTCCAAAAAGCCTACTATGTTATCTGTCTATGGGTCTCTGAGTTTTTGATCAGTACATGAATGTAAGTTTAATTAAACATATTCCATTTTGTCATGCAAACTGCTCTATTGGGATCTTCTGTATAGAATGTACTATTACCCATCTATGCAGCATTATCTATTTATTTCTACTGATATTTATAATGAAATATGTAGTTCTCTGCATTCATACTACCTTCCAAATACATCATTATCACAGTTATTTTATTTTATACAAATATGTATCACCTTCTCTTTGAACAAGCTAAATGAACTTACATTGCCTAGGTCTGCTACTATAATTTCCCTGTCCTTCACTGGGGGAGAAAACATTCTAATTGCTTATCAGTCGAGAATATAATGAGCCCATTCTTTTTGGCCCTTTACAAGCCATTAAGGAAAGACTTAAAGTTTTTTTGTGCCATCATGTGTTACAAATTAATGCAACTTTAACAAATCTACATTCTATCTTTCAGAAGAAATGAAGGTACGGCAAGACGGCTCAGCAGGTAAAGATGTTTGCCACCAATCCTAGAGACTCATGTGCACAAAGGAGAGAACCAAATACTGAACATAGTGTTCTGACCTCTATGCATGTGTTCTGCTTCTCCACAACATACACAATAAGTGTTCAAAAACGTAAATGTCAAATGCAAACTGTACATGTCTATAAAGAGTTACTGACTGAACACATCCTATCTTTTAAATAAAATCACTTTATTCTAACTAGCTCACAAATAAAAGCATTACCCAATGAGCTTGAAGAAGCCACTAATACATTTTATTTCATTGATTATTTTATTGGTGACTGATATCACCCATCACTATATAATCTGAAAATAATTACATATGTGAAAAGTGAAAAATACTTTGTAATTCAGTTGCTTATTAACTAAGTATTTAAATTACTATTTGTTAATTTTCATGCAAAAGAAGACTTGCATTGTAGAAAATAACATACTTTTACTGGAAACGATGGGTAAGGGGCAAACTATAAAGATGTACACAAGTATTCATGGGAGAATCTGTCATATGAACTACTTTTAAATGTATAATGTGGACTAAGCCACTACCCAAAGACTATAGATGGACTGACCCTGGGCTCCAACCTCATAGGTAGCAATGAATAGCCTAGTAAGAGCACCAGTGGAAGGGGAAGCCCTGGGTCCTGCCAAGACTGAACCCCCAGTGAACGTGATTGTTGGGGGGGAGTGGTAATGGGGGGAGGTTGGGGAAGGGAACACCCATACAGAAGGGGAGGGGGAAGGGTTAGGGGGATGTTGGCCTGGAAACCGGGAAAGGGAATAACAATCGAAATGTAAATAAGAAATACTCAAGTTAATAAAGAAAAAAAAAGAAAAAAATGAATAAAAACATTCTCTAATAGTTCAATCATGGGCTATTATTAGTTTGTTGGGGGAAATTAGACTGTTTAATATTGGCAGATATTAACTCTCTCAAGTAGTATATATAATTCATACATCATAACACTTCTTTCAAATGCGTAATTTCAGGGGCTGGAGAGAAGCTTCAGCAGTTAACAGTGCTGGTTGCTCTTTCAGAGGACCTATGTTCAGTTTCCACTGCCCATGTGGTAGTTCACAAGTACCTGTTCCAGAGGATATGATGCTCTCTTCTGGCCTCACAGGCACCAGACATACACATGTTGCACATACACATGGATGCAAACATTCTTATACCTAGAGTAAAAATGAATAAAGATTGTAACTGGACATATGGCTCAGCACTGAAGAGTACTTGTTCTTTCAGAGAACCTAGGTTGGATTCCCAGCACTTACAGGGCAGCTCACAAGTGTATATAAACTCTAGTTCTAGAGAATTTAATGCTCTTTTCTGACCTCTGCAGGCACTACGTACACACAAGTTGCACAGCCATACATGAATGCAAAACTCTTATACACATAAAAATTTGCCTTTAAAACCTCTCATCTTTTCAAAAATAATCCTTAAATTTCTGCCTAGATTTTAATGTGTTCACAGAGCTATGCAACTAGCACAGCAATATATTTTAAAATGTTTTTAATCACTTTTTCTAGAATGTTATGCCCTTCAACGAGCATTCCACTATTACCTGCCCTTCAACTTCAGACTATCACTAATTCACCTGTACTTTATAGTTATGAATTTTATTATCAACATTATTATATCTCTTGTGAATGTTCAAATGTTACAGCAAGGGGTAAACACTCCACTTGAGGAAAAAGTGGTGCTCATTCCCTTCCAAGAGTCTCCCCTCCCTTAATCCCCCGAGAAGTGTGGTCTTGACAGCACCCTTCCCACACAGAGTGGCTGGGGTCTTTGCATGTGCCAGTGAGGGTAAGGGCTGTCTGCACGTTGGCATCTTCCCTTGGCTTTTAGCCAATGGGAGAATGCAAACCCCAGCCCAAATGAAGAGGCCTTTACAAACATTTTGTTTAATATACAACGAATCCAGCATCCCAGGCAACATGACTTCCACTCCCAATGCTCTCCCAAACTGATGTGGAGAAAGCAACAAAAAGTACTATGCTGATCCTTGAATTGCTGAGGACCCAGCTATACCACTACTGGGCATATACCCAAAGGATGCTCCAATATATAACAAGGACACATGCTCCACTATGTTCATAGCAGCCTTATTTGTAATAGCCAGAAGCTGGAGAGAACCCAGATGCCCTTCAACAGAGGAATGGATACAGAAAATGTGGTACATCTACACAATGGAGTACTACTCATCAATCAAAAACTATGACTTCATGAAATTCATAGGCAAATGGATGGAACTAGAAAATATCATCCTGAGTGAAGTAACCCAATCACAAGAAAACACACATGGTATGCACTCACTGATATGTGCATATTAGCCCAAAGCTTGAATTACCTAAGATACAATCTACTGACCACATGAAGTTCAAGAAGAAGGATGACAAAGGTGTGGATGCTTCGGTCCTTCTTTTTTTTTTTTTTTATTAACTTGAGTATTTCTTATATACATTTCGAGTGTTATTCCCTTTCCCGGTTTCCGGGCAAACATCACCCTCCCCCCTTCCCCCTCCCCTTCCTTATGGGTGTTCCCCTCCCAACCCTCCCCCCATTGCCACCCTCCCCCCAACAGTCTAGTTCACTGGGGGTTCAGTCTTAGCAGGACCAAGGACTTCCCCTTCCACTGGTGCTCTTACTAGGATATTCATTGCTACCTATGAGGTCAGAGTCCAGGGTCAGTCCATGTATAGTCTTTAGGTAGTGGCTTAGTCCCTGGAAGCTCTGGTTTCTTGGTATTGTTGGACATATGGGGTCTCGAGCCCCTTCAAGCTCTTCCAGTTCTTTCTCTGATTCCTTCAACGGGGGTCATATTCTGAGTTCAGTGGTTAGCTGCTGGCATTCGCCTCTGTATTTGCTGTATTCTGGATGTGTCTCTCAGGAGCGATCTACATCCGGCTACTGTCGGTCTGCACTTCTTTGCTTCATCTGTCTTGTCTAATTGCGTGGCTGTATATGTATGGGCCACATGTGGGGCAGGATCTGAATGGGTGTTCCTTCAGTCTCTGTTTTAATCTTTGCCTCCCTCTTCCTTGCCAAGGGTATTCTTGTTCCCCTTTTAAAGAAGGAGTGAAGCATTCACAATTTGATCATCCGTCTTGAGTTTCATTTGTTCTAGGCATCTAGGGTAATTCAAGCATTTGGGCTAATAGCCACTTATCAATGAGTGCATACCATGTATGTCTTTCTGTGATTGGGTTACCTCACTCAGGATGATCTTCTCCAGTTCCAACCATTTGCCTATGAATTTTATAAAGTCATTCTTTTTGATAGCTGAGTAATATTCCATTGTGTAGATGTACCACATTTTCTGTATCCATTCCTCTGTTGAAGGGCATCTGGGTTCTTTCCAGCTTCTGGCTATTATAAATAAGGCTGCAATGAACATAGTGGAGCATGTGTCTTTTTTATATGTTGGGGCATCTTTTGGGTATATGCCCAAGAGAGGTATAGCTGGATCCTCAGGCAGCTCAATGTCCAATTTTCTGAGGAACCTCCAGACTGATTTCCAGAATGGTTGTACCAGTCTGGAACCCCACCAACAATGGAGGAGTGTTCCTCTTTCTCTGCATCCTCGCCAGCATTGGCTGTCACCTGAGTTTTTGATCTTAGCCATTCTCACTGGTGTGAGGTGAAATCTCAGGGTTGTTTTGATTTGCATTTCCCTTATGACTAAAGATGTTGAACATTTCTTTAGGTGCTACTCAGCCATTCGGCATTCCTCATCTGTGAATTGTTTGTTTAGCTCTGAACCCCATTTTTAATAGGGTTATTTGTCTCCCTGCGGTCTAGCTTCTTGAGTTCTTTGTATATTTTGGATATAAGGCCTCTATCTGTTGTAGGATTGGTAAAGATCTTTTCCCAATCTGTTGGTTGCCGTTTTGTCCTAACCACAGTGTCCTTTGCCTTACAGAAGCTTTGCAGTTTTATGAGATCCCAATTGTCGATTCTTGATCTTAGAGCATAAGCCATTGGTGTTTTGTTCAGGAATTTTTTTCCAGTGCCCATGTGTTCTAGATGCTTCCCTAGTTTTTCTTCTATTAGTTTGAGTGTATCTGGTTTGATGTGGAGGTCCTTGATCCACTTGGACTTAAGCTTTGTACAGGGTGATAAGCATGGATCGATCTTCATTCTTCTACATGTTGACCTCCAGTTGAACCATTTGCTGCATTTGCTGAAAATGCTATCTTTTTTTCCATTGGATGGTTTTGGCTCCTTTGTCAAAAATCAAGTGACCATAGGTGTGTGGGTTCATTTCTGGGTCTTCAATTCTATTCCATTGGTCTATCTGTCTGTCTCTGTACCAATAAAATGCAGTTTTTATAACTATTGCTCTGTAATACTGCTTGAGTTCAAGGATAGTGATTCCCCCTGAAGTCCTTTTATTGTTGAGGATAGTTTTAGCTATCCTGGGTTTTTTGTTATTCCAGATGAATTTGCAAATTGTTCTGTCTAACTCTTTGAAGAATTGGATTGGTATTTTGATGGGGATTGCATTGAATCTGTAGATCGCTTTTGGTAAAATGGCCATTTTTACTATATTAATCCTGCCAATCCATGAGCATGGGAGATCTTTCCATCTTCTGAGGTCTTCTTCAATTCCTTTCTTCAGTGTCTTGAAGTTCTTATTGTACAAATCTTTTACTTGCTTGGTGAAAGTCACACCGAGGTACTTTATATTATTTGGGTCTATTATGAAGGGTGTCGTTTCCCTAATTTCTTTCTCGGCTTGTTTCTCTTTTGTGTAGAGGAAGGCTACTGATTTATTTGAGTTAATTTTATACCCAGCCACTTTGCTGAAGTTGTTTATCAGCTTTAGTAGTTCTCTGGTGAAACTTTTGGGATCACTTAAATATACTATCATATCGTCTGCAAATAGTGATATTTTGACTTCTTCTTTCCTGATCTGTATCCCCTTGACCTCCTTTTGTTGTCTGATTGCTCTGGCTAGAACTTCAAGAACTATATTGAATAAGTAGGGAGAGAGTGGGCAGCCTTGTCTAGTCCCGGATTTTAGTGGGATTGCTTCAAGTTTCTCTCCATCTAGTTTAATGTTAGCAACTGGTTTGCTGTATATGGCTTTTACTATGTTTAGGTATGGGCCTTGAATTCCTATTTTTTCCAGGACTTTTATTATGAAGGGGTGTTGAATTTTGTCAAATGCTTTCTCAGAATCTAATGAAATGATCATGTGGTTTTGTTCTTTCAGTTTGTTTATATAATGGATCACGTTGATGGTTTTCCGTATATTAAACCATCCCTGCATGTCTGGTATGAAGCCTACTTGATCATGGTGGATGATTGTTTTGATGTGCTCTTGGATTCAGTTTGCCAGAACTTTATTGAGTATTTTTGCGTCGATATTCATAAGGGAAATTGGTCTGAAGTTCTCTTTCTTTGTTGGGTCTTTGTGTGGTTTAGGTATAAGAGTAATTGTGGCTTCATAGAAGGAATTCGGTAGTGCTCCATCTGTTTCAATTTTGTGGAATAGTTTGGATAGTATTGGTATGAGGTCTTCTATGAAGTTCTGATAGAATTCTGCACTAAATCCATCTGGACCTGGGCCCTTTTTGGTTGGGAGACCTTGCTTCAGTCCTTCTTAAAAGGGGGAACAAAAATATTCAAAGGAGGGGATATGGAGACAAAGTTTGGAGCAGCAACTGAAGGAATGGCCATTCAGAGACTGCCCCACCGGGGGATCCAGCCTATGTATGTATGTATGTATGTATATATATATATATATATATATATATATATATATATATGCAGTCACCAAAACTAGACAACATTTATGAAGCCAAGAAGTGCATGCTGACAGGAGCCTGATATAGCTGTCTCTTGAGAGTCTCAGCCAGAGCATGACAAGTCAGAGGCGAATGCTATCAGCAAACCATTGAACTGATTACAGGGTCACCATTGGAGGAGTTCAAAGAAAGGGTTGAGATGAAGGGGCTTGCAACCCCATAAGAACAACAATACCAACCAACCAGAGCTTCCAGGGACGAAACCACTACCCAAGAGTACACCTGGGCTCCAGCTGCATATATAACAGAGAATGACTTTCTTGGGCACCAATAGGAGGAGAACCCCTTGGTCATTCCAAGGCTGGACCCCCCCAGTGTAGGGGAATGTCAGGGAGGGGAGGTGGGAAGGTGGCTGGTTGGGGAGGGGTAACACTTGTATAAGAGAAAGAGGAGGGTTAGGGGGTTTATGGGCCGGAAACTGGGAAAGGGAATAACATTTGAAATGTAATAAAAAGTCTCCAATAAAAAAAAGTACTATGCTGAGGCTTCAGCATTAAAAACAGGTAAAACCAAACCAAAACAAAAAAAAATCTCCTATCATTTGAGCAAACACCTGATTTAAATTTTGGAAAGTGAAATTCTATAGCTGTCACACACAAAGAGAGAAGAATGTGAATGTGATAGTTGTAGGTCAGGGCAGAAACAAAACATGAAAGAGTCTAGGGAATGGGAAAGCAAACAATTGGAGGGAAGCAGAGGGACTCCCAGGATGTCTTGTCCAAAGCATGTACTGTCGCTGTACCACCAGGGATCCTAATTCTCATACACTCACTCCCCTACCACAGCTATAGAGGAATACAAAATTAGATAAATAAAAACAGGTCAGGTATTGCAGTAAATAAGTGAAAGGAATAAGCTGGCGATCCGGCATTTCAAAAGATTTTGTACCCCACCTGGGCTGGCTTCTGGGCTCCTCCAGGAGTGTACAACAGGCACATGCACTGATGGGGAGAAGCTAGTCTGCTCTTTGTTTCTCATACAGAACAGGGTGAGGGGTATGGGTGACTTGTTAACTCTCTCACCTGCCCACTGTCATTTAAACATCCCCCATAGAAAAGTGGGGCAGGCCCCACACACAATCACAGTCCTGTGGGTGCTACCCTGCCACCCTATTTGTACCATTCTTACCCTGCAGTGATGAGTGCATGTTTTTTAGTCATGGAGGCTGTACTGCTCTTAGCAACTCCTGATTACCTGAGAATAGGAAAACCAAAATTCGAAGATTAACCAGATCACTGAAAGCTTCCTAAACTGGCCTGTCTCACTTCTCTACTTACTTCACAGGATTATCACTGTCTCACTTCTTTTTTTTTTTATTAACTTGAGTATTTCTTATATACATTTCGAGTGTTATTCCCTTTCCCCGGTTTCCAGGCCAACATCCCCCTAGCCCCTCCCCCTCCCCTTCTTCATGGGTATTCCCCTCCCCATCCTCCCCCCATTGCCACCCCCCCCAACAATCACGTTCACTGGGGGTTCAGTCTTAGCAGGACCAAGGGCTTCCCCTTCCACTGGTGATCTTACTAGAATATTCATTGCTACCTATGAGGTCAGAGTCCAGGGTCAGTCCATGTATAGTCTTTAGGTAGTGGCTTAGTCCCTGGAAGCTCTGGTTGCTTGGCATTTTTGTACATATGGGGTCTCGAGCCACTTCAAGCTTTTCCAGTTCTTTCTCTGATTCCTTCAACGGGGGTCCTATTCTCAGTTCAGTGGTTTGCTGCTGGCATTCGCCTCTGTGTTTGCTGTATTCTGGCTGTGTCTCTCAGCAGCGATCTACATCCGGCTCCTGTCGGCCTGCACTTCTTTGCTTCATCCATCTTGTCTAGTTGGATGGCTGTATATGTATGGGCCACATGTGGGGCAGGCTCTGAATGGGTGTTCCTTCTGTGTCTGTTTTAATCTTTGCCTCTCTATTCCCTGCCAAGGGTATTCTTGTTCCCCTTTTAAAGAAGAGGTGAAGCATTCACATTTTGATCATCCGTCTTGAGTTTCATTTGTTCTAGGCATCTAGGGTAATTCAAGCATTTGGGCTAATAGCCACTTATCAATGAGTGCATACCATGTGTGTTTTTCTGTGATTGTGTTACCTCACTCAAGATGATATTTTCCAGTTCCAACCATTTGCCTACGAATTTCATAAAGTCATTGTTTTTGATAGCTGAGTAATATTCCATTGTGTAGATGTACCACATTTTCTGTATCCATTCCTCTGTTGAAGGGCATCTGGGTTCTTTCCAGCTTCTGGCTATTATAAATAAGGCTGCTATGAACATAGTGGAGCATGTGTCTTTGTTATATGTTGGGGCATCTTTTGGGTATATGTCTCACTTCTTAATACTATAAATTTACTGCTCTGGATGTTTTAAGTGATAGAGCCACTTCTGTGGTCACTGGTATCATGTTACTTCTTCATGATATAATGTCTCCAGAGGTCATCCATGTAGTAACATGGACCTGTGCGTCCTTACTTTTTGAGTTGGATGCCCTTTTGTATTCATGTCACCTTTTATTTGTCAGCTCACTGGTTGACACATACTTGAGATTCTGCAGTTATAAACTGTCATGCACACATTTTCACATGGGCATGTATGTTTTTTCTTTCAGTGCAGGCTGACCAAGTAAGAAGTGCCCAGCAGAAGCTTCTCTTATGATGACAGAAGAGACATAAGACAGTGCATACCAAATCAGCACTGTGCTTTAAAATACAACTATGTTTCACATCTGCTAATATCTCACTAGCTACATATATTAGCTACTCTTTTGTCACCATGACAGAATGGTTGACAAGAGGTTTATTTTAGCTTATGATTTCTGAGTGTTCAGTCTATTACCTCAGGGGTGATGGCAGAGCAGGTTTCATGGTATACGGGAAGCACAGATAAGAGATGAGTAGATACAGACATGGTATGAACTTCAAAGATAAAACCTTAGAGGCCCATTTCCTCTAGCTAAGAACCACTTTACAAAGTTGCTACAGCCTCTCAAACTATTACCATCAGCTGAGACCAAAACATGAGCCTATGGGAGACATTTCCTATTCAACCTAACAAATACATCACATTATAGAACCTAATGCCAATTGCAGAGAGAAGCAGGCTCCTCCAGTGGAAAGTAGAAAAGTAGGAAGAGGATGTGGTGAACAGTAGTTTACCACAGTGTTGGATAGCAAACTTGGCTTCACAAAACTGATAACTTCTTCTCTTGCAAAACCAAACCAAACCTTTGATTCTTAAACCAAATTCATTAATGCATGTCTTCTGTCATTTATTAGAAAACAAGTCACCAAATATCTCCTAAAGCCTGGTGTAAAATGGATGTGTGGGAGAGAAATGACAGGGCTTTGGGGTGTCTGAAAATAAACTTCTAATTTGGGGGCTGTCTGTGCTCTCTGACTTGCTTTTGTTCAAGAGAAGTTGACACTCATCCTGTACCATATTCTTGCAGACAAGGACTCAGTGTCCTGCTGACCCTCAAACAAGCATATAAGGGAAGTCAGGGAAACATGGATGGTAGGACAAGACAACCCGTTCATTATTGCATTCTCAATTACCTTAGCGTTGATAAAGCATTGCCTAAATTCTCAGGCTAAGCCTCATCACGTTCACTTGCACTGCCAGCACAATCCACGTGGCCCCCTTTTGTTTCACAATGGAGAAAAGGTTCCTCGTAGTCACTTTCTTTCCAGGGGAAACTGAAAGAACATATGCACAATCTGCGATGCTTTCCAGATGTTTAGCAGGGAACAACTCCTGCTGCCAACAGGACAGAAGACATCAACTTACAAAAATGTACTAGCTTATGCTCTCATATTTTAACCAGTGCCCTCATGTTCACTGTAACCCAGAGGCTTTGCTTTTGCACTTAGGAATTTGCATTAGAATTCTCTAGAGCAACAGAATGGTAGGATACAATATCATGTATCGATGTACAGGTTCTTCAGAGGAACAGAACTAATTGAATGAATATGTATCAAAAGGGAATGTATTAGCCTTTTTCCAGCTATGATCTGGATAGTCCAGCAATTTCTATCTCTTATCAGAGAGAACAAGAATCTGACGACTGCTTATTCCACAAAACTGAACAAATGGCTCAGTGTTTTTAATCTGGTGGTGGAGCCCCCAGAAGTTTTCTGGAGAGCTCCTGGTCTTCAGTCCATGTTGGAAGGCAAAGGCATGGTCCTTATATCAACAATGGAAAACAGTATCAGCACGAGGAGAATAGACAAACTTGCCAGTGAGAAGGAAATCAAAATGGTAGTAGTTTCAATCCAAAAATCATGAAGCCTGGGACCCAAGAAAACACAACATTTAAGTTCAAATCCAAAGGCAAGAAATGAAAATCCCTGCCATTTCTATGGGAAGGAAATCAAGAAGGAGTTCTCTCTCATATTTTGAGTTGCTTAGATAAAGACCATGCCCACCAGGGAGTACAAGCTACTTTATTTGGTGTTCTGACTAAAAGACAGATTCTTCAAAGGCATTCTCACCGAACTCCCCAGAATAATGTTTAATCAACAGTCTGGGTAACCTGGGGGCCTAGTCAAGTTGATATATAAAATTCACTAAATTGGACAGTTCACACAGAGCTTGTGTTTGACACTAAGATGGACTAATGTCTCCAAATTGCATGCCACTCATGTGCTAAGTCTACCTTATATCAGCATGTGATGGAGAACTTCAGGAATGGAGAGTTGGTTACTAAAAAAGACCCAAAACTTATAATTACATTAAATACTTTAGAAACAAAGTTATTACTAACTCACGACTTCTTTTGCTGCATTATATGATATGCTCTTGAGATATGTTATATATGTTATATCTGCACAGGGGAAATGTATAACAGTACGCCACTGCACACAAGTCTTTTCAAGATAGCATTTAATGATGCTACATCAGGATATTATAATCTGCCATGTGGAAGTATTTATATCACAGGGATCAACAATGACTGTGCATTCATATGATTTTTTCATAACTGATATTCCAGTGTTCATAGATACATTAATAATGTCATTGTCTGCTTCAGTAAAGATGGATTCACAACTTTACAAATATTAAGACTCTTCTGTAGACTTGTTTAAATTAACTTGTAACTAAAACGGAAGTATTATATATGTTCACAGGGTGCTACGAAATGTTTTGATACTATTAGTCCATGGTGGTTTTTCTAGCTATGCAGTATTGTTAGGCCCTTTATCTAAAGCATAAAACATTTACGTGACCTCCTCATGATATTACTGTCGTGGGCAGACAGTCTATTAACTACTATGAATTAACAAAGTCTAAGTCCCAGTGACTAAAGGATAGTTAGGGTCTTTCATACAATGAAATCTCTTCCACATTTCCAAGTTCCTTGTGTCCTGCCACTTCCTTGCATGGCTCAAGGGAACGTCCTAACTGGGGTGGCGAAAAATAAATAAATGACAGACACACAGGCATACATGTAGAAAAACTAAGACCAGGTAAACTGGGCTTTGATGGAGAACCATTAGTATTCCAAAAGTTGAATATGTTTATTTGTATAGTTGGAAGAAAGAGGCACAGGGTTATTTCCTCAAGGAGGCAGGGTTATTATATTAAACAAAACAAGGAGGCTAGTGTAGCTGACTGTAGTAGGAGCAATGTGTTGGCCAGTTTTATGTCAATATGACACAAGTTAGAATTCTTTTTGAAGAGGAACCCTCAAATGAGAAAATGTCCCTACCATGTTGGAGTGTCCCTACCATTTTTTTTAATTGACAATTAATGTGAGTGAGCCCAGCTACTGGGAGCTGTTGGTCCTAGCTGCTATAAGAAAGCAGGCTAAGCAAGTCATTAGGAACAAGCCAGCAAGCAGCATTCCTTTGTGGTTTCTGTACCAGTTCCTGCCTCCAAGTTTCTGCCCTGAGTTCCTGCCCTGGCTTCTCTTAGTGACAGATTTAAAAGCTTGTAAGGTGAAACAAACCCTTTCCTCTCCATGTTGTTTGAGTCATCTCATTTCGTCAGAGCAGAATCCCTCATTTAAAACCAGTGTTCTCTATAAAGAAGAAGTCTTAAAGACATAAACATTGGAGGAGGTGGAGAAAAAATCTACCATGGACATTTTCTGGTCATACTCTTAATATCCCCACACAGACTCAAAGAAGGCTTTGCTACTCTGAGCCTTGTCCAGGAAGGCTTTGTCAAGGGGCTCCATCACTGGTACTTGACATGACCACACTCAGGATAACACTACCCATTCACTCTGGACTTCAAGCCCTCCCAGTAGTTTCTCTTTCCCCTCACACCATGATACCTATGTAGTTTGATGGCATGACTACTTTTAAGCTACGTTCTGCTTATTAGCACCTAACCCTGTAAAAACATTCGAAACTGTATCCATTCCTTTTCTCTCGATGTGACAAAACACCTGAATTAAGGAAGTGGATGAAGGATGGCAATATTTGTTTGCTATAGCTTAGAGTTTGAGGGTAAGGTCCACAATGTCAAGGGAAGCATAGTAGCAGGAGTATAAGGCACCTGATTACTCTGCATCAAGAGTCAGGAAGAGAAGAAAAAAATGAAAGCTTGTGATCAACTCACTTTCTCCTCTGTCTCTTTTTTACTCAGTCCAGAATGCTAGCCTATGACATGGCACTACCCACATTAAAGAGTACATCTTCCCTCTATAGGTAAGATTCTTTGGACATACCATCATGGATACATACAGAGGTATTTCCATAGTCGTTCTTAAAGCAGTTAAATTGATTAACTACCACATCCTTCACATCTTCTTTTCCCCATCAGTAAATTGAGGCTTATGGCTGAATAGGCTCACATAAACTAATTGTTGCTCCTCACAAATACAAGTGAGTCACGTTGGAGAATGCACTCCTGCTCACCAGGGCACATTTTCCCCTTGTAACCTCGGGCTGCAGGGATTTGTCCCACTGACTGTGCCCTGTCTAGGATGTGCTCTCAAGTCATCAAGAAAGTGATAGACGCTTGCTTCCAGGCAAGACTTCTTGGGGAGTAATCACTCCTGCTAAGATGCAAGGTTGCTGGATCGGTCTGTGCGATCAATAGCAAGCCTTGCCCCCAGCAGGAATTCAATCCATTTTGGCTGCTTCAATGGGGCTCCTGGGGTTTAGACAGTATCAAAAGGCAATTTTACTGATTTTCACTTACCTTAGCTTTATGAGTTCCTTGCTAGCCCACTCTATTATCCTTCCCTCTCCAAGTCCCTTCTACCGAAAGGCAGCCTCTTCCTTTCTCTTGGTGACAAAAACTATCTGTGGCTCTTTCCAGACTGCAATGCTCCCCTTCCTTACTATAGGATTTTTACCTCTGACTCAAGGCCTCTACCCCATTAGGCAAATCTATAACTACTTTGTACTTTGCTCAATTCAAACTTTATCTCACTCGAATAAGAATGCATGGTCATGCTTGGAAATACCAAATAGAATGAGCTCCATCAGTGAACAGGGCTCAAGTCCCTCATTTCTTTACATCAAGAGTTAGCAAATGTTCCCCACAAAGGCAAGTCATGTGTATATATTTAGCTGTTCAAGCCCCATTGTCTCCATAGCAACTACCCACTCTGCTGTTGAAACGCAAAAGCAGCTTCTGATAAAAATGTCAACAAACAGGCAAGGGTAGTTTTCCAAGAATCTGTATTTGGAGCTGAGTATGTATCCCAGGGCTAGCTTACTTATCTAGCATGTCCAAGACTAGAGGTTTGAGTCCTAATACTGCAGAAAATAAAGAAAAATCTGAATTTACAGATGCAACAATTTAAATTGTGTGTATTTTTCACATGCCACTTATATCCCTGTTAAATTTAACTTTAATTTTCTTCTCAGTCATAGAAAAACAATACTCACAGGATGAACACATTTGTCCTAAGGGCTATAATTTGGTGTTGTCTAATTGGTAGGAAATCTCTTATGAAACTATAGTCTGAAGATGTAACACTCCTATTATCCCAGGAATTGTCATTTACCACCCATGCCTAATACAACATGTGCCAGTACATTTGTTCACTGGACAGCATCATTTTCTGGCAATTACCTTTTGTGTGAAGCATCAGAAAGACAGAGCAGGGTTGGATGTGTGTGTGTGTGTGTGTGTGTGTGTGTGTGTGTGTGTGTGTGTGTGCATGCACATGTCAGACTTATATTATCAGATGGTTATTCTTCTATGTAAAAAAAGTTAACTTCTTGCCTACTGCCAAGCTTCTGTCTAGAAGCTGAACTTGAGATAAGATTTGGTCACAAGTTGGTTGAGGCCCAGGGAATCTTTTAGGAGAAGAGAGTAAGGTAACATAATGGTATGGAGGAAACCTAGCAAGAGTATGGATTAGGCTAGAGGTTCAGGTGAACCTGACAACAGGGGAAGTTGATAGGAGCCTAAACAAAACCACTAGGTTTGTCTCACTTGGAGACCTGGGACTACTGTCCTTTTGTGGAGAAGCAGATGCTGTTCAGTGAAAAAGATATCATCACAAAAGGAATCAACTGTGAGGCATTCGTGTGTCAAGCCTAATTCAACAAATGGGATCTACTCAAGAGACCAAGTTCACCCAACTTCTGCCAGGCAGCCAGAATCTTCAATGCGGCCACCTATACCTTTACAAAACCCACAAGTGGCTTTTCTTTTTAAAATTTTATTATCTATTTGTGTATCTATTCTTCTCTCGTACAATGCATCCTGACCATAGCTTCCCCTTTCCCCATTTCTTCAAGTCCCCTCCACACACCTTTCCTCTCCCCACAAGTAGGTTTCCTATTCTGGTGACTTGCTTCTGTCGCAGACTGGTCCCTGAAGGTCTTCCTGAGTCTCCAGGAGTGAAGAAGGTTGGAGTTGCTAAGAAATTATCTCTTCTGACATGCCCAAGAGCTGCGATCAGAGAGTGTCTCTTCTAAATCAGAGCCTCACAAACCAAAGGGAGGGAAATCTCCATTTTTCTGCATCACTTACCTGTAAACAAAGTTTAGGTAATTTTACCTAGTCTCCTGTTGAGGATGTTACTAGGCAGAGATCTTTCCTGATCTATCCATCCACAAACTTACAGGCTTTGTAGGGCTTTATGTAAAGCCTTCTATTTACCCCTTTACTAAGAATATATTCAGGTCTTCTCTGGGTTAATGCCTACTTATTCTTCAGCTCAAACTTCACTTTCTGTTGGGAAACATCCCATCACTAGTTTTAGTCTTAGACAAGTTCACCTCCCCATTCTATATTCTCCCATGATCTTGTTCTAATTTTATTTGTGTTGTATTGATAAATGTGGGAGGGAAGGGTTTATGTCAGCTTATGCCTCTAGGTCACCATGCATCATTGAGGAGAGTCGCTGCAAGAACTCAAGGCAGGAACTTTGTGCAGGAGCCACAGAGGAATGCTGCTTCACTGTCTTAAGCTCAGCTAGCTTTATTACACAGCTCAGGCCTACCTGCTGAGGGACACTGCTGCCCACAATGGAACGTGTCCCCCACATCAGTCACCAATCAAGAAAAATATCTCACAGGCCAATCTGATCTGGGCAATTCCTCAGTTGAAGTTCTTTCTTCCCAGGTTGTGTCAGCTTAACAATAAAAACTATCCAGCACAGGTGCTATGCATCTCTTAAAAATACAGTATTATGAGGTATATAATTCCAGCTTTGTTTCTGTACTAGATATTTTTTACTCTGTCTCCTCAGATGGATAATATTCTATCCACCTTTTTGGCCATTATTGCCAGAACTTAACACAATAAAATAATTTGCAGAAGGGATTTTAAAAGCCAGCCCCCTTTCTCAAAGCTAAAGTATCTAGGCCATAGATGTGAGTCCCATGAGAAGTCAGCCCACACTAGGTAAGCCAACCCTTTACCAACCAGCTAAGTAGGAAGAGCTAAAGTAGCTCTTATTTTATGCCGCACTGATTCTGTGGATATTTGTAACCTCATATTCATGACTATGTGTGAGCAAAATGCAAACATTTTCAGAATTTCATTACATTCAGATATTGTGAATGTCCAAAAGAGAATTTAAAATGGGGTACATTCTCCAAACTTGCTTGACTACAAAGTACTCCATCTCATGTCTTTTTTTGGCAAAGAGGGTGTTATAAGACTTTATTTTCTATTTTGAGCATTACCACTTGTTCCTTTCTATAATTTTGATAACTGTATATTCACCTGAAGCTAGAAGAAACAATATGGAGGTACTTCTTATTTTCTTAACCTATTATCTGTACCTATTTTCTTTAATGCCACCAGTTTTACCATTTTCTATATGTATATATGGTAATTGAGATATTGCTAATGACAAAATCTATCGACCTTATTCCAGTTTCTCTCTCTTTCTTTTTTTATTTTTGTCTCTCTCTGTGAATAAACTGTAATTTATGGTCTCATTGAAAAGATGATGATGATGATGGTGATGATGATGATGATGTGTGTGTGTGTGTGTGTGTGTGTGTGTGTGTGTGTGTGTGTGTGTGTTGAGAATACATAGTAAGGCTGAGGTTAAAATTGCTTTTATGCTGTATAAAGACATAGAAAACCAGAATGCACTAATGCATTAAATTTCTTTGGTCTTTCAACGGTGCTTTGTAATGCATGGTTAAACACATTCTTTAGAGAAAGTTGCCAATGTTTTTTTTTTTAAATTGGTCTCATGACCTGTAGTTCAGACCTTTTGTCTTTAATCACTCTAAAGTGCAGGTTATAATTTTGCACTAATTTATATGTTGTAACAAGAGAAGTTTGGGTCTGAATTTGAAAAGTTGAGTAATTGTAATTTGATAGGACACCTGGAAGGAAGGCACTGCATGTAAATGATGTTTCCTCTGAATGTAGTTATCAGTGTTTATCTGCAGGAGAAATGAGAAAATCAATTGTCTTTGTGCAAGTCAATGGAAATAGATTTCTGTTGTATTAATGAAAACCATGCTAAAAGCTTTTGTTTATAGGGTGTGTACATTGCTAGACAAATCTGATTTTTGAGTATCGAACTTAAAACTCTGGGTTGTTTACCTATGTTTTTCCAGTTGTTCAAAAATGATTGCATGGCTTCTTGATTGTTGTAGTTATACTACAATTTCTGGAATTATAAAAAAAAACATTAAACCAAAGAATAAAAAATAAAAACCTTGATGTGGTGGGAAAGTTGGCCTAAGGCTATATACCAAGACTCATCATTAGTAAATGGGCTCATCCTTTACTCCATAGTTTGCTTGGAAATGTGGAAATTGTTAGGAGACCATAATTTTGGCTTTAAACATCCCTAAAATGATTACTCAGCAAGACAAATGGTAGCTCATATAAAATAGTCATCCCTTCCATGGTTTCCACCTCTTCTTTCATATGGTTCCGTGGGCTCTGAAGGGAAGGATTTAATGGAGACATCTCACTTACAGCTATGTATTCCAAGGTTTCCCTCCCTCTCTTTCTCCATCCTCCTCTGTAATATCTGGCTGTGGGTCTCTATATTTGTTCCCATCTGCTACAAAAGGAAGCTTCTCAGATGATGGCTGAATACATAACTTATCTATGAGTATAGCAGAGTCTCATTTTGAGTTATTTTATTATCTTCTTTTCAGGTTAGCATTATTTGATTTTACCCTAAGTTCTGGGGGCTATCTTGGTTCTGGTTCTTAGATATAGATTCTATCTCATCGGGTGAGCCTTCCATCAGATCAGTTATTGAATTGTTACTCCCACAAGTTTTGTGTCATTGATGCCCTAGCAAATTTTTCAGGCAGGACAGGCTGTAGATGAAAGGTTTTATGGCTAGACATAAATAACATGAGTGATAGGTTTTGCTGGCAGGATGGGGAGCAAGGGAAGCACTCATCTATTGCTAATAGGAGTGCAAACTTGAACAGCCACTATGCAAACCAGTATGGCAGTTTCTTAGAAAGTTGGTATAGATCTAACTCAAGATCCAGATAAAGCACTCTTGGGCATATACCCAAAGAATGCTTTCTCCCAGCACAAGGTCACTTATTCAAACATGTTTATTGCTTCTCTATTCGTAATAGCCAGAACTAGAAAAACCTAGATGTTCCTCAACAAAAGAGTGGATGGAGATAATGTGGTACATTTATACAATGGAATATTCTTCAACTGTTAAAAAATGACATCACGAAATGTGTAGGCAAATGGATGGAACTAGAAAATACATCATTTTGAGTAAAGTAACCCAGACCTAGAAACATAAATATGGTGAATATTACCCATTAAATAAATGATAACCAAGCTACAATCTGTAGTCATAGAGAGGACAAGTATAGAGGAAAGAATAGAGTGGGGCATGAGTCTCCTCAGGAGGGAGAAATAGAATAGGTTTATGGGTGAACTAAGGACCAGAGAGTCAGGAATGGGAGGATCAGGTAGGAAGATGAGATTGAAAGAGGAAGTACAAGGAGAGAGAGTGAAAATCGAGAGCTATTTGAGGAAACATAGTGCAGTGGAAACTTCCTAAAATATATAAAGATTGTCCTAATGAAATCTTCAAACAATGAGGGAGACAGAGTCCCAGTTGGCCAACTCTTGTCACCAAACAGAGCTTGAGTAACGGGACTGGGTTACATCCAATTGACTTGTTTTCCAAAACGGTTCCATAGGAATCCTCCAAACAACCCAGGACATTGCCATGGGAGAGAATTGCTTTCTGGAAATGAACACCAAGTTCCCACTGCTGAAGATGGCACACACACACCTCACTGAACCTGTAGAAGCCATGTTTTAATATCTATAATATGGGAAGGTACAATGCAGGGTACCAAAAGAGAAACATAAATACCAACCCTGCTATATAATCTTTTTTCCTTTACAAATAATCCTTTGAAAATTTAACACATGTAGGCAGCATAATTTGATCACTGCCTACTTCTCCTCCAGCTCCTACCAGAACTTCCTACTAGGTCTCGTTCCCAAATTCAAATCCTCATTTTTAAACTCACTAAGACTGGTTAGTGTTAACTGTTTGCGCATGAGCACAGGGCCATCATTGGCATATAGGAAAACTACCAGGGCCCATTTCCCTGAAGAAAATTGAACTTCCCTGCCCTAGAAGCTATCAATTATTGATATTTCCTCAGCTAGAGATCAAGTGTCTTGAGAGCAAAGTTGTCTTTCATAAAAGAACTGACCTTCTGGGCCATGAGAGCAGTGAAGAAGCAATTATAAAATTGCCCATTGCTAGAAAGTTTACATGGATAATGGACAAAAATGCATACATTTAAGGATTGTAAGCAAACTCCCAGATATCTGTAATTGTGGAACATCTTCTTCCACTAAGTTGGAGAGAACAGGGTATACATGCATTCCTTTCATGAAGTCAAGCCAAGATAATGTTCTAGAGAAAACCTAGAAGAAAACATACAATGCTTTGGAGTAGTCAAAACCTATGCTCTATTTATTTTATCCATAAAGAATTCACTGGAAGCAAAGTGCTTACATTAGCAAAGAAGCTGGTAATAATACATGCAACAGAATTCCGGTGCCCTCAGTATTTCTTTCCAGCACACTGAGGTCTCATTTAACAACCAGACAAGTACCAGGTATCTGTGAAGTTACTCAGTGTGAAAAGTCATGCTAATGAGGAAAGTGACTAAAAGTCAAAATGGCCATGTTCAAGGAGGTATGCATTTGAAGAAAATCAAATGCTTTTGGAGTTCCCTGCAGTGAATTTACATTTTACGCTATGCTACTATGTTCAAGTCTCAGAATCTTAGCTTTATAAAACCATCTGGTTGGCAAAACATCTCTTTAAATTGATGTAAACAGTGGAAAGGAGGTAGCAAGCAATGCCCATGAGCATGAAGGATCTTTGGGGTGATAAAAATGTTCTCATCAAAATTGTTATGTAGTTGAACAACTGTAAATTTACTAAAAGCAATATAATTTTACACCTTAAATGGCTGGATTTTAAAGCATCTAGGCTATATTTCAGCCAAGCTATTACAAAGAATAAGACAATTAAGTTTTTTTGCCATTACTGTGTCACCTTTAAAATATTTCAATGTTACTTTAATTGATAAATAATTGTATATATTTATGGGATACAATGCATATTTTGACATATGAAGGCAATGAAAAACATTAAATAAAACTAATTTGAAATGTACCATGTTGGCCAGATTTACAGTACCAAGAATGTATTTTCTCCTATGGAAAGTACTTGAATACTTCCATAACAGCCTTGGCATCTCATTGTCATCTGATTAGCATCTGTGGGCATATCTTACCATTCTGGTCATTTTTTTTTCTTTTTTCTTTTTTTTTTTTTTTTCGGAGCTGGGGACTGAACCCAGGGCCTTGCATTTGCTAGGCAAGCGCTCTACCACTGAGCTAAATCCCCAACCCCCATTCTGGTCATTTTTATAGCTCAAGGAGTTCACAGTTGGATAAGGCTGTTGATGACTTTACTCTCCTCAGCAGCCTTCACAGCACCTTCCAGTACTAGGGAAGCGAGCCAACAGATTCAGGAAGTTTCCTGACCAGCGCCAACCAGAGTCTCCATGCGCTGTGACTCAGTCTTCTCACAAATTTCTGGTGGGCAACCAAGATCACTGTCAATAGCCTGCATTGGTTTAAGTGTCTCAGGCATGCCACTAGCCAACAACTCAAGAGAAGGTATTCCAAATCTGACTCTGGGTATTTGATTTGACAGCCTATGGCTCCAGGGAGGAGCAGTAGTATCCCCTTAATAGGGTAAAACTAATTAAAATATTTTAAATAAATATTGATAAATTTCACACTCATGATAACTCCTGTCAAACGTATAGACACTGGTATTACAGACATGAGCCATCATGTATTTGTATGCATATTTTCTGTACTTGCTCATGTTGGTTTCTAGTTTAGTTTTATTACATTGTAATCTAATAGAATAGAAGAAAATATTTCTGTAATCTATTGTATTTGTTAAGACTTTTTTCATGGTCACAAACGTGTTCTATTTTGGAGAGACTTTAATGGTATAAAGAGAAAAACATGTCCTCCTCAATTCTGAACATGGGGCATGTTTTTTAAAGATACAAAATAACTGAATCTTGTTTTTAATCCAATTAGACAGTCTGATATTTTAGTTGAAGAGTTAAAATGACTTACATTTAGGGTTATTGTTGAAGGAGACGTGATAATTCCTGTAATTTTGTTAGGTTGGGTGTATGTATGTGTGTGTGTATTTGGTGCAAACATACTTTGTTCTTTGCTTACTCCCAGACTTAGAGCTTCGCAGGTTTGCTGAGTTGAAAATGTTTTATTCTTTTCTAATTGTCATCTGATTAGCTATTCTTTGTGTGTCTTTCTTGAACTCTCATGATTATGTTTTTTTCTTCTCTCTTTGTGAAATTTCTTTAAACACCTCTGTGAGGCTGTCTTTAGGGTCATAAATTGTTTCAGTGTATGCTTCTCATGAAATGTTTTTATTTCTTCAAATATTTTAAAAGATAACTGCTAAGTGTACTAAAGTTGTTTGACAGTTATTTACTTCTGAAGTTTGAAATATGTCATTCCATATTTGCATGAATTTTAGTTTCTGCTGAAAATTAAATTCTCATGTAATTATGATGAGTTTGTGATTGTGACTTCTTATTTTTCTCTTTTGTCTTTAAATATTATTCTTGACATTTTAAGTGGAATATACCGTAAGGAGATTATTTTATGAATTTTCTGCTGTATTTCATTGATTAGAATTTCCTTTTAGTTAGTTTTTTTGAATTTCAGCCATGTTTCCTTCAATAAGAATTCTTTCATTTGTTTTTTTAAATATATATAAAGCAATTTTAAATTTAAATGTATTTTTATTGTATTCTTTCTTTCCCCCAATTCCTTCTATATCCTTTGTGCCTCCCTACAATCCAACTTTGAGTTAGTTCTCAAAAAAACAAAAAACAAAAAACAAAAAAACAAAAACAATGAAACAAAATGAAACAACACCCTAAAAAAAAAAAACTAACACCAAATTATAACCAAATAAAGCTCTCCTCCCCTTCCCACCTCTCTCTCTCTCTCTCTCTCTCTCTCTCTCTCTCTCTCTCTCTCTCTCTCTCTCTCTCTCTGTGTGTGTGTGTGTGTGTGTGTGTGTGTGTGTGTGTGTGTGTGTGTGTGTGTGTTAGTTGTGGAATCCATTATGTTTTGGTCAACTACTCCGGAATGTGAGACAGTATTACTCCATTAGAGAAAACTAATTTTTCCCCATTCCCAGCACATGTAAATGACAATTCAATTGTTAAACTTCATCCCAGTGGCTAGGTTTTCTTGCTTGCTTGCTTGCTTGCCTCCTTGCTTTCCTTCTTCCTTGCTTTCTTTCATTCTTCCTTCCCTTTTTCTTTATTTTCTTCAACCACTATTATCCATTCATTTTTTTATTATTTATTTTTTTCCAGCCCGTGGAGTGGGCCTAACGTCAAGTCAGTTATTGGAGACTACTCCTAGAAGCTTTGTGCCACCATTACACTAGCTGCGAATGACTAGCATGTCTTGCAGGTAGGACAACATTGCAGACAATAGGCTGTCTTGGTCTTCACGTTTCTCCTTTGATAGTACACAGAGTGCCTTCCTGTACTAACCTGGAATGTAGGGGAAAAGGCTTTATGTAGGCACCTGTTAACATCTCCATATTCAGTGAGTCATTTTAGTGTGTTTTTTTTTAAATAGTCCTTTCTGATAGTTTGTGGAAAGCAACCCTATTGTCTTAACAATATCCTGAGTTGTTTGGAGATTCTCATGTGATCCCTTTGGCCAACAGCTCAATTAATGCATAACCTAATGCCGGAACTATAAGCTTCATATGGTGACAAATGGTGGCCAAATGGGATTCTATCTCCCCCATTATTGAGTAATATCAATTATATTACCTTCATTTATGTATAAATTTTAGAAAGTCTCTACTGCATTAGGTTTCCATACAACTTCTCAAGTACCCTTAATTTTAACTATGTCTCTGAGTATTCCCTCCCACAACCCCTCACATTTACACTCCTACTTGATCTTCACATTCCAGCCTATCCATCCATTAAATTTTCCATTTTATTTATTGTGTGTCTGAATAACGCATGTGAATTGGGAGCCTAGAGATGCCACAAGAAGACATTGAATCTCCTGGGACTAGAGTTACAGCTATAAGCTGCCATGTGCATTCTAGAAACAGAGCCTAGGTCCTCTGGAAGATCAGTCAGTGCTCTGAACTACTCAGCTGCCTCTTCCGCCCACGTTTAGTATCTTTATCATGTTGCAGTGTTCTTGCAGTTTGTGTCTCAGCCTCATTATCAATCTGGGACACCTTTTCTTCTGGTTTGATTTAGGATATTGGTGATGAATTTTACAGAAGTTTTTATTTGTTTTGTTGTTATTTGTTTTTTGCTTTTGTTTTGATTGTTTTTTTTTTCTTTTTCTTTCCAAGATGTTTTGGAGTTTTATTTTGATTTCTATATTTTACTCTATGTGTGTGTTACATGTTTTGATTGAATGTATTTCTGTGTATAACATGTGTACCTAGTGACAAAGCAAGTTAGAAGAAGGTCTCAGATCCCCTGGACTTGGAAGTATGGATGGTTTGCATACTGCCATGTGGATGCTGAGAATCAAACACAGATCCTTTGCAAGAATAAGGGCTCTTAACAGCTGAGCTATCTCCCCAAATGATGTTTAGTTTTGTTTCTTTTCTTTAATTGGATAGTTTCTTTATTTATATTTCAAATGTTATCCCCTTACTGTTTTCCATTTTGGAAACCCCTATTCCATCCACCCTCCCTCTGCTTCTATGAGGGTGCTCCCCCACCAACTCACCCATTCCCTTCCACCTCTCCTCCCTGGCATTCAACTACACTGGGGTATCGAGAAACCACAGGACCAAGGGCCTCTCCTCCCACTGATGCCCAACAAGGACATCCTTTGCTACATATGTGGCTAGAGCCATATGTACTGTTTGGTTGGTGGATTAGTCCCTGCAAGCTCTGGGGGATCAGGTTGGTTGATATTGTCATTCTTCCTATGGGGCTGCAAACCCCTTCAGTTCCTTCAGTATTTTCTCTAACTCCTCCACTGGGGACCCCATTCTCAGTTCAATGGTTGGCTGCCAGCATCAGCCTCTGTATTTGTCAGGCTCTGGCAGAACTTCTCAGGAGACAGCTATATCAGGCTCCTGTCACCATGCACTTCCTGGCATCTGCAATAGTGACTAGGTTTGTTGTCTGTATATGGGATGGATCCACAGGTGCGGCAGTCTCTGGATGGCCTTTCCTTCAGTCTCTGCTACACACTTTGTCTCCATATCTCCTTCTGTGCATACTTTGTATTGCCTTCTAAGAAAAACTGAAGCATCCACACTTTGGTTTTCATTCTTCTTGAGCTTAATGTGGTCTCTAAATTGTATCTTGGATATTCTGAGTTTTTGGACTAATATCCACTTATCAGTGTGTGCATACCATGTGTGTTCTTTTGTGATTGGATTACCTCACTCAGGATGATATTTTCTAGTTCCATCCATTTGCCAAAGAATTTTATAGTCATTGATTTTGATAACTGAATAGTACTCCATTGTGTAAATGTATCACAGGTTCTGTATCCATTCCTCTGTTGAAGGACATCTGGGTTCTTTCCACCTTCTGGCTATTATAAAGAAGGCTGCTATGAACATAGTGAAGCATGTGTCTTTGTTATATATTGGGGCATCTTTTGGGTATCTTCCCAGGAGAGGTATAGCTGGGTCCTCAAGTAGTGCAATGTCCAATTTTCTGAGGAACCTCCAGACTGATTTCCACAGTGGTTGTACCAGTTTGCAATCCTACCAACAATGGAGGAGTGTTCCTATTTCTCCACATCCTTATCAGCATCTTCTGTAACCTGAGTTTTTGATCTTAGCCATTTTGACTGGTGTGAGGTGGAATCTTGGGGTTCTTTTGATTAACATTTCCCTAATGATTAAGAATGTTGACAAAGTTTAGAACAGAGACTGAAGGAACGCCCATTCAGAGTCTGCCCCACATGTGGCCCACACATATACAGCCACCAAACTAGATAAAATGGATGAAGCAAAGAGGTGCAGGCTGACAGGAACCAGATGTAGATCTCTCCTGAGAGAGACAGCCAGAATATGGCAAATACATAGGCAAATGCCAGCAGCAAACCACTGAACTGAGAAGAGGACCCCTGTTAAAGGAGTCAGAGAAAGAACCGAAAGAGCTGAAGGGGCTTGAGACCCCATATGAACAACAATGCCAACCAATCAGAGCTTCCAGGGACTAAGCCACTACCTAAAGACTATACATGGACTGACCCTGGGCTCCAATTCCTAGGTAACAATGAATAGCCTAGTAGGGGCACCAATGGAAGGGGAAGCCCTTTGCCCTGCCAAGACTGGACCCCCAGTGAATGAGATTGTTGGGGGGAGGGTGGTCAAGGGGGGAGGATGGGGAGGGGAAGCCCACATAGAAGGGGAGGGAGAGGGGTTGGGGATGTTGGCCTGGAAACCGGGAAATGGAATAACATTTGAAATGTAAATAATACCCAATTTAATAAAGATGAAAAAAAAAGTTCAACATTTCTTTAGGTCCTTCCTGATCATTCTATATTCCTCAGTTAAGAATTATTTGCTTAGATTTGTACTCTATTTTTAATACAGGTATTTGATTCTCTGGAGTCTATTGTCTTGAGTTCTTTGTAAATATTGTATATTAGCCTTTTATCAGATGTAGGATTTCTAATCTCTTGGTTGCTATTTTGTCCTATTGACAGTGTCCTTTGCCTTACAGAAACGTTGCAATTTTATGAGGTCTCATTTGTCTATTGTATCAAGTTTGGGTTTTTTAAAGGCCTTTTTTCTCTCTCTATTCTGACTCAAGGTATTTATTTGTTTTCTAAATCTTTTACTACTGACACGCTGTGTAAGATTCTCTGATCAAGGAGTTGTGCAAGTTCTTTTGGCCTCCATTATATAGCTTTCTGATTGCCCTTCCATTCCTGAGGAAACTTGGGGGAGCCCAAAAGTGTCCTGCTTCCTAAGAAAGATCGGGAGTCTGAAGAAAACCAGTTTGGAACACTGCCCCATCACTCCCTTGCCATTGGGGTCAACCTGAAGCACAGCCACTAAAGTTGGGTCTCTTGACCTCCATTGTCTGGCCCATGGCTCTCCTATCTCCTCAAGAAGGCCTGCTGGCATCAGAATCATCCACTTAACACCAGGTAAAACCAGAAGGCTAAAGGTCGACATTAGAACACAGTCAACAAGAGCCAGGGCAGTATGGCATGACCAGAGTCCAGCTGTCCTGTTACAGCAAGCCCTAGGTATCCCAATGAAACTAAAATACAAGATGATCTTCAGTCCAGTCTTAGAAAACTGATGGAGGTCTTTAAAGAGGAAATGAATAAATCTCTTAAAGAAATACAGGAATATATAAACAATCGGGTAGGGACCTTAAAAAGGAAATAAATATAAAGGAAAATACAATCAAATAAGTGAAGGAGATGAATATAACTGTCCAAAGACTGAAAATGGAAATGCAAGCAGTAAAGAAAACATAAACAGAGGAAACCCTGGAGACGGAAAACCTAGAAAAGAGAACAGATGCAAGCATCAGCAACAGAATACAAGAGATGTAAGAGAGAATCTCAGGCATAAAAGATATGATAAAAGAAATCAATTTGTTGGTCACAGAAAATAAAATATCTCAAAAGTTCATGACACAAAACATCCATGAAATTTGGAACACTATGAAAAGACCAAACCTACAAATAGTAGAAAGAGTAGGAATAGAAGCTCAAGGACCCAGAAATCATCTTCAACAAAATCATTGAAGAGAATTTCACTATCGTAAAGAAAAAGATGCCTATAAACATACAAGAAGCTTACAGAACACCAAATACATTCTGTCATAAAAAATACTTTCACATAATAATCAAAACAAGAAATGTACAAAACAAATAAAGAATATTAAAAGCTGTAAGGCGAAAAGGTCAAGTAACATATAAAGGCAGACCTATTAGAATTACACCGAATTGTTCAGCAGAGACTCTAAAAGCTGAAAGGGCCTGAAGAGATGTTTGTCAGCCCCTAAGATTTGTTTCGCAGACCCTAAAAGACCACAAATGTATGCCCAAACTACTATAGCCAGTAAAACTTTCAATCACCATAGATGGAGAA
Organism: Rattus norvegicus; assembly: GCF_021556685.1. Classification (NCBI taxonomy): domain Eukaryota; kingdom Metazoa; phylum Chordata; class Mammalia; order Rodentia; family Muridae; genus Rattus; species Rattus norvegicus. The sequence continues at coordinate 37,160,046 of NC_141554.1, forward strand.
ACCATGATATTTCTTGACAAAACCAAATTTAAACAATAGCTTTGAACTAATCAGCCTTACTAGAAGGAAAACTCCAACCTATTGAGGCTGACTGCACTCAAGAAAGCATAAGAAATAAATAATATTACACAGTTAAAACCAAAAGGAGAGGATCACACAGACACAGACACACACACACTATCACCATGATTAATAATCATTGACCATTAATATCCCTCAGCATCAATTGATTCAGTTCCCCAATAAAATGACACAAGCTAAAAGAATGGATGTGAAAACAGGATCAATCATTCTGCTGCATACAAGAAATGCATCCCAGCAACAAAGATAGACATTACCTCAAAGTAAAAAGTTGGAAAAAATTCCAGGCAAATGGACCCAAGTAGCCATACTAATATCTAAAAAAATAGTTTCAACCATAATAAATTAACCAAAAGAACTGGGGGGGGGGAGGACTTCATACTTATCAAATGAAAAGTCTAACAAGATGATATCTCAATTAAGAACATCTATGGCCCAAATGCAAGGGAACACACATTCAAAAAGGAAACATCACTAAAGTTTAAATCAAACATCAAACCCTATACATTAATTGTAGGAAACTCCAACACACCACTCTCACCAATGGACAGGTCATTGAGACAGAAACTAAACAGAGAAGTAGTGAAGCTAACAGTGATTATGATTCAAATGTACCTGACAGACATCTATAGAACATTTTTTCACAAACACAAAAGAATACAACTTCCTCTCAACACCTCACAGAACCTTCTCCAAAATTGACAATATATTCAGTCACAAAACATGCCTCAACAGATACAAGAAAATTGACATGATGCCACTCATCTTATTAGATCATCATCACAGATTAAAACTCGACTTCAACAGCAGAAAGAACATAAAAACTCCATATTCATGGAAACTGAACACCTATCTACTCAGGGACCTCTGGGCCAGGTAAGAAATAAAGAAAGAAATTAAAGACTTCCTAGAATGCAATGAAAATGAAGGCACAGCGTATCCAAACTTATGGGACACAATGAAAGCAATGCTAAGAGGAAAGTTCATAGCACCAAGTGCCTCCATAAAGTGACTGGAGAGTTCTCATGCTGGCATCTTTGAAGTACACCTGAAGGCTGTAAAATAAAAAGAAGCAAACAAATCCAGAAGGAGTAGACTGTAAAGAATAGTCAAAGTCAGGGCTGAAATCAATTAATTAGGTACAAAGAGAACAATTCAAAGACTCAAAAAACCAAGAGCTGGTCTTTGCAAAAATCAACAAGATAGACAAACCCTTAGCCAAACTAAAATGCAAAGAGACAGTATTCAAATAAACAAAATCAGAAATAAAAAGGGGGAACATAATAACAGAAACTGAGGAAATCCAAAGATCCATTAAATCCTACTTCAAAGGCCTGTACTGCACAAAATTGGAAAATCTAAATGAAATGGGTTATTTTCTACATATATACCATTTACCATTTACCACAGTTAAATCAAGATAAGTTAAACTATCCAAGTAGTCCTACAACCTCTAAAGAAATAGAAGCAGTCATTAAAAGTCCATCTTAAAAGGCTGGGGACAGAGGAGATGACTTTAGCAAAGAATTCTACCAGACATTCAAAGAAAAGCTAATATCAACATTCCTTACACTATTTCACAAAAATGGAACTAGAGAATCAATGTCAGACTCATTCTATGAGATCGTAATCATTCTGATACCTAAACCACACAAAAACTCAACAAAGAAGTTCAGGCCAATTTCTCTTATAAACTGATACAAAATACTTAATAAAAATTCACAAACCAAATCCATGAACACAACATACAATGTGATCAAGGAAGTTTCATCCCAGGGATGTAGGGATGGTTTAATATATATAAAAATCCATCAACTTAATCCACCATATGAATAAACCTAAAAAAAAGAATCGCATAATAATCTCATAAATGTTAAAAAAGCCTTTGACAAAAATCCAACACCTCTTTGTCTTAAATGTCTTATAGAGATCATGGATACACATTGTATTACAAAGAACAACAAAGGCAATGTACAGCAAGTCAACAGCCAACATCAAATTAAATGGAGAGAAACTTTTGCATTTCCACTAGAATCAGGGACAAGACAGGGCTGTTCAGTCTCACTTAGCTCTTCAAAATAGTACTTGAAGTTCCAGCTAGAACAATAAGACATCTAAAGGAGATCAAGAGATACGAATTAGGAGGGTAGAAGTCAAATATCGCTATTCACAGGTGATATGATAGTATACATTAGTCAGCAAAAAATTAGAACAGAGAGCTACAGTTTATAAACACTTTCAGCAAAGCAGCTGGATACAAACATTAATTCAAGGAAGTACATAACCTTCCTTTATACAAATGATAAACAGACCAACACAGAAATTTGGGGATCAACGCCCTTTAAAATAGTGATGAATAATATAAAATATCTTGGTGTAACTCTAACCAAGCAAGTGAAAGTCCTGTATGGCAAGAACTTAAATTAAAGAAGATATTAGAAGATGGAAGGACCTCTCATCGTCATGGATAGGTAGGGTCAACATATTAAAAATGACCATCTTACCAAAAGAAATCTACAAATTCACTGCAGATCCCATCACAATTCCAATATAGTTCATTACAGACTTTGGAAGAACAATTCTCAACTTCATGTGGAAAAACAAAAAAGCCAGGATAGCTAAAAAAATCCTGTATAATAAAAGAACTTCTGAAGGTATCCTATCCCTGACTTTAAGCCATATTACAGAGCTACAGTTATAAAAACTACATGACAGTACTATAGAAAGAGACAGGTTTATCAATGGAATTGAATCGAAGCTCGAGAAATAAACTTATACACCTACGCACACTTGATTTTTGACAGAGAAGCCAAAACCACACAACGTAAAAGGGAGAACATCTCAACATATGGTGCTGGTCTAACTGGATGTCTGCATGTAGAAAAATGCTAATTGATCCATGCTTATCCTACACAAAACTTAAGTCCAAGTAGAAAAAGACCTCAACAAAAAACCAGATAAACTAAATGTAGTAGAAGAGAAAGTTGGAAAAAGCTTTGAACAATTTCCTGAACCGAATGCCAGTGACTCAGGCACTAAGATCAGCAATTAATAAATGGGAACTCATTAAACTGAAAAGCTTCTGTAAGTCAAAGGACACTGACAATAGGAAAAAACCGGCAGCATACAGAGTGGGAAATGATCTTCTCCAACCCCACATTGGGAAGAGGGGTAATATCCAAAATATATAAAGAAGTTAAAGAAGGTAAATGCCAAAAAACGTAAATGGAGTACAGAGCTAAAGAGAACTCTCAACAGAGAAGTCTTTAATATATGAGAAACACTTAAATGGTCAATATCCTTAATTACCAGTGAAATGCAAATCAAAATAACTCTGGAATTTCACATTATGCCCATCAAAATGGCTAAGGGGGAAAGAAATAAACTCCAGGAACCACACATGCTTAAAAGGATGAGATGCAAGTGAAACATTCCTACATTGCTGGTAGGAATGCAAACTTGTACAAACACTCTGGAAATCAATTTGTCAGTTTCTCAAAAAAAATTGGAGTAGTTTTACTTCAAGACCCAGCTATACATTCCTCTGTGTGTGTATGTGTGTGTGTGTGTGTGTGTGCGTGTGTGTGTGTATGCAAAAGATGCTCTACCATACTTCAAACTCACCTTTTCAACTATGCTCATAGCAGCTTTATTCATAAGAGCAAGAAACTGAAAACAGCCTACCTGTCCCTCAACTGAAGAATAGATAAAGAAAATGTGATTCATTTACACAATGGAATACTACTTAGCTATTAAAAACAAGGAAATCATGAATTTTGCAAGCCAATGAATGAAATGTCATTTTGAGTAAGGTAACCTAGACCCAGAAAGATAGGCATGGTGTTTGTACTCACTTATAAGTGGATATTAGCCAGAAGGTACAAGATGACCATGCTACAGTCTACAGACTCAAAGAAGTGTATAACAATTAGTCTGGGGGTTCCTCAAAAAATTGAACATTGTACTACCTGAGGATCCAGCTACACCTCTCTTGAGCATATACCAAAAAAATGCTCCAACAAATAACAAAGACACATGCCCAACTATGTTCATAGCAGCCTTATTTATAATAGCTTGAAAGAACCCAGATGCCCTTCAACAGAGGAATGGATACAGAAAATGTGGTATATCTACACAATGGAATACTACTCAGCTATCAAAAACAATGCCTTTATGAAATTCATAGGCAAAGGGATGGAACTAGAAAATATCACCCTGAGTGAGGAAACCCAACCACAGAAAAACACACATGATATGCACTCATTGATAAGTGGCTATTAGCCCAAATGCTTGAATTACCCTAGATGCCTAGAACAAATGAAACTCAAGACGGATGATCAAAATGTGAATGCTTCACTCCTTCTTTAAAAGGGGAACAAGAATACCCTTGGCAGGGAAGAGAGAGGCAAAGATTAAAACAGAGACTGAAGGAACTCCCATTCAGAGCCTGCCCCACATGTGGCCCATACATATACAGCCACCCAATTAGACAAGATGGATGAAGCAAAGAAGTGCAGACTGACAGGAGCCGGATGTAGATCGCTCCTGAAAGACACAGCCAGAATACAGCAAATACAGAGGCGAATGCCAGCAGCAAACCACTGAACTGAGAATAGGACCCCCGTTGAAGGAATCAGAGAAAGGACTGAAAAAGCTTGAAGGGGCTCGAGACCCCATATGTACAACAATGCCAAGCAACCAGAGCTTCCAGGGACTAAGCCACTACCCAAAGACTATACATGGACTGACCCTGGACTCTGACCCCATAGGTAGCAATGAATAGCCTAGTAAGGGCACCAGTGGAAAGGGAAGCCCTTGGTCCTGCCAAGGCTGGACCCCCAGTGAGCAGGATTGTTATGGGGAGAGCGGTAATTGGGGGAGGATGAGCAGGGGAATATCCATATAGAAGGGGAGGGGGAGGGGTTAGGGGGATGTTGGACTGGAAACCGGGAAAGGGAATAACATTTGAAATGTAAATAAGAAATACCCAATTTAATAAAGATGGAGAAAAAAAAAAGAATCCAAGTGAGGTTGTCTGAATCTCATCCAGAGGGGAAATACAATTGATTATTGGAGGTGGATGGAGGGAACGAGCTGCGTAGGAAAGGGGATGCAGAGGGGAATGTGGTGGGGGATTCAGGTGTAGGGAGAGCAGGGCAGAGAAAACCAAAGTGGGAGTGGATGGGGGTGGGTGATCTCTGCTATCAGTGGGGTATATGAATCCTAAAGTGGCCACTTCCTGTAGCCAGGCAGGACTCCTGAAGTAGGGATAAGGACAGCAATGGACCCACAAAACCTTCTACCCAAAATGTGCCCTGCCTACAAGATAGTCAGGAACAACGATAGAGTAGAAAGAAAGGGCCAATAAATGACTGGCCCAAACTGAGACTCATCCTATAGGCACGAAACAATCCCTGACACTAATAATGATATTCTGCTATGCTTGAAAAAAGGATCCTAGCGTAACTGTCCTCTGAAAGGCTCCATCCAGCAGCTCATGGAAATAAAGGAAAAGACCCAGGGCCAAACATTAGCTGGAGTTTGGGGAGCTTGTGGAAGAGTTAGGGGAAGGATTGGAGGACCTGAAAGGACAGGGACTCCACAGGAAGAACAACAGAGTCAATTAACCTGGACCCTTGGGTGTCCCACCCACCAAAGAGTTAGCATGGACTGGATCTAAGCCCTCCACACATTAGTAGCAGCTTGGTAATACCCAGATGAGGGGGGTTTCCCTTCTCAGAGGCAAAGAGGATATGGGGATGGACGAGGATCTATGTGAAGGGGTATTGGGAGGAAAGGGGGATGATACTGGAATGTAACATGAATAAATAAATGTTTAAAAAAGATTATCTGATCAATGCTGAGAATAGCATTTGTTTATAAACATAAATATTTATAAAGGAGTTCGCTCATATTCGATTTAGAAAAAAATAGTAGTAGGTTCTCCACTTCAGTTCCTGCGTCCTCCCGAGCCATAGAATTTAGCCTCTCTTTACAATACCAGGCATGTATTCCTGTGGAGTGGGCCTCAAATCCAACCAGAGAGCAATTGATTACACCCATAACAGTCCTACCACTATTGTACTCATGGGTATGTCTTGTCTGGCAGGTTGGCGATGTACCTCATAGGCTTTACAATTAGGCAATAATGTTGATGCTATTTCTCTATCAGCCTTCATAGTACCTTACACCACTGTGAAAGAAAGCTAACAGAAAAGAAGATTCTCAGTAAGTTATTGTTCAAAGCAGATGCAGTCCTGAATGAATGTGTGTTGTTGACATGGGAATGAAGACCCCAGGCCTTCAGACCTATAGGTGTGGCAAAGCCATTATCTAGTAAGATTCACTAGGATGGAAAATCCTTCCTCTGCTTCAAGTACAAGTATTAATAATATATGAATCTATCAACCACACAATCCTCTTCCTCCATGATGACTATAACCTGAGAATACTTCCCTACAGAGACCTGCTACTGAGATGAGTTAAATTTGCCACCTTGTGCAGCAATAAACTATAAACCTTCCATCTTGTTCAGCTGTATACAATAATCCCACAGCCTCTATTCAAAATGTATATAATAAACATGCTGAGGATCTGGGTTGCAGTTGGTAATCTCCATCTGAGTGAGCATACCCTACCTACTCTCAGCGTTTCTGTGCAAGTATCTCTAAATTTTTCTGTGTCTATCCTTCCTCCATTCCCCCATTTCCATTTAGGTCAATTCCTGAAGCAGTTCTGTGCATGAAAAGTTAGCACTTGGTTTCACTGTATCTTGCAACCAAGGTATATAGTATCTTCAACAATAGAGCCGTTTCATCTACTTTTTGGTAAACAATCAGGAAGAGTGGCAAAAGCCTATGTTGTTTGGGTATTACACCAACAACATAAGAAGGAATACCAACTCTGACACTGGGATTTTAGCTTAATAAAAAAATTGCTTCTCACTTCTGCTCACATTCCTGGCCCGAGAGGAACCTGCCTGGAGCCCTCTAGATACAGGAACCGAGGAATAGTTTGGGATAGGGTCCTTCCAGTTTCCACTTGCACCCAGAGGTGACCCTGGGACACAGCTTTCTATACACAAATCTCATGGGGAGAGAGCTGGATTCTCAGAAGTACAGACAATCCTGAGAGCACAGGTGAGACTACCACTTCTGCTCATATTCTTAGACCAAAAGGAATCTACCTGCAGCCCTCTGGACACAGGCACTAAAGATCAGGATCCCTCTGGTTTCTGCCTGCACCCTGAGCTGACCTTGCTCTCTGTACCCAGATCCTGCTGAGAGAAAGCTGGTCTCCAGGAGTGCTGACACACAGGCTTATAGGAGGGTCAAGAAATTGTCAGAGACAGTAACACCAGCTAACTCCAGAGATAAGAAGATAGTGAGAGGCTAAGGCAAGAACCTTAGCAACAGAAACCGAGGCCTTTTGGCATCATCAGATCCCAGTTCCCCCACCACAGCAAGCCCTGGATACTCTCAACACAGCAGAAAAGCAAGATTTTGATTCAAAATCACAACTCACGATGATGTTGCAGGATTTAAGGACATAAATAATTCCTTAAAGAAATACAGGACAATGCAGGCAAACATGTAGAAGCCCTTAAAGAGAAAACACAAAAATCCCTTAAAGAATTGCAGGAAAATCAAACAAGTGAAAGAATTGAACAAAACCGTCCAAGATATAAAAAAAAAACTCAAAAAACAAAAATCTCCTAATCCAAAACATCAAAGAAATTTGGGACACAATGAGAAAATCAAATCTGAAGATAATAGGTATAGAAGAGAACAAATATTGCCAAATTAAAGGGCCAGTACATTTCTCCAACAAAATTATAGAAAAAAAAAAAAACCACCCTTAACCTAGAGAAAAAGATGCCCATAAACATACAAGAAGCCTACAGAACTCCAAAGAGATTGGATCAGAAGAGAAATTCCTCCTGTCACATAATAGTCAAAACACCAAATGCACAAAACAAAGAAAGAATATTAAAAGCAGTAAGGGGAAAAGGTCAAATGACATATAAAGGCAGACCTATAGGAGTTACTCCAGACTTCTCAGCAAAGACTATGAAATCCAGAAGATCCTGGACAGATGTCATACAGACCTTAAGAAAACACAAATGCTAGCCCAGGCTACTATATCCAGCAAAACTATCAATTAACATAGATGGAGAAACCAAGATATCCCATGACAAAACCAAATTTACACAGTATCTTTCCATAAATCCAGCCCTACAAAGAATAATAGATGGAAAATCCAAAGGAGAGAAATTATACCTTGGAAAAAGCAAGAAAGTAATTTAATTTCAACTAACCCCCAAGAGAAGATAGCCACACAAACATAATTCTACTTCTAACAACAAAAATAACAGGAAACAATTAACATTGTTCCTTAATATCTCTCAACACCAATGGACTCAATTCCCCCAAAAATGACATAGACCAACAGATTGGATATGTAAAGTGGACCCAGTATTTTGCTGCATATAGGAAACATACCTCAGTGGCAAAAACAGACACTACCTCAGAGTAAAAAGCTAGAAAACAATTTTCCAAGCAAATTGTCCCAAGAAACAAGCTGGAGTAGCCATTCTATAGTGAATAAAATATACTTTCAACCTGAAGTAATAAAAAAAAAATAAGTAAGGACACTTCCTATTCAGCAAAGGAAAAATCCACCAAGATGAACTCTCCATCCTGAACATCTATGCTCCAAATGCAAGAGCACCTACATGCATAAAAGATACCTTACTAAAGCTCAAAGTACACATTGCACCTCACACAATAATAGTGGGAGACATCAACACCCCACCCTCAGCAATGAATCATGGAAACAGAATCGAAACAAAGACACAGAGAAAATAAGAGAAATTGTTAACCAAATGGATTTAACACATATCTATCGAACATTTCAACTTAAAACAAAAGAATATGCCTTCTTCTCATCACCTCATGATACCTTCTCCAAAACTGACCATATAATCAGTCACAAAACAGGCCTCAACAGATACAAGAAGACTGAAATAATCCCATGCATCTTATCAGATCACCATGGACTAAGGCTGGTCTTGAAAAACAACAAGTATTACAGAAAGCCCACATACACATGGAAGCTGAACAATATTCTACTCAGTGTTAACCTGGTTAAGGAAGAAATAAAGAAATTAAAGACTTTTTAGAATTTAATGAAAATGAAGGCACAGCATACCTAAATTTATGAGACACGATGAAAGCAGTGCTATGAGGAAAACTCATAGCTCTCAGTGCCTCCAAAAAGAAACAGGAGAGAGCATACACTAGCAACTTGACAGCATATCTAAAAGCTCTAGAACAAAAAGAAGCAAATACACCCAAGAGGAGTAGATGGCAGGAAATAATCAAACTCAGGGCTGAAATCAACCAAGTAGAAACAAAAAGGACTATACAAAGAATCAACAAAACCAGGAGCTGGTCCTTTTAAAAAAGTTCAGCAAGATAGGTAAAACCTTAGCCAGACTTACCAGAGAGCACAGAGTATCCAAATTAACAAAATCAGAAATGAAAAGGGAGATATAGCAAGAGAAACTGAGGAAACTCAAAAAATCATCAGATCTTCCTTCAAAAGACTATACCCAGCAAAACTGGAAAATCTGGATGAAATGTACAATTATCTAGACAGATACCAGGGGCCAAAGTTAGATCAGGATCAGATAAACCATCTAAATAGTCACATAACTCCTTTAAAAAAGATAGAAGAAGACATTAAAAAGTCTTCCAATCAGTTGGGGATTTAGCTTAGCGGTAGAGCGCTTGCCTAAGAAGCGCAAGGCCCTGGGTTCGGTCCCCAGCTCCGAAAAAAAGAACCAAAAAAAAAAAAAGTCTTCCAATCAAAAAAAGCCCAGAACCAGATGGGTTTAGTTCAGAAACTTATCAAACCTTCATAGAAGACCTCATAATAATACTGTCCAAACTATTCCACAAAATAGAAACAGAAAGAACACTACCCAGTTCCTTCTATGAAGCCACAATTATACCTATACCTAAAAGAGAAAGCCTAACAAAGAAAGACAACTTCACACCAAATTCCCTTATGAATATCTATGCAAAAATACTCAATAAAATTCTCAGAAACCAAATATAAGGACACGGCAGAATGATCATTCATCATGATTAAGTAGGTTTCTTCCCAGGGGTTCAGGCTTGGTTCAGTATAAGGAAACCCATCAAAGTAATCCACTATATAAACAAACTAAAAGAAAAAAAAAAACACACGATTATCTCATAGATGCTGAGAAAGTATTTAACAAAATTCAACACGTCTTCGAGATAAAAGTCTTGAAAAGATCAGAAATTCAAGGCCCATGCCTAAACATTGGAAAAGCAATATACAGCAAACCAGTAGACAACATCAAACTAAATAGAGAGAAACTTGAAGCAATCCCACTGAAATCAAGGACTAGACAAGGCTGCTCACTCTCACCCTACCTCTTCAATATAGTACTCAAACTCCTAGCCAACAAAAGGAGGTCAAGGGGATACAAATTGGAAGGGAAGAAGTCAAAATATCACTATTTTCAGATGATGTGATAGTATACTTAACTGACCCCAAAGTTCCACCAGGAAACAACTAAGCCTGATAAACAATTTCAGTAAAGTTGCTGGACATAAAATTAACTCAAACAAATCAGTAGCCTCCCTCTACCCAAAGGATAGACAGGCTGAGAAAGAAATTGAGGAAATGACACCCTTCACAATAGTCACAAATAACATAAAATACTTCGGTGTGACTCTAACCAAGCAAGTTAAAGATCTGTATGATAAGAACTTCAAGCCTCTGAAGAAAGAAACTGAAGAAGATCACAGAAGATGGAAGAACCTCCTACACTCATGGATTGGGAGGATTAATATAGTAAAAATCACCATCTTGCCAAAAGCAATCTACAGATTCAATGCAATCTCCATCAAAATCCCAACTCAATTCTTCATAGAGTTAGAAAGAGAAATTTGCAAATTTCTTTGGAATAAGAAAAACTCAAGATAGCGAAAACTATCTTCAGCAATAAAAGAACTTCTGGGAAGTTCAGGGAATCACCATCCCTGACCTCAAGCTATATTACAGAGCAATGGTGATAGAAACTACATGGTATTGGTACAGAGACAGGCAAGTAAATTAATGAAATAGAATTGAAGACCCAGAAATTAACCCACACACCTATGATCACTTGATCTTTGACAATGAAATTAAAACCATCCAGTCAAAAAAAGATAGCATTTTCTTTCTTTTTTCTTTTTTTTTGTTATCTTTATTAACTTGAGTATTTCTTATTTACATTTCGATTGTTATTCCCCTTCCCAGTTTCCAGGCCAACATCCCCCTAACCCCTCCCCTCCCCTTCTATATTAGTGTTCCCCTCCCCATCCCCCCATTACCGCCCTCCCCCCAACAATCACATTCACTGGGAGTTCAGTCTTGGCCTTCCACTGGTGCTCTTACTAGGCTATTCATTACTACCTATGCAGTTGGAGCCCAGAGTCAGTCCATGTATAGTCTTTGGGTAGTGGCTTAGTCCCTGGAAGCTCTGGTTGGTTGGTATTGTTGTTCATATGGGGTCTCAAGCCCCTTCAGCTCTTTCGGTTCTTTCTCTGATTCCTTTAACAGGGGTCCTCTTCTCAGTTCAGTGGTTTGCTGCTGGCATTCGTCTATGTATTTGCTGTATTCTGGCTATGTCTCTCAGGAGAGATCTACAAAAAGATAGCATTTTCAACAAACAGTGCTGGTTCAACTGGAGGTCAGTATGTAGAAGAATGCAAATAGATTGATTCTTATTGCCCTGGACAAAGCTCAAATCCAAACGGATCAAGGACCTCCACACAAAACCAGATACACTCAAACTAATAGAAGAAAAAGTGGAGAAGAGCCTGGAACACATGGGTACTGGGAAAACTTCCTAAACAGAACACCAATCACTTATGATATAAGATCAAGAATTGACAAATGGGAATTCATAAAATTGCAAAGCTCCTGTAAGGCAAAGGACACACTATCATTAGGACAAAATGGCAACCAACAGATTGGGAAAAGATCTTTACCAATCCTACATTGGATAGAGGGCTAATATTCAATATATACAAAGAACTCAAGATCTGAGACTCTAGAGAATCAAATAATCCTATTTAAAAATGGGGTACAGAGCTAAAAATAATTCTAAACTGTAGAATATCAAATGGCTGAGAAGCACCTAAAAATGTTAAATATCCTTAATCATTGGGGAAATGCAAATCAAAACAATACTGGAAGTCTATCTCACACCAGTGAGAATGGCTAAGATAAAAAACTCAAATAACAACAGATGCTGGCAAGGATGTGGAGAAAGAGGAACACTCCTCCATTGTTGGTGGGATTGCAAGGTAGTACAACCACTATGGAAATCACTCTGGAGGTTTCTCAGAAAATTTGACATAGTACTACTACCAACTATACCACTCCTGGACATATACACAAAAGATGCTCCAATATATAAGAGGGACACATGCTTCACTATGTTCATAGCAGCCTTATTTATAATAACCAGAAACTGGAAAAAACCCAGATGTATCTCAATGGAGGAATGAATACAGAAAATGTGGTACATTTACCCAGTGGAGTACTATTTAGCTATTAAAAACAATACTTTATGAAATTCATAGGCAAATGGATGGAACTGGAAAATATCATCCTAAGTGAGGTAACCCAATCACAGAAAATCACATATGGTATGCACTCACTCATAAGTGGATATTAGGCCAAAAGCTCAGATTCCTCAAAATACAAACCACAGACCACATAAAGCTCAAGAAGAAGGACAACCAAAGTGTGGATGCTTCAGTCCTTCTTATAAGTGGGAACAAAAATATTCATAGGATGAGTTACAGAGACAAAGTTTGGAGCAGAAACTGAAGAAATGGCCATTCAGAGACTGCCCCACCTGGGGATCCAGCCCATGTACAAACAGCCACCAAACCGATTCACTATTGTTGATTCCAAGAAGTGCATGCTGACAGGAGCCTGATATAGCTGTCTCCTGAGAGGCTCTTCCAGAGCCTGACAAAAATACTCACAGATTTTTGCTCACAGCCAATCATTGAACTCACAACGGGGTCCCCATTTGAGGAGTTAGAGAAAAGATTGAAGGAGCTGAAGGGACTTGTAACCCCATAAGAACAACAATCCCAACCAACCAGAGCTCCCAGGGACTAAACCACCATCCAAAGAGTCCACATGGACAGACCCATGGCTCCAGGTGTATATGTAGCAGAGGATGGCCTTGTTGGGCACCAATGGGATAAGAGCCCTTGGTCTTGTCAAGGCTTGGCGCTCCAGTGTAGGGCAACATCAGGGCAGGGAGGGGGAAGGGGTGGTTGGGTGGGGGAACACCCTCATAGAAGAATGCAGAGTAGGGATGGGATAGGGGGTTTGTGGGCAGGAGACTGGGAAAGGGGATAACATTTCGAATGTAAATAAATATTTTTTAAATAAAAAATGACTTCTAAGGGCAGCATTATCCAAAAGTGCAAGCTCTCTATCTATTTTTAAATTGTGCATGTCTTTTCATATATTGTTCCTTTTGTTTATCTCTTCCACCTGGACTACTTGTCTCCTCTGACCCAAACTCTGATTCTTGTTTAAACCTTTCTACTCTTTATATTTCTCCTCTCTACTTTTATATCATCCTCGTTCTCCTAGCCTCACTCACTCCCTTGAGGCACTCCCCACTCTCAACCGTCCATCCCTATCTCCCTGGATTCTGCAGGTATTCCAAGTTACACAAGCATGTAGAAATCTGAAGGTAGCAGCCCTATATGATAGAAAACATGGAACATTTGTATTTGTATGCCTGGGCTACTTTACTCAGTGTGCTTTTTCCTCCCAGACCCAATCACATACTTGTAACATTCAGAATCTCATTTTCTTTATACCTAAATAAAATTTCACTGTGAACATAGACAACATTTTCATTATTCAATCACCATTTGACTGTAATATAATTTGTTTCATAATACTATGACTAGAACAACGATGAGCACAGATGAGCAAGGATTTCTGTCATGGATATAATAGAGTACTGTCTTTTTTAAAATTCACCCATTTGATTAGTCTTTGAAGTTGCTTATATTTTAATATTAGATTTTTGAATTCTTAGTGAGATATTTTCACTATTTTAGTATCTTTAGAATTAGTTGATGAAGTTGTGAGCTCTTAGAGAAATGCACTTCACATTTTTTGTGATTCTATATTACAATTTATACATATGTTGGGATAGATTTAGTGTCTGTTTTTATATTGGGAACTACTTAGTGAATATCCTTTTCTCGAGGTTGACATACCCAGGAACACTTATAAGACAGAAAAGGTGCCATAGTAACTATAATAATTGAAACCAAGTCAGTTGTTTAAATAGAGTTTTAAAAAAATCTATCCCAGCCCTTTGTTGGTATTCACAAACAATTGTCTCTGTTCCTTTCCTGGAAAGTCAGACCACAGTCCTGGAGTGGAAAAATGCTCTATATTTCCAACTGTAAAGAAGTCCGTCCTTCCCACCATGCCATGCTAAGTCTCTGCATCTGCTAATAGTGTCATTCGTAATAATGTCTCTTTTAGAAGTGCCACTCGCTATGAAATAAACATTCAAACACATGAGTTCATAGGTGGACATACCTTTTCAAAGCATTGCATTCCAATCCTTGGCCTCCATAGGCTTGCAGCCATAAAATAATGTTCAATTTTAACAGTTCCCATAGTCTATCACAGTCTCAACAATATTTAAAAGTCCAAAGTTCAAAGTCTCTTCTGAGATTCATATAATCACTTAACCATAATCCCCTAAGAAATCAAAGACCAGATCACATTCTTCCAATGTATCATGGTACAGAATATACATTACTGTTCCAAAATGAAGGAAAAGGAGCTTGGTGAGGAAATACTGGACCAAAGCAAGATCAAAAACCAGCTAGGCAAACTCCAAACTCTACTTCTCCATGTCTGATGTCAAAGCAGTCCTCAGATCTCCAAGTCCTTTCAGCTCTCTTTATTGTGCCACACTTCTCTTAGGCTGGTTTCACGCCCTGTTAGCAGTTCTCCTTGGCAGGCATCCCATGACTCTGGCATCTCCAACATCTTGAAGTCTCCAAAGCAGTTTACAATTCACCTTCACAGCTTCATAAAATGATATCCTTGGGCCTCCATTCAGAGACAACCTTGACATCTCAGGACTCCTTTGCCTGGCTTCAATAGCTTTCCTTAGGCCTATCATAGCAATACCCCAGCCCCTGGTACCAAATTCTGTCTTAGGGTTTCTATTGCTGTGAACAGACACCATGGCCATGGCAACTCTTATAAAGTAAAATGTTTAATTGTAATTGGCTTACAGTTTCAAAGGTTTAGTCCATTATCCTCATGGTGAGTAGCATGGCAGCTTGCTGGGAGACATGGTGCTAGAGAACGAGCTGAGAGTTCTACATCTTGATCCACTGGAAGCAGAAGACTGTGTATCACACTGAGTATAGCTTGAACATATGAGAATTAAAAGCCCACCCTCACAATGACATGCTTCCTACAACAATGCCATACCTACTTCAACAAGGCCATACCTCTTAATAATGCCACTTCTTATGTGCCAAGCATTCAAACACGAGTTTATAGGGGTCATACCTATTCAAGCCACTATAGTATGCTTGAAGGTTGTAATCAGTTCTCAGACTAGTGAGGCCTTTGGGACTTTGAGGTAAAAGACCAGCTGCTTTTATTTGTAGCCCCAAATTTTTACTTTAAGTACATTCTTTATTATGATTCCCCACAATGGCACAATTGAGTAAGTTAGCAACCACAGGAATATCAACCTCTGTATTGTTTGTTTATTGTATATTTCATGGGCTTCCAAGCTGTGGTACTCGGGGAGGATTCAATTTTCTGTCTTTCTTATAGCCTACTGATAGGAATTCTACCCTTTGCCTGCTGTGTTGTGGAGGACACAATATCAGGATCCTTTGATGCACACATCTCAAGTCAGATCTTTCTAGATTTCATCTGTAGTTCCATCTCTTTCCACGCCACCTACCTCTCCCTGCAGTTCCACAGGTAATGCTTTCCTTCGGATGTGTAGAGATTTGATGAATGCAAGGTGTCCCCAATCTGCTGTCACCTCTTCACATTCATTACTCATTAAGAATATCTGGGGGACAAGAGGAGGGAGAAAATGGGAACGTGATTTGGTATTGAGTGGGGGAAAAGGACTGAAGCCTTGGGGGCCAGCAGAAATTATGGAAACAGGCAGTCATGGGAGGTAGGAAGTTCAGGGAACTCTCTAGAATACACCAGAGATTTGGGAGGTGAGAGACTATTAGGACTCAAAGGGAGGGACTTTAGATGAAATGTCCTACAGTGGGGAGAGGGAACTTGTAGAGCCCACCTTCAGCAGAATGACAGGGCATCAAGTGAGGGATGGGGTTGCCATCCCACAGTCAAAACTCTGACCCATAATTGTTCCTATCTGAAAGAACTACAAGGAGAGAAATGGAGAAGAGCCTGAGGAAAAGGAGGCCCAGCAACAGGCCCAAAGTGGGTTCCAGCTCAAGGGGAGGCCCCAAGGCCTGACACTATTACTGAGGCTATGGAGCGCTCACAAAAAGGGACCTGTCATGGCTGTCTTCCAAAAGACCCAAACAAGCAGCTGAAAGAGTCAGATAATTGCACCCAAACAATGGACAAAAGCTGCTGACCCCTATGGTTGAATTAGGGAAAAGCTGGAAGAAGCTGGTGAGGATGAGGACCATCCTGTAGGAGGACTAGCAGTCTCAATTAAACTGAATCCCCAAGATCTCTCAGACACTGGACCACCAACCAGATAGCATACACCAGCTGAGATGAGGACCTCAACATACAGCAGAGGACTGTTGGGTCTGGGTTCAGTCAGAGAAGATGCACCTAACCCTCAAGATACTGGAGGCCCCAGGAAGTTCAGAGGTCTGGTGGGGTGGGGAGCAGGGACAACCTCATGGAGACAGGGTCAGGGAGGAGGTATGGGATGTGGAATAGTCAGAGGGTAGACCTGGAGGGGAATAAAATCTGGAGTGTAAAAAAAAAGATACAGAAAAAGAAGAAATATAAAAATACAGAAAAAAGAATATCTGAACTATTTTGTAATGAATAATCAAGTGCAATACTTGATAAAGTTTGCAAAGAACCATCGTCTATAACACATGTTCAAATGCTGGAGATGCCAATGAGCATTATTGGATATTATTTGAATAATGTAACTTTCAAGTTACTTGACAAATCAACAGAAGTGCCCAGAATTACTTGTTGAAATTGCAAATGAATGGACTTATTTTTCTTCTAAAACTTGTTATTCTAATGTACCAATGACAGAAGCTGTATAGGCTGCAATTATGAATATAAACTTATGAATATTTATTGTATTTGTAAAAGTGAGTCACCATTAGCAATAGACGAAGCCACAAGCACACTAATTTTTTTTCGAGAGGCAATGAATATAAAAGCAAGATTGAATAACTGTCTTCGTGCATTCCTGTCTCTGCTCCCAGAATTTTCACTTTATTTTTTATTGAAAATAATTCTTCTTTCATACAATACAGCCAATCCACAGTTTTGCCTTTCTCTCCTCCCTTCCTCTCCCCCAGATCCACTCCCCCTCTATTTCTCTTCAGAAAGAAGCAGGCCTCCAAGAGACAATAACAAAACATAACAAAACAAGATCTAATAAGAAAAGATACAATATGACAAGGGGGTGTACCTCATGGATGAGCTAGAAACCTAGTGCAATGGAAACTCCCAGGACTCTGAGGGTGACTATAAGTAAGACTCCTAGCAATGGAGGATAAGGAGCCTGAACTGGCCAGCTCCTGTAACCTGGCAAGACTTCCAGTGGAAGGCTTAGGACACTAACTCGGCCACAAAACTTTTGACCTAAAATTTCTCTGTCTGTAAACTGTTTATAAAATGGCACAGAAATTGTGGCCATGGCCAGCAAATTACTAGCCCAGCTGGAGATCTATACCAGGAGAGGGAGCTCGCCCCTGAGGCTGCCTAGAGGGGTCAGGACCTAGAGGCTGGAGGGGTAGGGGAACAAGAGCAGACAAGAGGAGACAAGAGAAAACAAGAGAATACAAGAAAGCAAATGGTGTTCTGCTATTCTCATAGCCCAATTTTTATCAGAGAGCATCATTCAACAACTGATAGAAAGAGACACAGCGACCCACAGCCAAATATTTGCAGAGCTCAGAGAAGAGGAAGGATTGCTGGAGCTAAAGTGGTCAGGGACATCATAAAAAAAAACCACAGAATCAACTAATCTGGACAACACGGGCTCTCAGAGACTAAACCAACAACCAGAGAGCCTGTATGGGTCTGCTCCAAGGGTCTGCTCCAAGTCCTCTGAATATATATAACAGTTGTGTAGCTTAGTATTCTAGGGAGACACCTAACAGTGGGAGCAAGTGCTTTCTCTGACCCTTTTGACTGCTTTTGGGACCCTTTCCTCCTAATAGGTGTCCAGCCTTAATATGAGGGAAGGTGCATCGTTGTACTGTATCTTGATATACCATGTTTAATTGATATCCATGGATGGGAGGCCTGCCCTTTTCTGAAGGGAAACTGAAGAGGCATGGATCAGAGAGATAAGGGGTTGGGGGACTGGGAGAGAAGCAGGGAGTGAAAGTTGTGGTTGGGATGTAATATATGAGAGAAGAATAAACATATTTTAAGACAAGGCAAAAGCCATTATATGGAGACTAAACAAGACAAACAAATAGGGAGAAAGGAGTCCCAAGTGCTTGCAAGAGAATCAGACACACACCTCCCACTGTTAGGCATCCCACAAAAATGCAAAACTAAACTTAACTAACTAACTAACTAACTAACTAACTAACTAACTGCCATAACATATAAGCAGAGGATCTGATGCAGACCTATGCAGGCCCTGTTCTTGATGCTTTAGTCTCTGTGAGCCCATGTAAGCATGTGTGAGCCCTGTTTAGTTGAGTCAGTTGGACACGATCTGGTGTGTTCCATCCCCTCTGGCTCCTACAATCTTTCCCCCCTCTAGCCTCTGGCTCCCTCTCCCTCTCCCTCTCCCTCTCCCTCTCCCTCTCCCTCTCCCTCTCCCTCTCCCTCTCCCTCTCCCTCTCCCTCTCCCTCTCCCCCTCCCTCTCCCTCTCCCTCTCCCCCTCTCTCTCTTTGAACATGTTCCTATCTGCTGCCAGAGGAAGCCTGTCTGATGATGTCTGGACAAGGTGCCCATTTATGAATATAGAAAAATATCATTAGGAATCATTTCATTAGTTTTTGGGTTTTTCTTTTTTGTTTTCTTCTTGTTGTTGTTTTGTTTTGTTTTTTCAGTGATATTATGTTCTACTCTAGGTCTTTGGGCTATCCAGTCTCTAGCCCTGGCTATTGGGGCAGTGTTGGTCATAGGCTCCCTCTAGTCGTGTGAACCTCAAGTTAAACCATTATATTGGTTGGTCGTTCCTGCAAGTTCTGTGCCACCTGCACATCTTGTAGACATGGCTGATTATAGGTTGAAGGGTTTGCGGCTGGATTGGTGTCCATGTTTCTCTTTTGGTGTCCTGCGGAGTACCTTCCCACATTTAAAGAAATGTTCAAAATCCTTAGCCATTAGGTAAATGCAAGTAAAAATGACTCTGAGTCTCCATTTTACACCTGTCAGAATAGCTAAGATCAGTAACACATGTGATAGCACATGTTGGTTAAAATGCGGAGCAAGGAGAATACTCCTCTATCGCTGGTGAGCGTGCAAACTTGTTCAGCCATGATGAATATTAACATGTCAGTTCCTCAGAAAATTGGGAATCAATCTACCTCAAGATTTAACTATATTACCCTTGGGCATATACCCAAAGAACTTTCCATCCTACCACAGGACACTTGCTCAACCAATCTTTTAATTTTAAAGATTTGTTTCATTTTTAATTATGTAGGTGAGGAGTCTGGGGGGGCAATCATGAGTGCAGGCACATATAGAAGCAAGAAGAGGACGTCAGATCCTCTGGAGCTGGAGTTCCAGGCAATTGTGAGCTACCAGACATTGGTGATGGGAATCGAACTTAGATACTCTGTAACAGTAGCAAGTACATTCAACTACTGAGCCATGGCTCTAGCCCACTCTCTTTCACCTTACATAGCAACTTTGCCTCACACTTTTGCTTTTGGTTTAACACCACTGAATTCCTTTCAAGTCACAGTAGCCATACTAACAGTTAGGCTTTAAATCACATGAGAGAATAAGAATGCTTTCCACAATTTTTCTAATTTATCAATGGGTTTTTGTTAGGATTTGTAATTCAGAAAAACATACATGGTCTACAAGAAATCTCAGGCATTAAATCCATGTTGGAACACGAACAGTCTTGTTTCCTCTTTTTATGATCTAATTAACAAGATTTATTATTGTTATTACTATTTTAGGCAATTAAATAAAAAGTATAAAATAGTTTTAGAAATGAAAACACAGTCATATTATCCTGGTAGACTATTTTATTTTTTTGGTCTATGGCCATGCTACCCTGAATGCTCCCAATCTTGTCTAAGAGTGGATCTCCAACTGTGACCTCAGACCAGCAGCCTCGGTACCAGGTATCTCCTGAGGAACTTGTTGGAAATGCAATCCCCATCTTGGGCATAGTAGAAATCAAAATTTGAGTTTTCTCCCAAAACCCACATATTAATTGGTCGCCCTCATGATGGCCTGATGAGAAAGCAATCAAACCTTTGAAAAGTAAGTCCTTCTGGGAGGGATTTAGGTGACTGAGGCTGTGATCACAAAAGGACTGTGTGGCTCTAACCTCATTTTTTTCTTTTTGCTTCCTGAACATGGAATTAGAGGTTGTGTGTCATTGCACATTCTTTGCATGTGTTCCTGTCATGATGTGCTATGGTGCTACAAAGCAATGAAGCCGGCTAGTCTATTAATTAGACCTCCCAAACCAGAGAGGCAATAATCAACCTTCTCTTCTTCTAAGTTAACTATCTCGGGTATTTTGTAGTAACGGAAATCTAACAGAAGCACTGATGGTAAGAGTCGGCAGTATATTTTTACAAGGATACTTTAGCATTTGATGCGAAGTGAACTTTGAGGAGCATATCACAGTTCTTTTACCCCTCAAAGTATTATAACCCTGAAAATATGTTATATACATATTCTCAGAACTATGAAGTTTTGTTTTCTTCATTTATGTGCCAGATTGTGGAACTGTAATAAATATTTTGAGCTGTGAATTTAAGCTGTCTGATCAATTTTTGTCATGTATTCTGTGATTCCATTGGTAATTTTGATGAGGTAAATCCTCAAAATTGAATCTGTGTTGTTTGAATTTAACATGTGCTCCTTACATGTAAGGATTTAATTTTATTCATCTTTTCCCAAAACATAATAGAAGCTTATTTAATTTTCATATAATTAAAACCAAAAGTTTTCCATTCTGCTTGCAGTAAACTATCAGAGCCTACTGTCCCCAAACCAATTATATTTGGATAGATTTCTTTCAGTATTTAATTGGTGAGTTTTTAGAGAACTTGCGATCTAGGATAGAATTAGGTAATGATATTTATAAGCATGTCATAATAATGTCATGATAATGATTGAGTTAGATAAGTGAAGACAAATTGCCAGGAACTAAACTTAATTCTTATAAAAATGGAATTAGTTGCACTGACTTCCTATTTCATAGGCAAGAAAACCAAGGTATAAATAAGGTGCATGATTAAAACAAGGCAGGTCTGATTTCAGAATTGTAATTTATTTGCTACTTATATTAGCTGTCTATTATATAATAGTAGCACCAATTTATCAGCTAAAAACAATATGCATACATTATATTATCTCATAGTTTCCATGGGTCAAGAATACAGGCATGACTTTACTGAGTCTCAAAAGGCTATATTCAATATTTGGGTCAAGGTAAATTATTCTGCAGTGCCTTAGTGAAGGTGGATCCCTTCCAAATGTCATTATTTTATTAAAAGAATTCATTTAGTCACAGTGGTTAGGATAAGGTCCCCATTTTCTTGTCAGTTTGTATTCGAGGCCACTCCTAGCCCTTCAGTCCTGCCCATAAGTTCTCGCAACCTGTCTGCTTCCATAGACTTTCCTTTCACATAGCAGCATCCTTCTTCAATGATAGCAGTAAAACCATATGTGACTTCTAGCACCTCTTAAAAGGGTCCGGAATAATGTCATTGTAATGCAAACTAACTGTGGGGGGTGATAAACAAACATGTTACAGGCCCTTCAAAGAAAGTGAAATGGTACTGTATAAGGCATGTACATCAGGGCCCAGGGATCTTGAGGTCATTCCATTCAATGTAGCTAATTATAGTGTGTTGGATATTAAGAAAGTTGATAGTGGACTATTCAATACTGATCTATGTAGGGCTGCTCACCTCACATAGGGAGAATATGGGTCATGAGGATGCAAAGGCCAAGACGGTGTTTTTTTATTTTGTTTTTGTTTTTGTTTCCTGGAATGATGCTAACAGAGATCATTTCACCCTGTCATATCCATTGTGAAGCAAATGAATTAGGGCACACCACCCACACTTATATTACCCCCTTCACTATAATGTCAGTTCTCACTTGAAATTAATGCACTGCTCCATTCACTTTCTAGGCTATGAACCTCAAGAATGTGTGGAGATTTGGATGAGAATGTCCCCAGTAGGCTTGGATATTTGAATACATAGTCCCCAGTTGCTGGTGCTGTTTGGGTACATGTAAAAGGTATAGCCTTGCTGGAGGAAGCATGTCATTGGTGGTGGGCTTTGAGCTTTCAATGCCATCTCTACTTTACTCTTTCTAAGCTTCCTACTTGCAGTTTAAAATGTGTTTTCAGCTGGTTCTACTGTCAGGCCCAACTGCTGCCACATTTCCTGCTGGGATGACATGGACTCTTAATCCTCTGGAGCTATAAAGCCACATATAAAATTCCTTCTACAAGTTGCCTTGGTCATGGTGTACCACAGTAATAAAGTAATAAATGCAAGGTGTTTCTAGAATCATATGGAACAGAGTCAATTGATGCCCTATTGCCCTTTGTTCAGTGATGCAGCATAGGGAGATGATCCCTAGCCAGTTGGTAAGTGCGCTCTTTGAGCATTTGCATCTCATTTCATCTGAGTAGTTTTCTGGTACTAGAGGAACTCAGTCAGCCACAGGTAGCTAATACAGATGTTCCTGTTATTACAAGGGAAAACCCTGTACAAGAGATGGGAGCCAGT
This sequence comes from Rattus norvegicus, assembly GCF_021556685.1. Classification (NCBI taxonomy): domain Eukaryota; kingdom Metazoa; phylum Chordata; class Mammalia; order Rodentia; family Muridae; genus Rattus; species Rattus norvegicus. The sequence goes on from NC_141554.1 coordinate 37,183,395, forward strand.
AAATTAACGTCCCTACCTTTACATCTACTTATAGCACATCTTGGAAGTGGGTTCCACATAGCTTCTTAGATGATCTCATTGCTGTTGAGCATCGGTTGTCCCCAAAAGTAATCTGATCATCAGATCAGATTCCTTCTATTGGCTTTTCCTCCTTCTGACAACATGTCTCTCCATCCTCATGTACACATACTTGCTGGCATGATTCCCCAAAGAACCACTAGAACCCAAGTAGTTTTGAGAGTACCAGACAAACCAAGCTACTTCTTCTCTCTTTTGTGCCTTATACTTGTTTAATACCCATTCTATATGTGCTATATCCATTAAAAAAAACTCCTCCATAATTTAAGCAAGCCTCATTTTTAGCTAGATTGCATGTGCTATCCTTCTGATTTCCATATCAGACAATGGAACCTATCCTTCCATAGGCTGGATACATGCCTTTTCTAAAGCAAGAAGTTGTTCTTGCTAGTTCACATACTTACATTCCTGAAAGGACTCTTTATTTTCTAATAATTAGAATGTAACTTTCTTAGGGCTATACATACAGCAATTTATGCAATGAGTAGTAACTGAGTATGTCTCTGCTCAGTTTCTGATGAAAGGTAGCCATGTTTCTCCTCTCTAATGTTAGGAGTTTGAAGAGGCAGACATTAAGCAACCACCCGTGTGGGTGAATGTTATTGTTACATGGTGCGATACGATATGCAGTGGGTACTTAAACTTAGCCAATTAAGACTTTAAAACTCAGATATTCTGTGTCACCAGTCACTTTGGAAGGGCTTATTCCCCACATGTTTTATAGGGGATGTTATATACCTCTAACATTTCCATCATTGCAGAATTTCTATAAGACGATGATGTTAAAAATATATCTGAAAGGGACACTTGATTGAACTGGGAAAGTGACGAAACATGCAAGTTAGAAGAGGTTACAATAGGCACCGTGTTGGTATTCAGCTGTGACCAGAATTGGACATATTTAAGGTAATGGAAGATGGGGCTCTGAGAGTCCTGAAGAATCCATAAAACTGATGAAGCCTCTGACTAGAAGACAGAGTGCTTGTACTGGGGCTGGAAAGCAAGGAAGGTCAACACAAGCCATGCCAAAGACTGTGAACATTTTCTAAGAAGAATGTGAAGACATATTCTCAATTTCATACCATGAATGGTTCCAACTAGAAAACAACTGCAACAGACCTCTAATCTGAATTTAGGCTTCTACATAAAATGAGAAATTTTTAACATTGAATTGTAAAGAAAAGGAGAATGATTTCTATTTGTTCTATTTTCTTCTATTTAAAATATGGCTGCCTTGGTTATTGTCTTGTCTATTTAAAATTGGCTGTATTGGACAATTGTTGGGATAAAACACCATAACCAAAAGCAACTTAGGAAAGGAAGAGTTCATATTCCTTTTTAGAGCTCTACATCACAGTCCATCACTAAGAGAAATCAGTAGAAGAACTCACATTGGTCAGGAACCTGGAGGAAGAAGCTGAGAACACAGAGAAGTGCTGGTTACTGGCTTGTTCCCCATGGATTGTTCTCCTTGGCTTGCTCAGCCTAATTTATTATAGCACCCAGGACCAGCATCGCAGGAGTGTCTCAGTGGACTGGACTATCCCACATCAATCATTAATCAAGAAAATGTCCCATAGACCAATCTGGTGAGAGCAGTTTATTAATTCAGTCTCCGTCTTCCCAAATGATTCTAGCATGTGTAAAGTTGACATAAAACTAGCCAGAACGATAGCTGAAACAAAACTTAGAAACATCTCTTAAAAATATAACATTCATCTCTGTAAAAGAGTGATGATTCACAGCTTTCCAAATAATATAAACATCTGTTGCTTTTATCTATTAAATATAGCGTAATTAATTTGAAAAGAAAGACAGGCTGAGGACAAAAAGTACCCCATGAATCAATGCTGGATGAGCACGAGGAGCATAAATGTGGAGGAAATGAGTGGAAATGTGAAGTAAAGACAACAGGAAATGAGGATCAACTGAATATCTTATGGGGAAAAATACAAATACTGAGTTTCAGGTCTGTGTCATAAAAATGTGGCATTAGAGTCAAGATATTAGAGCAATTTCAGAAAAGGTTAAAGTTGTAAAGAAGGAAAATTTCAGATTTGATAATGTAATAGGTTTTTAAATTTAAAATTATTTCTTGGAACCTAGGACTGGATAGGCCTAAGGGATAAAACAATACTACTGTTATGTGGGAAATGTAGCAATAAATGACTCCTAATGACATTCTGCTATACTTGGAGCTCTGTTCCTTGTTCAGCCATCATCAGATTCACTTCCTCCTACAGCAGATGGAAACAAGTAGAAAGATCCATAGCCAGGCAATATGCAGTGAGAGAAACTTAAACTGCCCCTAAAAGGAATGACTCCATCAAATCCCAAGGCACAGGGTAATTCTTTGGAAGAGGAAAAAAAAGTGGAAGAGCCAAAGGGAATGGAAGATACCAAGGAAACAAAGGCCTTTAGGCACACCAGAGATGGTACTCACTGAGACTGAGGTAGCATCAACAGAAATTGCACCAGACTGCATCAAATGGGGTCCTATAGCTCGAAGATCCCAAATCAGAAGGTATCTCCAATTGAAAATCACTTGAAAGCGACAATTTAATTTTCTCCAAGGGAGTCTCACTGGGGAAACAAACTACTCTTAGTGATATGACCCCTGGCCAAAAAAAAAAAAAAAAAAAAAAAAAAAGAAAAGAAAAAAAAAATTCTTCTCTCATGCAATGCATCCCAACCCCAGTTCTTCCTCCCTTCACTCCTCCTAAGTCTCCCTACTGCCCATCTCCCCCAGATCCACTCTCCTTCTATCTCTTTATCAGAAAAGAAAAGCCTTTCAGAAACAACAGCCAAACAAGACAGAACAAGATGTAAATAAGAGAAGGCAAATGTACAAAGGATGGACAAGGCAACCCATTAGAAGTAAAAAGAGTTTCAAGAGTAGTCAAGAGAGTCAGAGATGCACTCACTTCTACTATTCAGAATTCTGTAAAGACACCAAACTAACAGCCATAACATATACTCAGAGGACCCGGTGCAGACCCATGCATGCCCTGTGCTTGCTGCTGCAGTCTCTGTGAGCTTGTATGAGCCCTGCTTAGTGGATTCAGTGGACGATGTTCTTCTGCTGCCTTCCTTCTCTTCTGACTCCTACAATCTTTCCTCCTATCTCCCATGGAGGTCCTTGATTTCAAAGGAACTCTAGGGGAGGAACTCTATAGAGAACTCCAAATTTGACTCTCCTCCCACATAACATCTTGCTGTGAGTCTTTGCACTCTCTCCCATCTTGTGCAAGAGGAAGCCTCTCTGATGATGACTGGACAAGGCATGTATCTATGATTGTATCCAAATAACATTAGGAATCATTCCATTGGTTTTGTTTTGGTTTTGGTTTGGTTCTTCCCTATGTCTCTGGGGTATCCAGTATCCAGTTCCTGGTCATCTAGTCAGTGAAGGGCATAAGTTCCCTCTCTTGGCATGGGATTCAAGTTAAACCAAACATTTATTGACCACTTCCTCATGCTCTGTGCCACCATTTATTTTAGGGGGAAGGTTTTGTGGCCTGGTTGGTGTCCATGTTTCTCTTTCTGTAGTCTTCAATGTACTTTATAGGCATCAAAGAAACTAGAACATAGGAGTGAAGGTTCTAACCAAGCTGCACCAGCACACCCTTTCTATGTCCAATGGGCTGCTGGAAGTTGTCCTCAGCAATTGGGTCCCACTGTCAGTTTTCAGAGAGTAACCCTCTCCTGTGGCATCATCCCAGGTTTTTTAGGGCTCTCCAGAGGACCTCCCCAGAGAACAACTCAACTGAACATTACAACGTTCACCCGCCGGATGCTTTGCCTGGCTACAAATGGCCAGTCCAGACTTTATATCCTTCATTACCTGGAATCCTCACTAAGGTTGCCCCCATAGATTCCAGGAAGATCCCACTGCACTAGCTTTCCACACTGTCCCCAAATGGCCCACAATTCCAGCTGTCTCTTCCTGGTCTCTCTTCTTCCCTCCCTCCCCCAACACCTGAGCCCTCCCGCTCGCATCCCTATTTGCCCCCAATCCCCCCTCAGAATTTATTCTATTTCCAGTCTCAGGGAGATCCATGTCTCCCCCTATAGTCATCACTCTGGGTCTTTGCTTGTAGCTTGATTATCACATACTTTATAGTTAACATCCACTTATAAGAGAATACATACCCTCTTTGTCTCTCTGCATCTTGGTTACCTCACTCAGGACTATTTTTCTAATTCCATATATTTGCCAGAAATTTTCCACATGTCATTTTTTAAACTGCTGAGTTAATCTCCATTGTGTAAATGTATCACATTTTCTTTTCCCATTCTCTCGCTGAGGGGCATAAAGGTTGTTTTTAGTTTGAGGCCATTACGAATAAAGCTGTAATGAACATATTTGAACAAGTATCCTTGAGGTAGGTTTAATGTCCTTTGACTATATTCCCAAGAGAAGTATAGCTTGGTCTTGAAGTAGATCGAATCTCAATTTTCTGAGGAACCACCATATTGATTTCCAGAGTGGTTGTACAAGATTGCATTCCCACCAGCATGGAGGAGTGTTCTCCTTTCTCCATATCCTCGTCAATGTAAGCTGTCACCTATGTCATTGGTCTTACTCACAGACATGTGTAAAATGAAATATCAGAATCGTTTTGACTTTCATTCCCCTGATAGTTAATGTTAAACATTTCTTTAATTGTTTCTCAGCCATTTGAGATCCCTATGAAAGAGTTGGGGGAAGGACTGAAAGAGCTGAAGGAAATGGCAACTCCATAGGAAGAACAACAATATCAGCTAACCCAGAACCCTTGGATCTCCCAGAGACTAAGCCACCAACCAAAGAGTGTGTGTGTGTGTGTGTGTGTGTGTGTGTGTGTATATATATGTGTGTGTGTGTGTGTGTGTGTCATATATATATATATATATATATATATATATATATATATATATATATATATATATATATATATATATAGGCTGGTCCCTGGTCCCTGGAACATATGTAGCAGACCTTGTCTGACTTCAGTGGGATAGGATATACTTAATCATGCAGAAACTTGAAACCCCAGGGTTTCATGCTGGCAGGGGCAGGGGTGAGGTGAAAATGAGGGGAGCACCACCCACTCAGAAGAAAAGGGAAGAAGAGATATAGTGAACTCTGGGAGGAGGGACTGGGAAGGGGGCAACATTTGGAATGTAATTAAATAAAATAGTTTAATAAAACAAACAAAAGAGCTCTCTCTATTGTGAATTCTATAATTACATCTGTACCACATTTTGAAGGATTCTTTGATATTTATATCTAGTTTCTTGTGTTATTTACATATTTTGGATATTGGACACCTATCAGATGTGGAGTTGATAAAAAAAAATTCCCATCCTCTGGGCTGGTGTTTTGTTCTGTTGAAGATTTCCTTTGTCTTACAGAAAAATTTCAGTTTCATGACTTCCCATTTTTAAATGGTTGATCTTAGTGCCTGCACTACAGATGTTCTCTTCAGAATGTTGTCTCCTGTGCTAATGTATTCAAGGCCATTCCCCACTTTCTCTTCTATCAGATTCAGTGTGGACTTTGATCCATTGGACTTGAGTTTTGTGCAGGATAAAGAATATAGATTAATTTGTATTTTTCTTTTTTAATTTTTAAAATTTTTATTAGATATATTTCTTTACTTACATTTCAAATTTTATTCCCCTTCCCAGTTTCCTGTCCATAAGCCCCCATCTCCTCCCCTCCCCGTCCCCCATAGAGGTATTCCCCCCATACATCCCCCTTACTGCGCCCCATATTCTCCTGCACTGGGGGTCCAATCTTGGCAGGACCAAGGGCTTCCCCTTCCTCTGGTGCCCCAACAAGGCTATTCTCTGCTACATATGCAGTGGGAGCCATGGGTCAGTCCATGTATAGTCTTTCAATAGTGGTTTAGTCCCTGGAAGCTCTGGTTGGTTGGCATTGTTTTTATGGGGTTGCAAGTTCCTTCAACTCTTTCAATACTTCCTCAAACTCCCCCCCAAGGGGGTTCTGTTCTCAGTTTGGTGGTTTTTTATTGGATATTTTATATATATTTGCATTTCAAATGTTACCCGCTTTCCACTCCCTCCCATCCCCCATTCTCTCTCCCCCTGTTCCTTTGAAGATGCTCCCACTCCCACCCACCAACTCTCACCTCAAAGCCCTGGCATTCCCCTACACTGGGGAAATGAGCATTCACAGGAACAAGGGCTTCTCCTCCTATTGATGCTAAACAATGCAATACTCTGCTACATAATGAAGCTGGAGCCATGCACCCATACATGTGCACTCATTGGTTGGTGGTTTAGACTCTGGGAGCTCTGGGGTAGGGGTGGGGGAGTCTGTCTGGTTGATATTGTTTTTCTTCCTATGGGGTTGCAAACCCCTTCAGCTCCTTGAGTCCTTTCTCTGACTACTCCATTGGGATCCCAGTGCTCAGTCTGATAGGTGCAAGCATCCTCATCTGTATCAGTGAGGTTCTCACAGAGCCTCTCAAAAGACAACCATATCAAGCTCCTGTCAGCAAGTACTTCTTGGCATCAGCAAGAGTAACTGGGTTTGGTGGCTGCATATGGGTTGGATCCCCAGGTGGGGCAGGGTCTGGAAGACCTTTTCTTTAGTCCTCATTCTGATCTTTGTCCTGTATGTCCTCCCATGTCGTATTTTGTTCCCCCTTTTTAGAAGGACTGAAGCATACTCACTTTGGTCATTCTTCTTCTTGAGTTTCATGTGGTCTGTGGATTGTATCTTGGGTAGTTTGAGCTTTTGGGCTACTATCGGTAGTATTCTTCTTTCTTCATATCCTTGCCAGCATCTGCTGTCACCTGAATTTTTGATCTTAGCCATTCTGACTGGTGCGAGAGGGAATCTCGGGGTTGTTTTGATTTGCATTTCCCTGATGACTAAGGAAATTGAACATTTCTTTAGGAAACATTTCTTTAGGTGCTTCTCAGCCTTTCGGTATTCCTCAGTGGACAATTCTTTATTTGACTCTGTACCCCATTTTTAAAATGATTATTTGACTCTCTAGAGTCTAACTTCTTGAGTTCTTTGTATATATTAGATATTATCCCTCTATCGAATGTAAGATTGGTAAAGATCTTTTCCCAATCTGTTGATTGGAATTTTGTCCTATTGACAGTGTCCTTTGGCTTACAGAAGCTTTGCAATTTTATGAGGTCTCATTTGTAAATTCTTGATCTTAGAACAAAAGTCATTGGTGTTCTGTTCAGAAAATTTTCCCCAATGCCCATGTGTTCAAGGCTCTTCCCCACTTTCACATCTATTAATTTGAGTGTATCTGGTTTTATGAGGAGGTCTTTGATCCACTTGGACTTGAGCTTTTACAAGGTCATAAGAATGGGTCTATTTGCATTCTTCTACTTGCTGACCTCCAGTTGAACAAGGATCATTTGTTGAAAATGCTGTCTTTTATCCATTGTATAGTTTCAGCTTTTTTGTCAAATGTCAAATTACAATAGGTGTGTTGGTTTATTTCTGGGTTTTCAGTTCTATTCCATTGATTGACCAACCTGTCTCTGTACCAATACCATACACTTTTTATAACTATTGCTCTGAAATGCAGCTTGAGGTCAGGAATGGTGATTCCACCAGAAGTTCTTTTATTGTTGAGAATAGTTTTGACTTACCTGGATTTTTGTTATTCCAAATGAATTTGCAAGTTGCTATTTTTGTTTCTAACTCTATGAAGAACTGAGTTGGAATTTCAATGGGAATTGCATTGGATCTACAGATTGCTTTCAGCAAGATGGCCATTTTTACTATATTAATCCTGACAATCCTTGAGCATGGGAGATCTTTCCTTCATCTGAGATCTTCTTCTATTTCATTCTTCAGTGACTTGAAGTTCTTATCATACTGATCATTCACTTGTTTGGTTAGAGTCACACAAAGGTATTTTATATAATTTGTGACTATTGTGAAGGGTGTCGATTCCCTAGTTTCTTTCTCAGCCTGTTTATCCTTTAGTAGAGGAAGGCTACTGATTTGTTGGAGTTAGTTTTATTTCGAGCCACTTTGCTGAAGTTGTTTATCAGATTTAGGAGTTCTGTGGTAGAACTTTGGGGGTCACATAATTATACTATCATATTGTTGGCAAATAATGATATTTTGAATTCTTTCTTTCCAATTTGTATCTCTTTGACCTCTGTTTATGTCTGATTGCTCTGGCTAGGACATCAAGTACTATATTGAACAGGTAGGGAGATAGTGAGCAGTCTTGTCTAGTCCCGGATTTTAGGGGGATTAATTCAGGTTTCTCTACATATAAATTGATGTTGGCTATGAGTTTGCTGTATATTGATTTTACTCTGTTTAGATATGGGCCTTGAGTTCCTGCTCTTTCTAAGACTTTTATCATGAAGGGGTATTGAATTTTGTCAAATGTTTTCTTAGCATCTAATGAGATGATCATGTGGGTTTTTTTCCTTTGAAATTGTTTATATAGTGGATTACATTGATGGATTTCCTTATATTCAATCACCCTTGCGTCCCTGAGATGAAGTCTACTTGATCATAATAGATGATCATTTTGATGTGTTCTTGGATTCAGTTTGCAAGAATTTTATTGAGTATTTTTGCATCAATATTCATGAAGAAAATTGGTCTGAAGTTCTCTTTCTTCGTTGGGTCTTTGTGTGGTTTAGGTATAGCATAATTATAGCTTCATAGAATGAATTTGGTAGTGTTCTTTCTGTTTCTATTTTGTTGCTTAGTTTGAAGAGTATTGGTATTAGGTCTTCTTTGGAGGTCTGATAGAATTCTGGTCCTGGGCTTTTTCTGCTTGGGAGACTTTTAATGACTGCTTCTATTTGTTTCGAGGTTATGGTACTGTTTAGATGGTTTATCTGATCCTGATTTAACTTTAGTACCTGGTATCTGTCTAGAAAATTGTCTGTTTCCTCCAAAATTTCCAGTTTTGTTGAGTATAAGCATTTGTATAGGATCTGATGTTTTTTTTTTAATTTCCTCAGTTTCTTTGATATGTCTCCTTTTTATTTATTTTGTTAATTTGGATACTGTCTCTGTGCCCTCTGTTTAGTCTGGTAAGGATTTATATATCTTGTTGATTTTCTCAAAGAACCAGCTCCTAGATTTGTTGATTCTTTGTATAGTTATTTTTGTTTCTACTTGGTGCATTTCAATTCTGAGTTGATTATTTCCTGCTGTCTACTCCTCTTCTGTGTGTTTTCTTCTTTTTGTTCTAGAGTTTTCAGGTGTGCTGTCAAGCTGTTTGTGTATGCTCTCTCCAGTTTCATTTTGGAAGCACTCAGAGCTATGAGTTTTCCTCATAGCATTGCTTTCATTGTATCCCATAAATTTGGGTATGTTGTGTCTTCATTTTCATTAAATTCTATAAAGTCTTTAATTTCTTTATTTCTTCCTTGACAGGGATATCATTAAGTAGATCAATTTTCAGGTTCTATGTGTATGTGGGCTTTCTGTTATTTTTGTTGTCATTAAAGACCAGTCTTAGTCGATGGTGATCTGATTGGATGCATAGGATTATTTCAATCTTTTTGTATCTGTTGAGGCCTGTTTTGTAACCAATTATATGGTCAATTTTAGAGAAGGTACCATAATGAGCTGAGATGAACATATATTCTTTAGTTTTAGGTTGAAATGTTCTAGCGATATCTGATAAATCCACTTGGTTCATAATTTCTATTAGTTTCACTGTGTCTCTGTTTAGTCAATGTTTCCTTGATCTGTCCATTGATGAAATTGGGATGTTGAAGTCTCACACTATTATTGTGTGTGCTGCTATATATGCTTTGAGCTTTAGTAAAGTTTCTTTTATGAGTGTGGGTACCTTTGCATTTGAAGCATAGATGATTCAGAATTAAGAGTTCATCTTGGTATATTTTTCCTTTGATGAGTATGAAGTGTCCTTTCTTATCTTTTTTGATAACTTTTGGTTGAAAGACGGTTTTATTTTATATTAGAATGACAACTCCAGCTTGTTTCTTGGTACCATTTGCTTGAATTTTTTCTACCACTCTGAGGTAGTGCTTGTCACTGAGGTACATTTCCTGTATACAGCAAAATGCTGGGTCCTCTTTATGTGTCCAGTTTGTGAGTCTATGTCTTTTTATTGGGGAACTGAGTCCATTGATTTTAAGAGATATTGAGGAATAGTGATTGTTGTTTCCTGTTATTTTGTTGTTAGAGGAGGAATTATGTTTGTGTGGCTCTCTTCTTTTAGGCTAGTTGAAATTAGATTATGTTCTTGCTTTTTCCAGGGTTTAGTTTTAATCCTTCTTTTGGAGTTTTCCATAAATTATCTTTTGTACAACTGGGTTTGTGGAAAGATATTGTGGAATTTGGTTTTATCATGGAATACCTTGGTTTCTCCATCTATGTTAATTGAGAGTTTCGATGGATACAGTAACCTGGACTGGCATTTGTGTTCTCTTAGGGTGTGTATGACATCTGCCCAGGATCTTCTGGCTTTCATAGTCTCTGGTGAAGAGTGGTGTAATTCTGATAGGTCTTCCTTTATATGTTACTTGAATCTTTTCCTCTGACTGCTTTTAATATTCTTTGTTTTGTGCATTTGGTATTTTGACTATTATATGACACGAAGAATTTCTTTTCTGATCCAATCTGTTCGGAGTTCTGTAGGCTTCTTGCATGTTTATGGGTGTCTCTTTCTTTAGGTTAGGGAAGTTTTCTTTTATAATTTTACTGAAGATATTTACTGGCCCTATAAGTAGGGAATCATTTCTTTCTTTGTATCTATTATTCTTGTTTGGTCTTCTCATTATGTCCTGGATTTCCTGGATGTTTTGGATTAGGAGCTTTGTGCTTTTGCATTTTGTTTGACTGTTGTATCAGTGTGTTCCATGGTATCTTCTGCCCCTGAGATTCGCTCATCTGTCTCTTGTATTCTCTTAGTGATGCTTGCATCTATGTCTCTTGATCTCTTTCCTAGATTTTCTATCTCCAGGGTTATTTCTCTTTGTGGTTTCTTTATTGTTTCTATTTCCATCTAAAGATCCTGGGTTGTTTTGCTCAATTCCTTCACTGTTTGGATTTGTTTTCCTATAATTCTTTTTTCCCCATCTTTATTAAATTGGGTGTTTCTTATTTACATTTCGATTGTTATTCCCTTTTCCTGTTTCCGGGTCAACATCCCCCTAACTCCTCCCCCTCCCCTTCTACATGGGTGTTCCCCTCCCCATCCTACACACATTACCGCCCTCCCCTCAACAATCACGTTCACTGGAGGTTCAGTCTTGGCAGGACCAAGGGCTTCCCCTTCCACTGGTGCCCTTACTAGGCTATTCATTGCTACCTATGCAGTTGGAGCCCAGGGTCAGTCCATGTATAGTCTTTGGGTAGTGGCTTAGTACCTGGAAGCTCTGGTTGGTTGGCATTGTTGTTCATATGGGATCTCGAGCCCCTTCAGCTCTTTCGTTCTTTCTCTGATTCCTTTAACAGGGGTCCCGTTCTCAGTTCAGTGGTTTGCTGCTGGCATTCGCCTATGTATTTGCTGTATTCTGGCTGTGTCTCTCAGGAGAGATCTACATCTAGTTCCTGTTGGCCTACACTTCTTAGCTTCATCCATCTTATCTAATCGGGTGGCTGTATATGTATGGGCCACATGTGGGGCAGGCTCTGAATGGGTGTTCCTTCTGCCTCTGTTTTAAACTTTGCCTCCCTATTCCTTGTCAAGGGTATTCTTGTTCCCCTTTTAAAGAAAGAGTGAAGCATTCACATTTTGATCATCTGTCTTGAGTTTCATGTATTCTGTGCATCTAGGGCAATTCAAGCATTTGGGCTAATAGCCACTTATCAATGAGTGCATACCATGTGTGTTTTTCTGTGATTGGGTTACCTCACTCAGGATGATTGTTTTCCTATAATTCTTTAAGAATTTTTGTGTTTCCTTTTTAAGGACTTCTACCTGTTTACCTGTGTTGTCCTATATTTCTTTAAGGGAGTTATTTATGTACTTCTTAAAGTCCTCTATCATCATCCTGAGATGTGATTTTAAATCCACATCATGCTTTTCAGGTGTGTTGGAATATACAATACTTTGGAACTGTGTTCTGATGATGCCAAGTAGTTTTGGGTATGGTTGCTTAGGTTCTTGTGCTTGTCTGGTTTTCTCTGATGTTTGTTGTTCTTGTTGTCTTTGTCTGGATAAAGGGCTTGTACGCCTATGATCTTATGAGTGACAGCACTCCTGGGAGACCAGCTCTCTCCTGGAAGGCTTTGGCTCTGGAGGACAGTGGTATAACTTGAACTCTAGAAGCAGATGTAGACTAGAAGGGTCCTATCCCAGGCAGCTGTGCAGTTTCTGTGACCTGTGAGCTCTTTGAGGGTCCCTCTTTGGACAGGCAGTAGAATGAAAGTCAGGTTTCACCTGTGGGCTTAGGAGTGAGAGTTCTCCTCGAAGACAAGCTCTCTCTGGGCAGGTTTTGGGTTTGGAGGGCTGTGGGATAGCCTTGGCTCTGAATTTGTATTTTTCTTTTACTTTTTTTTTTCCCCCGGAGCTGGGGACCGAACCCAGGGCCTTGCGCTTCCTAGGCAAGCACTCTACCACTGAGCTAAATCCCCAACCCCTGAATTTGTATTTTTCTGCATGGAGATATCTAGTTTGACCAGCACCATTGGTTGATGATGCTTTCTTTTTTCCAGGGTGTATTTCTGACTTCCTTGTCAAAAATCAGGGTCCATAGGCTTGTGGATTAATTTCTGGGTTTTCAATTTTCATGCCAATAGCATGTAGCTTTTATTACTATAGCTCCATATTACAACTTGAAATCAGAGATTGTGATATCTCTAACAAGTTCTTTTATTTTTCAGGCTTATTTTAGATGTCCTGGGTGTTTTGTTTTTCTGTATGAAGTAGAGAATTGTCCTTTAAAGGTCTGTAAATAATTGTGTTGGGAGTTTGATGCATATTGCATTAAATCAGTAGATGATTTTTGGTTCAATGTCCACTTTTACTCTGTTAATCCCATTTGTTCATGAGCATGAGAGATCTTTCCATATTCAAATACCTTCTTCAAAGACTAGAAGTTTACTCCAAGGTAGTTTAAAGTATTTGAGGCTATTGTGAAGGGTGTTGTTTTCCTGATATCTTTTTATGTTTGTCATTTGTATATAGGATGGGTACTGATTTTCTTTTCATTTCATTTCTTTTCTTTTATATTTTATTTGGAGCCAAACATGTATCCAGCCACTTTGATGAGGGCATTTATCAGCTGATGAAATATTTAGGGGCACACACACACACACAAAGACTACCTTATTTTCCAATTTGTATTGCTTGCTCTTCTCCAGTTGTCTTATCGAGCTAGCTAAAAGTTGTAGCACTAACCTGTATAATCAGGGAGAGAGTGGACAACCTAGTCTTGTTTCTGATTAAATAACATTGCTTTGAATTTCTGTCAATTTAATTTGATGTTGGCTATAGTCTTGCTATATATAAATTGCCTTTATTATGTTTAAATATGACGCTTGTATCCTTAATTTCTCCAGGATTTGTATCATGAGGGAGTATTGCATTTTGTCAAAGATCTTTTTGTTATGTAATGAGATGATCATTTTTTTCTTTCATCTTGTTTATATAATGGATTACATCGGCATATTTCATATGTTCAACTATCCAGGCATCCACGGTATGAAGTGTTCTTGATTTTGGTGGATGATCTTTTTAATGTATTTAATATTCTCCACTGATATCAGCATTTGTTCTGAAGTTTCCACATATGAAAAAGAACATGCAACATTTATCTTTCTGTGCCTGGTTTACTTCACTTAACATAATGTCATCCAGGTCCATCCATTAATGTAGTGAACAATAAGATATCACTTATATGGCAAAAGTATGTTCCTAAAAATGGCAACACTGGAATAACAGGGACATGTAGCTGGACATTTTGACTCTGTGAAGAAAATCCTGATCTGTGGGGACTGTCTTCAATTTAAGGCAAATAATCTATGGAGAATACATGGGATGAAAAAATAAAGGGAAGTTAACCTGTCATAGAATTTTTCCCATATCATACTGGAAGCCATATTACTTTGCTGTATAGTGAATATTATCAAAATAATCAAGACTATTAAATAATTTGAAAGCTTTGATTATTGGTCTCTATGTCTTAATGTTTACCTATAGATAAAGATTATCAAATATCTAAATCAGACATTATAAACACATGAATTCTTTTTCTGGACATGAATATTGGCTCTGCCGCTTGTGTGCTGGGTGATTCATAAGGAATTATTTTGTCATTGTGATACTCAGTGTCCTCAGTGATAAAATAAAACTATCAAAATTACTCTAAAACTGATTTTGTGAACTTTTAGATTCAAATTGATACATTAATCTGAATTTAACAAATTGGCAATATTAATAATGCTAACAATTTTATTGCATTGAAGAATTGTATCAGTAGAAATATAAAGCATTTTTATACATATAAGAGCTATCTATAGATGAAATGCCATGTGCAAAAATGGAAGCACTACTTTGAAAGACTATGAAAGTATCAAAATGGGTCATTTAATATTTAAATGCCAAACTGCTGACATTTGTAACTAAGTATTTTTTCTCTGAAATAAGTGATGGGCCTTGTTCTGAGTTAGGGAGGGGATGGTCTATTTGGAAAAACTCTTTTAAAAACATCCATGCTATTGCTAACAGCAAAATCCATACTCTTGTTGGCAACTGCTTTTGCAAGATAAGATGGAGTAGTTGAATGAAGCAAGGTTAGAGTTGCTTTTCCCTGAATGATGCTTTGCATGCTTTGCTCTTTGGCATTTACAGTCCCTTGTCGTCGATTTCAAAATACTCACACAACAGGAACTGTACTTTGAATGCAGCATTTGGATTGCCTGAGATAAAAGACAGGATGCAATTGTGAATGCCTATGAACTCTGTTAATAATATTAACAGGCCAACTTCAGGATGTGCGTGTGAAGCTCCCTATTTTATTCGCTCGCAAAATGATTTTCAAGAAAATCAGATTAGATTTGTTTTGCACATTTACATCATTTAGATTACAATTTGCTAGACACATTTTGTTTGCCTGTTGATCTATGAAGAAGATCCGAGCATTGTCTTTCTAATTTTAAAGGCTCATGGACAATCTTATAGGATAAGAATCATTAAATTAATGAGCAATTTTTGCAGTTAATTATTTCCTTTTCTAAAGCTTCAGTTAATCCTTCATTATCATTCTACAGCTCCCTATTTACCAGAACTTTTACAGATAAAAACTTTCTCTGTTTCCCTTCAAATATCACAGAAAGAAGGGCTAGAAAGATGACTCAGTTGGGAAAATTCAGAAGGATGCAAACCAGAGAGAGGGGCTGTAGGTCAGTGATTCAGAGCACGTATTGCTTTTGCAGAGGGAGTGGATTCAGTTCCCAGTACCCACATCATGTAATTGCTCGTAGTCCAGCCGCAGGGAGATCTAACAACCTCTTCTGGCCTCCATGCTTTCCTGTATGCACATGATGCACATAAACTCTCTCTCCTCTCTCTCTCTCTCTCTCTCTCTCTCTCTCTCTCTCTCTCACACACACACACACACACACACACACACACACATTATATAATTTTAAAGGCATATGAGGACTTGGATTTCAACCCCCAGCACCTAGGCACAGTGGTGAAAGTCTGCAACCTTACCACTGGAGGGGACAAAAGGAAATGGATTCTTAGAGCTCATTGGTCTGTCAGTCAATTCTAGAAGAATCTATGAGGTCCAGGCTTGGTGAGAGACTTTGTCTCATAAAAATAAAGTGGAGAGTGATCGAGAAAGAAACCCAATAGCAATCTCTGGTCTCCACATATATGAGCATAAAGATGCATGAATACCAAACACATGTATGCACACACCCACAAGAACACAGGGGAGGGGATATTTTATGTCTTTTTCATTTCCATCTCTACCAGAGAAGACCTTCAACATATGACCATCAGGGTTCTAAGGGCTGCCACATAAGCTATTTCCCAGCTATTCTTTGCTCCGTACCTCAGTGGTTTCCTAGGAATTCTCTATGTGTACACAAAGAAAAGATAAGTGTCTTAGGCTGTACTGGGTGATTGAGCCTTGGGTAAGTAGTATGTGGGATAAGCATTCTCTGGAAGAACCATCAAGAGAACAGAGAAATACAACAGGAAAAAGAGGAAACCAATATGGGGCAGTTAGTGACTGACAGTATTCACTGATGCTTAACTACTTGTGTGCCCTGCCCAGTGTGTGAAGACATTTGTTTCCATAGAGAGGTCCATGCTTGCAGCAGAATGCTTTTGGGAAGTGTGTGTGTTTCTTATAGCCATAAACTTCATAGTTTAAAACAACTCAAATTTGATATCTTTTACTCTTGGAGGTCAGATGTTTAAATTTTGTTGCAAACACTTTTGGAAACTCTAGGGGAAAATATGTTCCCTTGATCTTAACTTACAGAAAATCCATAGAATTTTTGGCATATAATGAGTTTTTTCCTCCATCTTTAGAGTCAGCAATGTTAAGACCTCCCACCTTTGCTTCTGCCATCACAGCTCTCTGCTTCTAAATCCATACCTTCTTCTGATAAGGACTCTCGTGATTACATGCCACCACCGAGATCATCCAGAACAATCTCTTTCTCTCAAAATCATTAACTTACTCCTATCTGCAAATCCTCTTTTCATATGTAAAGGCGCATAGTCACACATTCGGGGGATTAGGATTTGAACAGTATTTTTGAGATTGGAGAGGGTCTTACGTTATTGCCCAGACTGGTCTGGAATTAATATACACAAGTACAAATGAACCTCCCACTTCAGCTTCCTGAGTGTTGGGACAAGAAGTGTGTGCTACCATGCCAAGCTGAGAGCATCAACCTCTTTGAGGGGCAATTTTCTGCACCCATCTAAGGGGATACAAGAATAATGACGTCCCAGGGAGTATTTTGAATATCAATGGGATTCCTTTCCCATTGCAGGGTAAAGGTAGCCAATTAGTCTTTAAATACTTTACAGAAAAAAGTAGAAGCTGCATAAATATCTGTTGCTTTTGTTCAGTTAATCAACTTGATATCCTCCAGGTCTCCCCTAATGTTTCAAAAGTCTAATATATGTAATATCAAGGGGGATAGTCAGTTGTTACTTAAGCACTGGAGTTAACATGTTTGGAGGCCCAGGATCACAGAGGAACACAGAACACAGGAATTTCAATTTCTTGTCGGCTTCATTGGGAAACAAAAAGCCTCAAGACAATCATATCTTATATTAGGAAACTATCTAATTTCAAGAGGTTT
This sequence comes from Rattus norvegicus, assembly GCF_021556685.1. Taxonomy (NCBI): domain Eukaryota; kingdom Metazoa; phylum Chordata; class Mammalia; order Rodentia; family Muridae; genus Rattus; species Rattus norvegicus. The sequence continues at coordinate 37,200,742 of NC_141554.1, forward strand.
CATCAAAAGCGTAAAATGCACTTTTCTGGGAAAAATTGCTGTTATGCTTATAGAAATAAAAACAGCAAGTGTCCAAACTGGTGTTGGGAAATGCAGAGAGATGAAAGGTAGGCCCGGACCGCAGCAGCTCTCTGCTCCCAAACCCCGTGGGAGAGAGACCTCACCGCCTGATCAAGTGGGCACTCCTGAGGCTGCAGAGCGGAGGAGACCACCAACACTGCCCACCCCTGCCCACATCCCTGGCCCAAGAGGCAACTGTATAAGGCCTCTGGGTTCCCGTAGGGGAGGGCCCGGGAGCGGCAGGACCCCTGCGCCTGAGACACTGCCGGAACCTGAAGGAAACAGACCGGATAAACAGTTCTCTGCACCCAAATCCCGTGGGAGGGAGAGCTGAACCTTCAGAGAGGCTGACACGCCTGGGAAACCAGAAGAGACTGCACTCTGTGCACATCCAGGCGCCAGAGGAAAACACCAAACGCCATCTGGAACCCTGGTGCACGGAGGCTCCCGGAAAGAGCGGCGCAGATCTTCCCGGTTGCTGCCACAGCGGAGAGGACTTAGGCAGTACCCCACGAGCAAACTTGAGCCTTGGAACTGCAGGTAGGACCAACTTTTCCCCTGCAAGAAACCTGCCTGGTGAACTCAGGACACACAGAGGCAAAATTCCTCTAAGGCCGGGCACTTCCTGTGTTTACCGGAAGTCCCACACCAGCGGATCCCGGACCGCAGCAGCTCTCTGCTCCCAAACCCCGTGGGAGAGAGACCTCACCGCCTGATCAGGTGGGCACTCCTGAGGCTGCAGAGTGGAGGAGACCACCAACACTGCCACCCCTGCCCACATCCCTGGCCCAAGAAGCAACTGTATAAGGCCTCGGGGTTCCCATAGGGGAGGGCCCGGGAGCGGCAGGACCCCTGCGCCTGAGACACTGCCGGAACCTGAAGGAAACAGACCGGATAAACAGTTCTCTGCAACCAAATTCCGTGGGAGGGAGAGCTGAACCTTCAGACAGGCGGACACGCCTGGGAAACCAGAAGAGACTGCACTCTGTGCACATCCAGGCGCCAGAGGAAAACACCAAACGTCATCTGAAACCCTGGTGCACGGAGGCTCCCGGAAGGAGCGGCACAGATTTTCCCAGTTGCTGCCATAGCGGAGAGGACTTAGGCAGTACCCCACGAGCAAACTTGAGCCTTGGAACCACAGGTAGGACCAACTTTTCCCCTGCAAGAAACCTGCCTGGTGAACTCAAGACACAGGCCCACAGGAACAGCTGAAGACCTGTAGAGAGGAAAAACTACACGCCCGAAAGCAGAACACTCTGTCCACATAACTGGCTGAAAGAAAACAGGAAAACAGGTCTACAGCACTCCTGACACACAGGTTATAGGACAGTCTAGCCACTGTCAGAAATAGCAGAACAAAGTAACACTAGAGATAATCTGATGGCGAGAGGCAAGCGCAGGAACCCAAGCAACAAAAACCAAGACTACATGGCATCATCGGAGCCCAATTCTCCCACCAAAGCAAACACGGAATATCCAAACACACCAGAAAAGCAAGACCTAGTTTCAAAATCATATTTGATCATGATGCTGGAGGACTTCAAGAAAGACATAAAGAACTCCCTTAGAGAACAAGTAGAAGCCTACAGAGAGGAATCGCAAAAATCCCTGAAAGAATTCCAGGAAAACACAATCAAACAGTTGAAGGAATTAAAAATGGAAATAGAAGCAATCAAGAAAGAACACATGGAAACAACCCTGGACATAGAAAATCAAAAGAAAAGACAAGGAGCTGTAGATACAAGCTTCACCAACAGAATTCAAGAGATGGAAGAGAGAATCTCGGGAGCAGAAGATTCCATAGAAATCATTGACTCAACTGTCAAAGATAATGTAAAGCGGAAAAAGCTACTGGTCCAAAACATACAGGAAATCCAGGACTCAATGAGAAGATCAAACCTAAGGATAATAGGTATAGAAGAGAGTGAAGACTCCCAGCTCAAAGGACCAGTAAATATCTTCAACAAAATCATAGAAGAAAACTTCCCTAACCTAAAAAAAGAGATACCCATAGGCATACAAGAAGCCTACAGAACTCCAAATAGATTGGACCAGAAAAGAAACACCTCCCGTCACATAATTGTCAAAACACCAAACGCACAAAATAAAGAAAGAATATTAAAAGCAGTAAGGGAAAAAGGTCAAGTAACATATAAAGGCAGACCTATCAGAATCACACCAGACTTTTCGCCAGAAACTATGAAGGCCAGAAGATCCTGGACAGATGTCATACAGACCCTAAGAGAACACAAATGCCAGCCCAGGTTACTGTATCCTGCAAAACTCTCAATTAACATAGATGGAGAAACCAAGATATTCCATGACAAAGCCAAATTTACACAATATCTTTCTACAAGTCCAGCACTACAAAGGATAATAAAGGGTAAAGCCCAACATAAGGAGGCAAGCTATACCCTAGAAGTAAGAAACTAATCATCTTGGCAACAAAACAAAGAGAATGAAAGCACACAGACAGAACCTCACTTCCAAATATGAATATAACGGGAAGCAATAATCACTATTCCTTAATATCTCTCAATATCAATGGCCTCAACTACCCAATAAAAAAACATAGATTAACAAACTGGATATGCAACGAGGACCCTGCATTCTGCTGCCTACAGGAAACACACCTCAGAGACAAAGACAGACATTACCTCAGAGTGAAAGGCTGGAAAACAATTTTCCAAGCAAATGGTCAGAAGAAGCAAGCTGGACTAGCCATTCTAATATCAAATAAAATCAATTTCCAACTAAAAGTCATCAAAAAAGATAAGGAAGGACACTTCATATTCATCAAAGGAAAAATCCACCAAGATGAACTCTCAATCCTAAATATCTATGCCCCAAATACAAGGGCACCTACATATGTAAAAGAAACCTTACTAAAGCTCAAAACACACATTGCACCTCACACGATAATAGTGGGAGATTTCAACACCCCACTCTCATCAATGGACAGATCATGGAAACAGAAATTAAACAGAGATGTAGACAGACTAAGAGAAGTCATGAGCCAAATGGACTTAACGGATATTTATAGAACATTCTATCCTAAAGCAAAAGGATATACCTTCTTCTCAGCTCCTCATGGTACTTTCTCCAAAATTGACCATATAATTGGTCAAAAAACGGGCCTCAACAGGTACAGAAAGATAGAAATAATCCCATGTGTGCTATCGGACCACCACGGCCTAAAACTGGTCTTCAATAACAATAAGGGAAGAATGCCCACATATACGTGGAAATTGAACAATGCTCTACTCAATGATAACCTGGTCAAGGAAGAAATAAAGAAAGAAATTAAAAACTTTTTAGAATTTAATGAAAATGAAGGTACAACATACCCAAACTTATGGGACACAATGAAAGCTGTGCTAAGAGGAAAACTCATAGCGCTGAGTGCCTGCAGAAAGAAACAGGAAAGAGCATATGTCAGCAGCTTGACAGCACACCTAAAAGCTCTAGAACAAAAAGAAGCAAATACACCCAGGAGGAGTAGAAGGCAGGAAATAATCAAACTCAGAGCTGAAATCAACCAAGTAGAAACAAAAAGGACCATAGAAAGAATCAACAGGACCAAAAGTTGGTTCTTTGAGAAAATCAACAAGATAGATAAACCCTTAGCCAGACTAACGAGAGGACACAGAGAGTGCGTCCAAATTAACAATATCAGAAATGAAAAGGGAGACATAACTACAGATTCAGAGGAAATTCAAAAAATCATCAGATCTTACTATAAAAACCTATATTCAACAAAATTTGAAAATCTTCAGGAAATGGACAATTTCCTAGACAGATACCAGGTATCGAAGTTAAATCAGGAACAGATAAACCAGTTAAACAACCCCATAACTCCTAAGGAAATAGAAGCAGTCATTAAAGGTCTCCCAACCAAAAAGAGCCCAGGTCCAGACGGGTTTAGTGCAGAATTCTATCAAACCTTCATAGAAGACCTCATACCAATATTATCCAAACTATTCCACAAAATTGAAACAGATGGAGCCCTACCGAATTCCTTCTACGAAGCCACAATTACTCTTATACCTAAACCACACAAAGACACAACAAAGAAAGAGAACTTCAGACCAATTTCCCTTATGAATATCGACGCAAAAATACTTAATAAAATTCTGGCAAACCGAATCCAAGAGCACATCAAAACAATCATCCACCATGATCAAGTAGGCTTCATCCCAGGCATGCAGGGATGGTTTAATATACGGAAAACCATCAACGTGATCCATTATATAAACAAACTGAAAGAACAGAACCACATGATCATTTCATTAGATGCTGAGAAAGCATTTGACAAAATGCAACACCCCTTCAAGATAAAAGTCCTGGAAAGAGTAGGAATTCAAGGCCCATACCTAAACATAGTAAAAGCCATATACAGCAAACCAGTTGCTAACATTAAACTAAATGGAGAGAAACTTGAAGCAATCCCACTAAAATCAGGGACTAGACAAGGCTGCCCACTCTCTCCCTACTTATTCAATATAGTTCTTGAAGTTCTAGCCAGAGCAATCAGACAACAAAAGGAGATCAAAGGGATACAAATTGGAAAGGAAGAAGTCAAAATATCACTATTTGCAGATGATATGATAGTATATTTAAGTGATCCCAAAAGTTCCACCAGAGAACTACTAAAGCTGATAAACAACTTCAGCAAAGTGGCTGGGTATAAAATTAACTCAAATAAATCAGTTGCCTTCCTCTATACAAAAGAGAAACAAGCCGAGAAAGAAATTAGGGAAACGACACCCTTCATAATAGACCCAAATAATATAAAGTACCTCGGTGTGACTTTAACCAAGCAAGTAAAAGATCTGTACAATAAGAACTTCAAGACACTGAGGAAAGAAATTGAAGAAGACCTCAGAAGATGGAAAGATCTCCCATGCTCATGGATTGGCAGGATTAATATAGTAAAAATGGCCATTTTACCAAAAGCAATCTACAGATTCAATGCAATCCCCATCAAAATACCAATCCAATTCTTCAAAGAGTTAGACAGAACAATTTGCAAATTCATCTGGAATAACAAAAAACCCAGGATAGCTAAAGCTATCCTCAACAATAAGAGGACTTCAGGGGGAATCACTATCCCTGAACTCAAGCAGTATTACAGAGCAATAGTGATAAAAACTGCATGGTATTGGTACAGAGACAGACAGATAGACCAATGGAATAGAATTGAAGACCCAGAAATGAACCCACACACCTATGGTCACTTGATTTTTGACAAAGGAGCCAAAACCATCCAATGGAAAAAAGATAGCATTTTCAGCAAATGGTGCTGGTTCAACTGGAGGGCAACATGTAGAAGAATGCAGATCGATCCATGCTTATCACCCTGTACAAAGCTTAAGTCCAAGTGGATCAAGGACCTCCACATCAAACCAGACACACTCAAACTAATAGAAGAAAAACTAGGGAAGCATCTGGAACACATGGGCACTGGAAAAAATTTCCTGAACAAAACACCAATGGCTTATGCTCTAAGATCAAGAATCGACAATTGGGATCTCATAAAACTGCAAAGCTTCTGTAAGGCAAAGGACACTGTGGTTAGGACAAAACGACAACCAACAGATTGGGAAAAGATCTTTACCAATCCTATAACAGATAGAGGCCTTATATCCAAAATATACAAAGAACTCAAGAAGTTAGACCACAGGGAAACAAATAACCCTATTAAAAAATGGGGTTCAGAGCTGAACAAAGAATTCACAGCTGAGGAATGCTGAATGGCTGAGAAACACCTAAAGAAATGTTCAACATCTTTAGTCATAAGGGAAATGCAAATCAAAACAACCCTGAGATTTCACCTCACACCAGTGAGCATGGCTAAGATCAAAAACTCAGGTGACAGCAGATGCTGGCGAGGATGTGGAGAAAGAGAAACACTCCTCCATTGTTGGTGGGATTGCAGACTGGTAAAACCATTCTGGAAATCAGTCTGGAGGTTCCTCAGAAAATTGGACATTGAACTGCCTGAGGATCCAGCCATACCTCTCTTGGGCATATACCCAAAAGATGCCTCAACATATAAAAGAGACACGTGCTCCACTATGTTCATCGCAGCCTTATTTATAATAGCCAGAAACTGGAAAGAACCCAGATGCCCTTCAACAGAGGAATGGATACAGAAAATGTGGTACATCTACACAATGGAATATTACTCAGCTATCAAAAACAACGAGTTTATGAAATTCGTAGGCAAATGGTTGGAACTGGAAAATATCATCCTGAGTGAGCTAACCCACTCACAGAAAGACATACATGGTATGCACTCATTGATAAGTGGCTATTAGTCCAAATGCTTGAATTATCCTAGATCCCTAGAACAAAGGAAACTCAAGACGGATGATCAAAATGTGAATGCTTCACTCCTTCTTTAAATGAGGAAAAAGAATACCCTTGGCAGGGAAGGGAGAGGCAAAGATTAAAACAGAGACTGAAGGAACACCCATTCAGAGCCTGCCCCACAGGTGGCCCATACATATACAGCCACCCAATTAGACAAGATGGATGAAGCAAAGAAGTGCAGACCGACAGGAGCCGGATGTAGATCGCTCCTGAGAGACACAGCCAGAATACAGCAAATACAGAGGCGAATGCCAGCAGCAAACCACTGAACTGAGAATAGGTCCCCCGTTGAAGGAATCAGAGAAAGAACTGGAAGAGCTTGAAGGTGCTCGAGACCCCAAAAGTACAACAATGTCAAGCAACCAGGGCTTCCAGGGACTAAGCCACTACCTAAAGACTATACATGGACTGACCCTGGACTCTGACCCCATAGGTAGCAATGAATATCCTAGTAAGAGCACCAGTGGAAGGGGAAGCCCTGGGTCCTGCTAAGAATTAACCCCCAGTGAATTAGACTATGCGGGGAGGGTGGCAATGGGGGGAGGTTTGGGAGGGGAACACCCACAAGGAAGGGGAGGGGGGAGGGTGATGTCTGTCCGGAAACCGGGAAAGGGAATAACACTTGAAATGTATATAAGAAATACTCAAGATAATAAAAATAAAATAAAATAAAATAAAATAAAAAAAAAAAGAAAAGAAAGGTAGGATAAATATGGTCATGGTTGTCTGCCATGATGAACTTCTATGAGATGAACTCGAGGGTGGAAACCTTAACAACTGCCAAAAAGAATGCAAGTGACATAAACCAGAGGAGGGAGGGCACTCCAAAGTTTACCAAGAAAACTGAGTGAAGCTGCCTCTTTCTCTTTGTTCTGCTTTCTCTTCCCTCTCTCTTGTCTTCCTATTCTCCTTTCCTTCTTCTCCACCTCCTCTAGACACATCTTCAGGAGAAATATCTTGCCACATTAATGTCTAGGCTAATTTCATTTTTGTGCTAAGTGTGAACTTCCCAGGGTGAACGAGAGTTGGGATCCGGCCTCAAACTGATCTATCCAGTTTGTACAGATCCAGGTAAACAGTTTCAGTACCCTGTCATCTCCTCTATTTGTGTAAAATTGAATTCTTTGTCACCAATTTTTCAACCAACCGAATTCACGTTATGTATCACCCTTACATCAATCAAATCCACATGAAAGAACAGGATACATTCCTGATCCGTTAACTTCGAGTTAAGGTATATGGCTGCCTTCAGATAATAGAATTGAGTGAACATGGTATGATTTTGAATTTGAGAGCCATTTGCCCTCCTTGTGTTTTAGCAGCCTGGTGCAATGAAATGATAATAAAGAATAAAGTGTACATGTAGAGTGTTTTGAAAGAATAAATGAAAATACTATCAAAAGTGTAGCTGAATAACAAAATGAAAAAGAGTAAGGTGAATAAATCAGGAGAAGAGGAAACTACAACAGCCACCAAGAGAAAAGGGTGCTTGTCCTTTGCTCTACTTGTTTTCTTTCTCCTTGTATTTTAGGTTCTGAACTGAGACATTTGTACTTCACCATATACCCTGGAAGATTAGATAACAGTCTTCCAAGGGCCAGAACCTAAAGCCTAGAACTAAGAGCATGAATACCAGTCTAGTGCTGTCTCGTGGGATGTTGTGTTAATATATGACTAACTTATTAGTGCTTTGACAAATATCTGTGTGAAATAGTTTAGATCAGGACATACTTGGGCTCTGTGGTGGTTTGAATATATATGGGCCTCATAAGCTTATGTTTGAATGCTTGGCTCACAGGAAGTGGTATTTTTAGGAGTTGTGGCCTTGTCATACTAGATGGAGGTTTATTGGAGAAAGTATGTCACTGTGGGGTGAACTTTGATGTCTCCTATGTTCCACCTATACCCAGTGTGGCATGTATCTCCTAGAGCTGCCTTATGATCAAAATGTAGAACTCTTGGATCCTCCAGCACAATGTCTGCCTGCACTCTGTGACACTTCCTGCCATGATGATAATTGACTAAACATCTGAAACTGTAAACCAACCCCAATTAAATGTTTTGCTTTATAAGAGTTGCCTTGTGGGTGGGAGAGATGACTCAGTGGTTAAGAAAACTAGCCGCTCTTCGAGAGGTCCTGAGTTTAATTTCTAGTAACCACATGGTGCCTGAAAACCATCTATAAAAGAATTGGAATGTAGATATACATACAGACACAGCAATCATACATTTAAGCATGTACACAAATAAGAAATTCTTAAAGACTTGCCTTGATCATGGTGTCTCTTCAGAGCAGTATAACCCTAAGACAGAAGTCGGTAACCTGGACTTGGATATTGCTGTCTATAGGCCTGACCATGCTTTCCTTTGAAGAAATGTGGTTTTGGGAACTTTGTGATGGGGAAGTAGTTGGATGCTTTAAGTGCTGCTTAATGCTCCATGCCAGAAGCATGAAAGACAGGGGTAGTAAGGGTGATTTAAACTATGGGGCCCTTGCCCAAGAGGCTTCAGGGGAGAATTTTAGTATATGGCCTAGAGACTGCTCATGTGGTATTCTGACAAAGATTATCCCTGTGTTTTGTGCTTTTCAGGAGAGTCTGCCTGAGGCTAAAGTGTAGAGATGTAGATTAATTGCATTTATGGCAATGGAAATCTCACAACTACTAAGTATAGATTCTATTGTACTGTTACTACGGTCAACTCTTGTGAAGAGCATTTTTAGGAAAAAGAGCAATTTGAGCCAGGAAAAAAGTAAAACGCATGGTTCAAGGAAAAGGGGAGTCACTGGGAAGTGGAATAGAGCTAAATCCTGTGTTCAAGGAGATAAACAGATTAATGATGTTAAATACAATTAAGGAAGTGGGAACCTGAGAGCAAGATCTCACTCAGCTAGGCTTCTACCTTGTGAAAATAAATTAGAATCAATTTAGGTCCAGAAGAGGTAGACCTACATGTCTTCGTTCTCAGCACTCAGGAAACAGAGGTTTGCAGAAATCTGAGTTCAAGGTCAGCCTGGCCTACAGAGTAAGATCCAGAACAGCTAAGTTTAGGCAATGAAGGAAACTGAAAAACAGAAAGCTAGTGAAGATGTAATTGAATGGGACGTCCATGTTCCAGACCCAGCAAGGATCAGAACTTGGCAGCTTTGGCCAGGAGGGTTCTGGCTACAGACTCAAGAACAGAAGAAAGGAGTTAATGGAGACTCCCTTTTCAAGTAAGGAAAGTCACTAAGGTCATGTGTGTGGCAAGCGTGTCCCTTTATGGAGGCCTAGAAAGGCCATTGTGTTTAGCTGAGAAGGTGAAGGCTGTATTGCCTTAGAGACCCCAAGAGGTTGGAGATGTCAGAGCCATGGTACACCTGCCAACAAGCTGCTAACAGGGAGTGGAACCAGCCCAAGTGAAAGAAGAGAGTTGCACTCAACAAAGGTGAAAGGAGTTGGAGATTTGAAGAGTATTTTGATATCAGCTATGAAGATGCCTAGTTTAGAGTTTGACCAGGTACATTTTGCTCTTTCTTTGATCCGGTATTAATCACTGTGCTCCCCTCCCTATATTTTGGAACAGTAATGTATATCCTGTTCCATTATATGTTGGAAGTTTGTGATCTGGTTCTTTTTTATTTTGATTTTATAGGGAATTACAATTAAGATACTGCATGAGTCTCAGAAGAGACTTCGGACGTTGGATTTTTAAATATTTTGAGATTGTAATAGACTGTGGAGACTTTTGAAGTTAGACTGAATACATTTTTCATTATGTTATAGCTACAATTCTATGAAGGCCAGAGAGTGAAATGTGATGGTTTGACTAGGTATGGCCCAATACACTCATGTGTTTGAATACTTGACCTATATGTAGTGACACTGTTAAGAGATATGGCCTCATTAGAGAAAATACATCACTAAGGGGCAAGCTTTGATGTCTCCTATACTCAAGCTATACCCAGTGTGGCACTCCTTCTGCTGCCTTCATATCAAGATGTAGAACTTACAGCATCTTTTCCAGCGCTCTGTCTGACTGCATGCTTCCCATGCTTTCTCCCATGATTATAATGGAATGAACCTCCAAAGCTGTAATTCAGCCCCAGTTAAATGTTTTACTTCTAAGAGTTGCATTGGTCATGGTGTCTCTTCATAGCAATGAAGCCCTAATGAAGACAACCTCATAATCTCAGGGATTTCTATTGGCACTCAGCTAGTTCCACTGTTGTGAGCCTTTAAGCAAGTGTAAATAAATAACATTGGCAGGGGGTCCTCAGGAAAGCAGGAAAGAAAGATAGACAAACACAAAGAAGACAAGGGTAAAAGATTCTTCTAACAGTCAAACCTCCTGCAATCTCTTTCCTCTACTAGGTTCTACATCTGAAAGTTAACACCATCTTCCAAATATCACCACAAGATGTAGATCACGTCTTGAAAGCATGACCCTACAAGGATTATTTTCCATTCAAGCCATAATATACCCAACAACTGACCTTTTACATGCTAGAATAAATTATTACTGCTTAAAGCTCCAGAGACTGGGGTAGATTGTTATGAAGTATTACCATGGAAGAAACTAAATGAAAATACATTTTTTTATAAAAGCTGAGAATGGAGACCCCAACAGAGGTGAAAACAATGTACAAGTCAAGGAGTTAGCAAAGAAAAAGAACGCAAAAATAGAATAGAATAAAAGTTTTATTCCCTTGGTAATACTCTCACTTGTTTAATTAAACTGAGGGCCAAGTCTTCTAAGAGCCAGGTCAACTTTCAGACTAATCACATGAACGATGAGATACAAAAACGACCTTTCTGCCACAGCACCCTTTGAAAGGAACCTCCCCTCCATCATTGCTTTAGGTCTCAAAGGTCTTTTGTCAGAATGAATTAACATAAAACTCTATAAAGGAAGTCAAAGTTCGGCACTTAGGCTTTTATTTTATTTCTTTTTTATTAGATATTTTCATTATTTACATTTCAAATGTTATCTCCAGTCCGGGTTTACGTCCAGAAAGCTCCATCCCATGCCCAACCCTCTGCCTCCATAAATGTGCTCCCTCACCAAGCCCCCCACCAAACCCCATCTAGCTTTCACAGGACCAAGAGCCTCTCTTCCTACTGATGCCCTACAAGGCCCATCACCTGCTACACATGTGACTGAAGCCATGGGTCGCTCCATGTATACTTTTTTGTTGGTGGCTTAATACCTGAGATCTCTGGGGCGTCTGGTAAGTTGATATTGCTGTTCTTTCTATGGGATTGCAAACCCCCTCAGCTACCTCAGTCTTTTCTCTAACTCCTCCATTGGGGACCTGGTTCTTAGTGTAATGGTTGGCTATGAGCATTCACCTCTGTACGGCTCTGGTAGAGCCTCTCATGAGACAGTTATATCAGTCTCCCATCAACATCCACTTCTTGGCATCCCCAATAGTGACTGGGTTTGGCAACTACGTGTGGTATGGATATCCATGTGTGGCAGTCTCTGGATAGCCTTTCCTTCAGTCTCTGCCCCATTCTTTGTCTCTGTATCTCCTCTTATGCATATTTTTGTTCCCCCTTATGAGAAGGTCTGAAGCATCCACACTGTGGTCGGCCTTCTTCTTGATCTGATGTGGTCTGTAAATTGTATCATGGGTATTCTGAGCTTTTGGGCTAATAGTCACTTATCAGTGAGTACATTACATGTGCATTCTTTTGTAATTGGGTTAACTCACTCAGGATGATATTTTCTAGTTCCAGCCATTTTGCCTAAGAATTTCATGAAGTCATTGTTTTTTAATAGCTGAGTAATATTCCATTGTGTAGATGTACCACATTTTCTGTATCCATTCCTCTGTTGAAGGGCATCTGGGTTCTTTCCACCTTCTTGCTATTATAAATAAGGTTGCCATAAACATAGTGGAGCATGTGTCCTTGTTATATGTTAGAGCATTTTTTGTGTGTATGCCCAGGAGAGGTATAGCTGGGTCCTAGTACTACCTAGTACTATGTCCAATTTTCAGAGGAACTGCCAGACTGATTTCCAGAGCAGTTGTACCAGCTTGCAATCCCACCAACAATGGAGGAGTGTTTCTTTTTCTCCACATCCTCACCAGCATCTGCTGTTACCTGAGTTTATCTTATTGTGACTGGTGTGAGGTGGACCCTCAGGGTTGATTTGATTTGCATTTTCCTGGTGACTAATGATGTTGAACATTTCTTTAGGTGCTCCACAGCCATTCAATATTCCTCTGTTGAGAATTCTTTGTTTAGCTCTGTACCCCATTTTTTAATAGAATTATTTGGTTCTCAGAATCTAACTTCTTGATTTCTTTGTATATTTTGGATATTAGTCCTCTATCGGACTTAGGATTGGTAAAGATCTTTTCCCAATCTGTTGGTTGCCATTTTTTCCTATGACAGTGTACTTTGCCTTACAGAAGCTTTGCAGTTTTATGAGGTCCCATTTGTCAATTTTTGATCTTAGAGCATAAGCCATTGGTGTTCTGTTCAGGAAATTTTCCACTGTGCCTATGTGAACAAGACTCTTCCCCACTTTTTCTTCTATTTGTTTGAGTGTATCTGGTTTGATGTGGAAGTCCTTGATCCACTTGGACTTAAGCTTTGTACAGGGTGATAAGAATGGATTAATCTGTGCTGGAGAGATTGCTCAGTGGTTAAGAACACTGACTGCTTTTCCTAGAGGTCCTGAGTTCAATTCCCAGCAACCACATGGTGACTCATAATCATCTATAATGAGATCTGATGCCCTCTTCTGGTGTGTCTGAAGACAGCTACAGTGTATTCATATATAATAAATAAATTTGAAAAAAAGAATGGATTGATCTGCATTCTTCTACATGCTGACCTCCAGTTGAACCAGCACCATTTGTGGAAAATGCTATCTTTTTTTTCCATTGGATGGTTTTGGCTCCTTTGTCAAAAATCAAGTGGCCATAGGTGTGTGGCTTCATTTCTGTGTCTTCAATTCTACTCCACTGATCTACCTCCCTGTCTCTGTACCAACACCATACAGTTTTTTATCACTATTGCTCTGTAATGCTGCTTGAGGTCAGGGATAGTGATACCCACAGAAATTCTTTTATTGTTGAGGATATTTTTCTCTATTCTGAGTTTTTTGTTATTCCAAATGAATTTGCAAATTGCTTTTTCTAACTCTATGAAGAATTGAGTTGGAGTTTTGATGGAGATTGCATTGAATCTATAGATGTCTTGGCAAAATGGACATCCATGAGCATGGGAGATCTTTCCATCTTCTGAGATCATCTTCAATTTCTTTCTTCAGAGACTTGAAGTTCTTGTCATACAGATCTTTCACTTGTTTAGTTGGAGTCACACCGAGGTATTTTATATTATTTGTGACTATTGGGAAGAGTGTCATTTTCCTAATTTCTTTCTCATCTTGTTTATCCTTTGTGTAGAGGAAGGCTACTGATTTGTTTGAGTTAATTTTATAGCCAGCCACTTTAATCATTTTGGAGTTCTCTGGTAGACATTTGGTTTCACTTAATTATGCTCTCATATCATCTACAAATAGTGATATTTTGACTTCTTCCTTTCCAATTTGTATCCCTTTGAACTCCTTTTGTTCTAATTGCTCTGGCTAGGACTTTAAGTACTATATTGAATAAGTAGGGAGAGAGTGGGCAGCCCTGTCAAGACCCTGATTTTAGTGGGATTGCCTCATGTTTCTCTCCATTTAGTTTGATGTTGACTACTGGTTTGCTGTATATTGCTTTTACCATCTTTATGTATGGGCCCCGAATTCCTGATCTTTCCAAGACTTTCATCATGAAGGAGTGTTGAATTTTGTCCAGTGCTTTCTTAGCATCGAATGAGATAATCATGTGGTTTTTTTTCTCTTTGATTTTGGTTATGTAGTGTATTATGTTGATGGATTTATATATATTGAACCATCCCTGCATCCCTGTCATGTTTTTCTCTTCTACTCAGTTGTAAGGCTCTGAAAAAACTATCTAATCTTTGCTACTCATTATCTTCTTCCCATTCCTATCCCCCCTCCAGACAGAGCTTCATTGTGTATCCATGGCTGGCTGTTGTGGAACTCACTAACTTGTAGGCCAGGCTGGCCTAAAACTCACAAAGATCTGTCTCTGCCTCCCAAAAACTTGCACCACCATTGCCCACCACTACTCACTGTCCTCAGTTACTTCTATTGCTGTGGCAAAACACCATGACCAAGGAAGGCTACTTAAAAGAGAAAGTATTTTATTAGGTTCATCTAAGCTTATCTACTGAAAACTTAGAAACTGTGAGTAATTGATTACATCATCCTACACTGAAATGTAAACCCTTCCCTTGTATTCTTTTGTCTAGTATTCAAATAATATTTTATGTTCATTTGCCTAAGACCATCACTTCATACTTGGAGAAATTCCTAACCAAACTGACTTTTTACTTCATTCCTAATATTTTCTTTTAGGAGTAATTTCTTAAGAGCATATAGATAGGTTTGGAAACTTCATATCAGAAAAGTGTTTTTGAACCTCATGTTCTATTTTTTAACATGGTGCTTTAAAAGTTTTGTACATCCTACATCTGCTTGCATTTTTTTTAACTTTAACTTTTTTCTACCAATTGCATTGAGAGTTCTCTATTTAAGGTCACAGACTAGTACTACACTATTTAGCCAGTTGGTGTTTGACACAGTAGATAGAATATTTTTAAATTACTGTATTTATTTGGTTTATAAATACTTCATTATTGCCCCTTTTACATTCCTTTGGTTTGGCTTCTTCTTGCCTCTGACCATGAAATGCATCCAAATTCAATGGCCATATGATCCATTTAGAATATACTTGATACATGACTAGGATAAAACTGCTTTACTCTGTTATATATTTTGGGGTAAGGTTGGTTGGATATGTTAAATATTTTTATTTCAAGATTAATTTGTTAACAGATCAGCAACAAGATAGCTGGATCAGACTGTTGAAAAGGGAAGACCAGACCCTGGCTTTCATCATGTGATGAACTTGGAAATGCAGTTCAGGAAATCCTGATTCCATCCAGCAATGCAGGACTAGTTATCAGAAAGGGGAGGGGGGAAGACTATTAAACCCCTTCAGGTATTACTATATTTTAAAGAATATTGTATTTTGAAGCCACTTTTTCTACTAACCTGTATTATTTTCATGATTTTCATAGGAATGGGCTGGTGTTAAAATGGTTATGACTCAAGATGGGCCTCAAAACACTGGTGCTGATAAACCTCTTAGGATTACGGGTGACCCATACAAAGTTCAGGTAAGCTGTACTAATCTCCTTAAGGAAGAAAGAAGTGGGGAAATGTGACTTTCCATGAGGAAAATAATTTGCCTGTGCAATGTGCGGAAAAGGTTATATGCAGAATTTTGCTGCAACCAAAGCTTGTCAGGCTTTGTAGAACTTGGTAGGCTTATTGTCAGATGCAGAAGCTAAGAAGGAGCCCGTGAAGAGAGAAATTGGCACAGTCTTAATGACAACATGTAGGTTTTTAATGGAAATTTCTTCCAACAGTTCCTTAAAGTAAAATGTGTATCTAGAAAGCTCAACCATTGTGTAAACCAGTTTACTACTGTAAACCTTTCTATATTGTAGCAACAAAAGGATATCAAAAATCTTCCTAGAGGAATACTACTCTTGTTAAGTCACGTTGTGAAGACATGAAAAAATAAGGAAGAATTTCTATCCCAAGGTCTGCATGAAAGTCTGAAGACAGGAGAGTGAGTATATATTGAAACTAAGTCTACATGATAGGATCCCTAAACTTTGTTCATAATTTCCTAAAAGTCAAGGCTTTGAGCCTCAATTATCATTGTGTGTATGAGTGATAGCTCTGAATTCAGGTTAATCCATCTTTTATCTGAAATACTGGAAACTGAAAATGCTTAGTATTTCTTAATTTTTCAAACATTAGAATATTTTCATATACATAATGAAGTATTTTTGAGGATGAAGTCCAAGTTAAAATGCTAAGTTCATTTGCACCATAAATAACCACATACATATATTCCCCAGGAATAATTTTATGTAATATGTTTAATGCACCTGAACACTTTTCCACTTATATTCAAATATGAACACCCAAATATTTTAAGATTTGAGAAATTTGGATTTTAGATCTTCAGGGTATGGATGTTCATTTTTGCTAGCTTTCATTACATGTGTTCTATCCTTACCTGCACCCCAAAACCAACAAAGAAGTAGGCAATAGGTCAAAAAAGAATGTTGGAAATTTTCAGGCCAGTGAACGCTGAGACGTCTTTGGTTGTGAATTTTCTGCCCATGCCTGAGCTTTCCAAACAGTACACCAAGGTCTTCATTCTTACCAAGTGGATCGTACTCCAGAAGTCATGGCAAGGTTCGCCCTTCCTCCCGAAGCTTCCAAAGTCAAGTTGTAAGGTAGATGTAGTGCACTCATGTAGATGGAAAATCCTTTTGGAAAGGAATTTAATCAAATTTATGCCATGCCATTCACTGGAGCTCAGCTGTTGTTTCACGTGGATGGATTACAAAGCTGCTTCTTCACTGCTCTTCCTTCTCCTTCTTCCAATGATCTCTTTGTAGCTCCAATTGAGACCAGACCTTCAGAGTGACCCTTTACCATTTAATCTAGTAGCTCACCCCGTGCTGTACCACAGAGAGAAAAGCAGAATCTGAACTGACTAAAATTCACCGTGAGTAAGTTTTCTGGTGGGCTGGAGTGTTTGTTTGTTTGTTTCTTTGTTTCTTTGTTGTTTTGTTTTTACAAGGAAAATGGAGCATGGGGATGGAAAATTGAGTAATTTTAGGAACAAAGGTAGCACCAAGGAGGAAGAGAAGAGACAGCCATATTCGCCTTGTGTATGGAGGGTAAGCACTTTCTGTTTTCTCTCACTTATGTTCTTCGCTTCAGAATGAAAGGGTCCCTAAAATAACAGGTGTGACCAGGACTGCTAGGTTGAAAACTTTACAAATGGTTTGTATGACTTTACACTTGTCTTTGACAACGTACTACCACACGCTTACACTGATGTCTACAGACAGCAGCTTCCGTGTCACAATGTCTGGAAAGCAACACATTGAGAATATATTTGCATACTCAGGTTCTTATAGTACCGGAGAATCAGTCCCTGAAGAAGAAACTGATTGTTCCATAGCATCTGCTCCTGCTCCATTGACATGCTTGATCCCATTCCCATTCCTCTCTAAAACCCAGGTTCTAACCTCTCAAGGCTCCATTTCTCAGGAATTTATCTTTCCCTTCTACCAAAATCCATAAAATTTGCCCTCTATTGAACTGCACCACCATCTTCCTGATGTTTCCCCTTTTTGTATTTTCTGCCTGTTCTTATTCCCACTGCACATCGTCATTCAACACAAGCCTGAAGAGACCTTAGGATAGCAAAAGCAAAGCCTCAGTTAGTCAGAACCTAGTGGCCACGTGAGCTGTGGTCACTCACCTTCAGAATTTTTCAGGAGAAGTGCTGGGATAACCAATTTTAGAAACGGGATTATTTGAAGATAACGTAAACAACACAATAATATATGTGGTGTTGTTTTTTAAAATCTCTGAGTACTGATTTGAAGTTTTAGTATTAGTATGTCCTGTTTTATTTCTAATTTGGATTGTGATTATTCATTTCTAATTTTCTGCCCCTTCTACCCACCTTTTTCACCTTTTGTCAACCAGATTCAGGAAAGAATGTAAGCCCCTAAGTAACACCAATAGGCCAGCAAGTTAACATTAAGATCTTGGAAGGACCACCTAGTGGCAAAGAAATGAATGTGCTAAAAGATTTAAGGTTGGATCAACTAGGAAAACAAAACTACCTGTGGATAAATGGCACACCCATAAACCATTCTCAAGAACTTCCTTTGTAATGTGTATGAGGCCAGCACTGAAGGCCTCATTTCTTTAAGGACATTTGCTGGCAAACTTATTTAGACTCAGCTGTGGATGTTCTGGAAAAGCATGAAAAGAAATGAATTTTCTGAGAAAGAAATGTAGTTCTGTAATTGTGTTCTGAATCTGTTTTCTACCCTGAGATTCCTTACCCATTGGGGAAATAGATTCTTCTACTTTGAGCAGCTGGCTGTGTGATGGAAAATTTATATAAAGCTAGGGCTCTGTGGAGACCTCGGGGATAAAATTATATCCCCAAGGCTATAGTTTTATCAATTTTTATCTTTCGTCTGATGGTTATGAATGCAACTAGCCACGAATACTAAAAAGACGTCTGCTTGGAGGTACTTCTGGTATTTTCTTATAAAACCATTTTCTTTCTAAATAAAATAATGGTGACAGCATACTGACTGACACACAAAATCTATTTACTACTTGCCATAGTCATTCATTATAATTTGAATGTAGAATGTTCTCCCAATTCTCATGTGCAGAAGACTTTATTCACAGCTGGTAGCTCTGCTGGGAGGTGGTAGAAACTTCAATCCGTGTGTCTTCTCAAAGTATACAAATCAATGGGGGTGTGCCTTTGACGGGGGACATTTGTCTTTGGTTTTTCTATCTTTGCTTCCAGGTGCTGTGAAGGTAATAGCCTTTTCTGCCACAGTTCTTACTTTTGTAATATTATGCCCACTACAGATCTATCTCAGTAGAACCAACTGACCATGGACTAAAACTCCAGAATCCATGAGCCAATGTAAATCTCTCCTCCTGTCTTAGTTACTGTTCTATTGCTGTGCAGAGACACCATGACAAAAGTGAATTCATTTATAAAAGATAGTTTTAGAGGGTTAGTCCATGATCATCATGGCAGGAAACAAATAGGTATGGTGCTGAAGCAGTAGCTGAGAACTTTATATCCATATCTATGTGCAGAGAGAGAGAGAGAAAGAGAGAGAGAGAGAGAGAGAGAGAGAGAGAGAGAGAGAGAGAGGCAGACAGAGACACAGAGACACAGACAGAGACAGACAGAGACAGACAGACAGAGGCTGGGCATGGCATGGGAATGGAAGCCTCAAGTCCCAATCCCAGTGATAGATTTCCTGCAAAACGACCATACCTACTCTAACAAGGTAATCCTTCCCCAAAAGTTCCACTAACAGGGGAGCTTATGAGTGCCATTCTCCTTCAATCCCCACACTTTTTATAAGTTGATTAATCTCAAGTACTTTGCCACAGCATCAGAAAACTGACTAACATGCCATTCGATACAAGCCAAAGCAGCATGCATCTGAGTCTCTCTTCACATCACTTTTGCAATGATGCTTGTTGTTTTGCTACATGATCATTTTGGCAGGGTCAGGGTGATTTTCAAGGCCTCTTGAACATCAACATGGGCTCAGGTGGCCGCACAGGCCATCCACATTAATATGCACCCCTCTAACCTGTGGCAGCACAATCCAGCAAACATCAACATGGCTTCAGGCTGCAGCATAGAACATGGATATCCATATGGTCTTTGGAGGTAATGTGGGCCACAGACATCAGCATACACCAGGCTGCAGTAGGATCTCAGATCCAGACATGGGCAAGTTAGTTTTACAAGGGAAATTAAGAGTGTAGCATTCTTAAAGGTCAGGACATGTTTTAAGATAGAAATATTATTTTGCAACATTTCATTAAAAAGTTAAGTTTCTCTCTAACTAAGATATCCTGCTGTGGTAGTTTTGACATGTAAACCCTTGGCACATGTACTGAAGCTAATGTTTCAAAATGTTAACTTACTGACACTTAAATACTCTCATCTCTTGCTAAATTTTGTTTCAATTATTTGTCATCTGGTTATCCAAATTGCATATAGAACAATATTTAATGGACAGTACAAAGATCAAATGGAAAAAATAAATTCATGCATTACCCTTCATTTTTTTCTTCAGAATGATAACTGTGGCTATACTATGCTGAATCAACTATAGTTTTACATAATAAAGTATGAGCTAAGGTCAATTGGGCATCATTCAGGAAATTGTGCCCTATATCACAAGGGAGTAAAGGTACATTTCTTGATCGTTAGTCTTGATTGTCAAATATATTGGCTCAAGAAAACACTTAGGACATTAATAAAACATCCCTCTGGGAGTGCTGTGAAAGTGTTTCCAAATATATTAGATCATACAGCTATGGTACAATCAATGGATTAATCCTCTGATGGATTCATAATATGATGGCATTATTGGGAAGTGAAGAAAAGTAGGCGGTAGGGCATAGTTAGAAGAAGTAGGTCACTGAAGACATATTCTAGAAATACAGTTCCTGTCCATGGCCCATCTTCTCCTCCTCTTCCTCCTCCTCTTCTTCCTCCTCCTCCTCCTCCTTCTGTTCTCTTCTCAACTTCTCTTCTTTTTCTCTTTTCCCTCCTTCCCTCCACCCCCCAGCCCTCTCTTTCTCTATTCCTTTCTTTGCCAAGCCTCTTTCCTTATCCAGGTGCTGCTAACATAATGTTCTACTTGGATTCACAATCACTTTATAAAGGAGTCAAACAACCATTGACTGAAGTACCTGGACCTCTGGCCTCAAATGAATCTTTCTTTACTTTCATTATTTTATCTATTTTGTGGAATTCTGGAAGCATTGGGAGGTAGGATCTAGTTGGAGGATGTCCTTGAGGAGGTATCTTATCCTGTTCCTTTCCCGTATTTCCTTTTTCTCTGCTTCTTGTCTCATGTGAATGTGTCCTGCCACAGTCTCCATATCATGTTGGACTGACACTTCTGAAATCGTAAGTAAACAATGAATGTCTCTCTTGGTTTTTCCCCCAATCAGATATGTTGTTGCTGCGATGAGAAAAGTAACCAAATTATTTCATCACGGCTATGAGAAAAGTAACCAAATACAGGGACTGTTCTCAAAAACACACAAGTAATGAGAATAAGCAACAGTGGTGTGTTCGTGTATATAGGAATCATCTCCTCACAAATGCATACACACACAAGGCTAACACAACATTGAAGAAAAGGAGTTGAGCATGGCATGGCTGTTATACACATGAACTTTTGACTGCTGTGGTTACCTGAGCAAGACTTGCATAAAATCTACCCATTTAAAAGTTCCAGCATGGATGAAGAAGTACTCCAAAGACCCCATTATTACTTCAGGAGCCATGGATAGTTAATAGATTCTGGAAAAAGGAGAGTCACACACTATTCCTTGGTAGTGTGACCACTAGTTTCCCTGTACCCATTTGTATATGGGCAGAATTAACGGAACTCAGTGAGTTATTTTTCAAAAGAGAGAGAACATGAAGCGGGGAAGGAGATGTATTGTGGGGGCCAGAAAGTGTTGAAAGGACAGAATGGGGAGATATATGTGATCAAGACACGTTTTGTGTGTGTGTCTGTGTGTGTGTGTGTGTGTGTGTGTGTGTGTGTGTGTGTGTGTGTGTGAATCAGCTGAGCTTATGTTCCGATTTTAAAGTAAAGATAATTCAACATGCTTTAAAGTGTGCCATGGAGATAAAAGAAGACAATATAGGTGTCTAAATAAAACAATATAAATAAAGAAAAAGAAATGTACAAGTAATGTAGAATCTTGTAAATCCTTCAGTTTAACAAATTTCACACTTAACAATATTCCTGCACATGGGTAATCGTGTAGCAAAACTTGTCTAGTGATCCAGAATGGATTACAGATGGCAAGGTTAGCAGTTTATTTTCAGTAATGAAAGTCCACACTTCCTATAGAGCTGTAATGGCAGCATTAGTAGAAGTCAATGGGTTAATGTTATTTATAGTGGAGTAAATTGAGCTAGAGGTAAAGGATTAGATGTGAAATGAACTGACAAAGGGACCAAAAAGGAAGTGGAAAACTACTAAAAGAAAATGCTACAATATATTTTTATAAGCTTGTAATAGGGAAATCATTTCTAACCATGATAAAAATCTCCAAGAGGAAATATTTAAATAAGGCTGAATTTTCTTCTGTATTTACCATATTGAAACAAAAACTGATAACTGAAGAATATTTACACAATATATAGCTGACACATTCCTTTCAAATTATAAAGATAAAAAATGCAGCTCAGGGGATTTGGACAATGGGGATAAGGGCACTAATTGTAAGCTAAACCTATTGGTACATGCCTTTAATTCTAGGCCAGCCTGATCAACAGAATGAGTTACAGGACATCCAAGGCTATACAAAGAAACCTTGTTGCAAAACAAACAAAAGCAAAACAAAATTAACAAAAAAAAAAAGAAAGAAAGAAAAAGAAAGAAAGAAAAGAACACTTGTTACTCTTTGCAGAGATCTGGGTTCAGTCCCAGGTCAGGTGGCTCATAACTGCCTGTAACTCTAGTTATAGTGGATATCATGCCCTTTGTGGCCTCCCCAAGTACCAGAGATAAACGTGGTTTACATCCATACATGCAAACCAAACATTCAAACACATAACATCATATATATCAAAAGACAAGCATCTCAACTGCGAGCAGAGTGTATGAACAGTTAGTTTACAAAAGAAAAATGTCCAAAAGGCCAACTTTTGAAATTATAGATGAACTCACTAAAAATTGATACATTTCACACAATAACCAAAAAGCCAAAATTCAAATATGAAAAATTTCCTCAATGGAGGCTAAAGAGTGTTTCAGAATCATGTATCTTCACATACTTTGGAGAAAAATGTGAATTCATTAAACCTTTTATAGGTCACATTAACAATATGTGTTATCTGATGTCATATTTGGAATACAGATGCATGTAGCTGTTTATACGTCCACTGCTAATTTGGAGTACTCCAATTGGATACCAGACCATCTACAACCATGTGTCCTTTCCAGCACAACCCCTTGAGGTAGAGAGTCCCAAATAACACCATCAACTCCATTTACCCCCAAATGCATATCAATAAGGCATTCAGTGATCAAGCTGGGTTACTATAGGTTTGTTTTCCTAGTTTCTCAGCATTGGTACTCCTAACATCTGGGCCATTAGGCCTTCTTGTTTGTTACTGTGGTTCGTCACATTGTAGTATCCTTGACACCCATTCAGTATCACCTTCTTTTCTGGTTGGAAATTTCTGTCCTCTAATGTGTAGACAAAAGTTTTCCTTCCATACTCAGCTGCAAATCTCTAATTCAAGTCAATATGATGCAAACTTTAATATGAATACATTAGAGTCACACATATTGATGTGGAAAGACAACCACTGTATATTGTAAAAATTAAATGCATGATGAATATTATGTACTGTACAGAATCTGATTTTCATAAATCAAATAACTTTGAATAATCATCTGTGAATAAGTGATACTATGTCCCTAGGAAAAAATTTCTACTAAGTATTCAGATAAATTAGTGATCAGCAATGAGCCTGTTATCCTGGCATAGATTTAATATGAATTAAATATTATTATGGTTAGTATCAGCAAGTTGCATAGCCTCTCTGATTCTCATATTCTCTCATCTCTGTACAATGGTCACAGAATCATAGGAAAGATGTTCAAAATATGACAGAGAATCATCATGTGAAAGTATACCGTTGCTCAAAAATATATAGCTGCCTTTGAGTTCATTATTTCAAACATTTTCCAGAGTTAATGCTTTCTTGAAGACTTTGGATCAAATTCCTACTTGGGAACTCATCAGCTAATATTTAGCTTAGCTTTCATCCATGATGTTTCCTTAACACCTTGGGCTTTACTTCTTCGATAGTTACTTTCTTTTTACAGTATTCCTTTTTACAGCTATTCATTTATTTTTATAATAGCCTTTTTAAAAAATGAAAAGGTGACCTTGAGAGAAAAGCCATTTAAAACATGAAGGTCTCCAGTGTTTTTGTGTCCAGTGCTGGTATCTATCTTACAGACAATAAAGAAAAAAATCATCTTTCAACTTTCTGTTGTTTAAAAATAGGTGATGGTGATCAGAGGTCTTGAAATTGAAAATGTCCAGAACTCAGAAAATGATGGAAGATGGGCAGAAAGTATGGCTTGTCATGAAAACTGAGGTGACAACATCCCCTGCATAATTCTCTGGGTCATCAATGTCAAATAAAAGAATTTATTTTATTGAGAGATTTCTTTAACAGGAGTGCCCATCTGTGACAGGAAAAAATGCGATGAATGGTTATGCTTCATTTGTTTTCATTATCTACAAAACAGCATGTCTCTGAGATCAAACAGATTTTGTTCTTTTATTCTTAATGCAGCTTTACCAAGTGTCTCTAAGGAGAGAAGAAAGAAATCTCTTTTCCTCACAGGCCAGAGATCCTGTAAAAAGAAATAAGGTAAAGGGCAAATTGAATTTGGGATTTTTTTTTAAAAAAACACGAATTAAATAATAGGATCATACATGAAGGAGACAATGTTCAACAGATGTCATGCAAAAATTCTAGAAATGTGGGCTATAGGAAAATTTTATCTGGGAATGATGAAAGATTAGATTATTAGGGAGGAGATTAGATGAAAACTCTAATTATATGTGAACAGAGAGCTGCAGTTCTGTTGAATTGCATACTCTATTGTATCAGCAATTAGGGATTAATTTTAGCTTCTTTCTTCATCAAGTTCTGGCATGAAAGAACAGCAACTCTAATTCCAACTGAGGTATAAAATAAAAATCACGAAGTTGATACTTAATGAGTAGCTTACTTGGGACAATGGCTGAAAATCCTTCTAGATATTGAAAGATTCTAAGTATTTACCTATGACATAGCCTCTCTCATTTTACTAACTCCTCAATACCTCCACTTAACTGTCCCAAATGACGTTAGACTTTCATAAAACTGGCCCTTCGGTTCTTCCAGCACAACTGTTACCATCTCAGTAAATGGCTCTACCAATTAGGACTTGAAGTCAACTTCACTCCTCCTGTGCTACCGTCCAGTTGATCAGCCACATCCTATCAACTCTAGTCTCAAGACATACTTCATTATTCTTCACTACTACAATCAGTTTTTTTCACTTAATCTTATTTAATGGGCTTCATATGGTATCTTTGGATCTACTCTTGTTTTTATCTCAAGTGAAGAAAACAATTATATCTACACTTTGCTTTTAAAACTTTCCAATGACTTCATACCATATGAAATAAAACCATCTCAAGTTTATAATAACTTAAATGACTAAGTAATTCAGCTATGGAAAATTTTCTAATGTCTTCACTAGTCTCCCTCTTTTACTGTACTTCAGTCACACTTCTGCCTAGTCGTGTCTTTTAGATGTCCTCAACTTGTGGGTTGCGACCCCTTTGAGCATCAAATGATCCTTTCACGGGGTTTGCCTAAGACCATCAAAAACAACAGATATTCATATCCCAAGTAATAGAAGTAGAAAAATTACAATTATGAAGTAGCAACAAAACAATTTTATGGTTGGGATCACTATAATATGAGGAACTGTATTAAAGGGTTGCAGCATTAGGAAGGTTGACCCTATCCTATTTCTGCCTCAATATATTTCCACTTGTCCTCCAGTAAGCTACAAGTTTCATATTCTCATTTCTCTCAAATCTCTGTGCAGTGTCATGGTTCTAGAGCACCTGTTACCAGCTACTAACACCAGTTTTAACTTTTGTGTTTTTGTTGTCACATTGCTCAATACACACACACACACACACACACACACACGCACACACACACACACACACACACACACACAGAGAGAGAGAGAGAGAGAGAGAGAGAGAGAGAGAGAGATACAGTGGTTTGAATAGAAATGTCCCCCACAGCCTCATATGTTTAAATGCTTCACCCACAGGGAATGTTACTATTAGATGTGGCCTCATTTGTGTGGGTCTAGCCTTGCTGGAGGAACTGTACCACTGTGGGGGTGGGCTTTGAGGTCTTCTAGTGCTTAAGCTCTGTCCAGTGATGCAGTATTCTGATGCCTGTGGATAGAGTTGTAGAGCCCTCAGCTTTCTCCAGCACCATGTCCGCTTGCATGCTGCCAGGTTTTGTTTTGTTTTTTTTTTTTCCACCATGATCTTTGAAACTGTAAGCCAGCCCAAATTAAATATTTTCCTTTCTGAATTGCCAAGGTCATGGTGTCTCTTCATAGGAATAAAACCCTAACTAAAACAGTATCTATTTCTTTATCACTCTTACTCTCAATCTTTTTCTAGATTTTATGTTGATATTCTACCTGGATGATATGTCCTTTACTGTCCTTAAGTGATGTTTTAAAACACTAACTATTTTTGTGTTGGGTTCTCCTCTCCCCTTCACCTCCCTCTCTTCTCCAAGTAGGTCTATTATATTGGATATATGTATTTACTATTTCTATTTTTTCTTATACTCTATTTCCCTTGCCTGTTTCTACTGATTTTAATTTAAAATGTTATATCTGATATAACTGCAGCTGCTCTTTCTTTCTTCTGATTCCATTTACATAAAATATTTTCTTCCATTCCTTTCGTTTCTATGGATGTGTATCCTTCAAAGTGAAGCTGCTCTCTCATAAGCAGCAAGTATTTGGGGTCTTGCCTTTATCCAGTTATTGTATCTTTTTATTAATTTTAAAATTATGGCATTTTGATTACTTTAAATTGAAAAAATTATCACTTTCTCCCTTAGCTCCTCCCTACTCTCTGCTTCTTTGATTATTATTGTTACATACATATATATGTATGCATGTGTACACACATGTACAAATACATGAACACAACCTAAGTACATTTTATTGTTTCTGTATAGTTTTAGGGCCGACCCCTCTGCACTAGACTACCAATAATGAGGTTCTGTAAGAGGACTTTGACTATTTTCTGAGTTCTTTTTCTTTCCCTCTTCTCTACCCCTCTTCTTCCTCCTTTTCAACCTCTTAACACTAAGTAGGAGAAAAAGAGAGATAGAGAGGACAGAGAAAAATACATCCCTAAATAAAGTCAGTAGTAGGAAAGTTAACAACAGTATTGTTAGACTACTTCCTGCTGATCGGAGCCATGGAGTTCTTTTGATCTCTGCTGTCAGGATGTCTAATTTATTCTTTTGTCTCTTTGCACATGATTACTTCACAAACCACAACCAACAGCATCTGGCCATGAGCAATCCACATATGCCTCTCAAGTCCCTAGCATTTATATACCCTGTGAAAAGTCTCCAGAATTGCAAATATCACACAATCACAGAAACTATATGCAGCTGGCAAAATCACACCCCTGCTAGAACATGAGGCAAATCATAGACAATTGCTGTAGACAATTTAGAGCAGCCCCATATCCCACAACTGCGATTTAAAAAAACATATTCTTATATTATTTCTGTGATTTTTATGTTCATATAAAATACTAAGACATGCTTTAATAATACTTTTATTTATATTTCTATACTCAAATTGAAAAACAAACATGTAAACTTAACTTTAATAATATGGCCTTTAACCAATTCTCTGCTTTGTAAAAATAAAATTCCCACTACAGGGCTCATCCCCAGGAAAGGCTAATTCTCCTTCTCCTAACAACCATTAGATGCAGGGTTGGGGATTTTAGCTCAGTGGTAGAGCGCTTGCCTAGAAAGCACAATGCCCTGGGTTCGGTCCCAGCTCCGAAAAAACAAAAAAACAAAAAAACAAAAAAGAAAAACAACCATTACTTGCCTATAATTCTTTTTTTTATTTATTTATTAACTTGAGTATTTCTTATATATATTTCGAGTGTTATTCCCTTTCCCGGTTTCCCGGCAAACATCCCCCTCCCCCCTCCCCTTCCTTATGGGTGTTCCCCTCCCCACCCTCCCCCCATTGCCGCCCTCCCCCCAACAGTCTAGTTCACTGGGGGTTCAGTCTTAGCAGGACCCAGGGCTTCCCCTTCCACTGGTGCTCTTACTAGGATATCCATTGCTACCTATGAGGTCAGAGTCCAGGGTCAGTCCATGTATAGTCTTTAGGTAGTGACTTAGTCCCTGGAAGCTCTGGTTGCTTGGCATTGTTGTTCATATGGGGTCTCGAGCCCCTTCAAGCTCTTCGAGTTCTTTCTCTGATTCCTTCAACGGGGGTCCTATTCTCAGTTCAGTGGTTTGCTGCTGGCATTCGCCTCTGTATTTGCTGTATTCTGGCTGTGTCTCTCAGGAACGATCTGCATCCAGCTCCTGTCGGACTGCACTTCTTTGCTTCATCCATCTTGTCTAATTGGGTGGCTGTATATGTATGGGCCACATGTGGGGCAGGCTCGGAATGGGTTGATCATCCGTCTTGAGTTTCATTTGTTCTAGGCATCTAGGGTAATTCAATCATTTGGGCTAATAGCCACTTATCAGTGAGTGCATACCATGCATGTCTTTCTGTGATTGGGTTAGCTCACTCAGGATGATATTTTCCAGTTCCAACCATTTGCCTACGAATTTCATAAAGTCGTTGTTTTTGATACCTGAGTAATATTCCGTTGTGTAGATGTACCACATTTTCTGTATCCATTCCTCTGTTGAAGGGCATCTGGGTTCTTTCCAGCTTCTGGCTATTATAAATAAGGCTGCGATGAACATAGTGGAGCACGTGTCTTTTTTATATGTTGGGGCATCTTTTGGGTATATGCCCAAGAGAGGTATAGCTGGATCCTCAGGCAGTTCAATGTCCAATTTTCTGAGGAACCTCCAGACTGATTTCCAGAATGCTTGTACCAGTCTGCAACCCCACCAAAAATGTAGGAGTGTTCCTCTTTCTCTGCATCCTCGCCAGCATTTGCTGTCACCTGAGTTTTTGATCTTAGCCATTCTCACTGGTGTGAGGTAAAATCTCAGGGTTGTTTTGATTTGCATTTCCCTTATGACTAAAGATGTTGAGCATTTCTTTAGGTGTTTCTCAGCCATTCGGCATTCCTCAGCTGTGAATTCTTTGTTTAGCTCTGAACCCCATTTTTTAATAGGGTTATTTGTCTCCCTGCGGTCTAACTTCTTGAGTTCTTTGTATATTTTGGATATAAGGCCTCTATCTGTTGTAGGATTGGTAAAGATCTTTTCCCAGTCTGTTGGTTGCCGTTTTGTCCTAACCACAGTGTCCTTTGCCTTACAGAAGCTTTGCAGTTTTATGAGATCCCATTTGTCGATTCTTGATCTTAGAGCATAAGCCATTGGTGTTTTGTTCAGGAAATTTTTCCAGTGCCCATGTGTTCGAGATGCTTCCCTAGTTTTTCTTCTATTAGTTTGAGTGTGTCTGGTTTGATGTGGAGGTCCTTGATCCACTTGGACGTAAGCTTTGTATAGGGTGATAAGCATGGATCGATCTGCATTCTTCTACATGTTGACCTCCAGTTGAACCAGCACCATTTGCTGAAAATGCTATCTTTTTTCCATTGGATGGTTTTGGCTCCTTTGTCAAAAATCAAGTGACCATAGGTGTGTGGGTTCATTTCTGGGTCTTCAATTCTGTTCCATTGGTCTATCTGTCTGTCTCTGTACCAATACCATGCAGTTTTTATCACTATTGCTCTGTAATACTGCTTGAATTCAGGGATAGTGATTCCCCCTGAAGTCCTTTTATTGCTGAGGATAGTTTTAGCTATCCTGGGTTTTTTGTTATTCCAGATGAATTTGCAAATTGTTCTGTCTAACTCTTTGAAGAATTGGATTGGTATTTTGATGGGGATTGCATTGAATCTGTAGATCGCTTTTGGTAAAATGGCTATTTTTACTATATTAATCCTGCCAATCCATGAGCATGGGAGATCTTTCCATCTTCTGAGGTCTTCTTCAATTTTTTTCTTCAGTGTCTTGAAGTTCTTATTGTACAAATCTTTTACTTGCTTGGTTAAAGTCACGCCGAGGTACTTTATGTTATTTGGGTCTATTATGAAGGGTGTCGTTTCCCTAATTTCTTTCTCGCTTGTTTCTCTTTTGTGTAAAGGAAGGCTACTGATTTATTTGAGTTAATTTTATACCCAGCCACCTTGCTGAAGTTGTTTATCAGCTTTAGTAGTTCTCTGGTGGAACTTTTGGGATCACTTAAATAAACTATCATATCATCTGCAAATAGTGATATTTTACTTCTTCTTTTCCGATCTGTATCCCCTTGACCTCCTTTTGTTGTCTGATTGCTCTGGCTAGAACTTCAAGAACTATATTGAATAAGTAGGGAGAGAGTGGGCAGCCTTGTCTAGTCCCTGATTTTAGTGGGATTGCTTCAAGTTTCTCTCCATTTAGTTTAATGTTAGCAACTGGTTTGCTGTATATGGCTTTTACTATGTTTAGGTATGGGCCTTGAATTCCTATTCTTTCCAGGACTTTTATCATGAAGGGGTGTTGAATTTTGTCAAATGCTTTCTCAGCATCTAATGAAATGATCATGTGGTTTTGTTCTTTCAGTTTGTTTATATAATGGATCACGTTGATGGTTTTCCGTATATTAAACCATCCCTGCATGCCTGGGATGAAGCCTACTTGATCATGGTGGATGATTGTTTTGATGTGCTCTTGGATTCAGTTTGCCAGAATTTTATTGAGTATTTTTGCGTCGATATTCATAAGGGAAATTGGTCTGAAGTTCTCTTTCTTTGTTGGGTCTTTGTGTGGTTTAGGTATAAGAGTAATTGTGGCTTCATAGAAGGAATTCGGTAGTGATCCATCTGTTTCAATTTTGTGGAATAGTTTGGATAATATTGGTATGAGGTCTTCTATGAAGCTTTGATAGAATTCTGCACTAAACCCGTCTGGACCTGGGCTCTTTTTGGTTGGGAGACCTTTAATGACTGCTTCTATTTCCTTAGGAGTTATGGGGTTGTTTAACTGTTTTATCTGTTCCTTATTTAACTTCGGTACCTGGTATCTGTCTAGGAAATTGTCCATTTCTTGTAGATTTTCCAGTTTTGTTGAATATAGGCTTTTATAGTAAGATCTGATGATTTTTTGAATTTCCTCTGAATCTGTAGTTATGTCTCCCTTTTCATTTCTGATTTTGTTAATTTGGACACACTCTCTGTGTCCTCTCGTTAGTCTGGCTAAGGGTTTATCTATCTTGTTGATTTTCTCAAAGAACCAACTTTTGCTTCTGTTGATTCTTTCTATGGTCCTTTTTGTTTCTACTTGGTTGATTTCAGCTCTGAGTTTGATTATTTCCTGCCTTCTACTCCTCCTGGGTGTATTTGCTTCTTTTTGTTCTAGAGCTTTTAGGTGTGCTGTCAAGCTGCTGACATATGCTCTTCTCTTGTTTCTTTCTGCAGGCACTCAGCGCTATGAGTTTTCCTCTTAGCACAGCTTTCATTGTGTCCCATAAGTTTGGGTATGTTGTACCTTCATTTTCATTAAATTCTAAACAGTTTTTAATTTCTTTCTTTATTTCTTCCTTGAACAGCTTATCATTGAGTAGAGCATTGTTCAATTTCCACATGTATGTGGGCATTCTTCCCTTATTGTTATTGAACACCAGTTTTAGGCCGTGCTGGTCCGATAGCACGCATGGGATTATTTCTATCTTTCTGCACCTGTTGAGGCCCGTTTTTTGACCAATTATATGGTCAATTTTGGAGAAAGTACCATGAGGAGCTGAGAAGAAGGTATATCCTTTTGCTTTAGGATAGAATGTTCTATAAATATCCGTTAAGTCCATTTGGCTCATGACTTCTCTTAGTCTGTCTACATCTCTGTTTAATTTCTGTTTCCATGATCTGTCCATTGATGAGAGTGGGGTGTTGAAATCTCCTCCTATTATTGTGTGAGGTGCAATGTGTGTTTTGAGCTTTAGTAAGGTTACGTTTACGTATGTAGGTCCCCTTGTATTTGGGGCATAGATATTTAGGATTGAGAGTTCATCTTGGTGGATTTTTCCTTTGATGAATATGAAGTGTCCTTCCTTATCTTTTTTGATGACTTTTAGTTGAAAATTGATTTTATTTGATATTAGAATGGCTACTCCAGCTTGCTTCTTCTGACCATTTGCTTGGAAAGTTGTGTTCCAGCCTTTAACTCTGAGGTAGTGTCTGTCTTTGTCTCTGAGGTGTGTTTCCTGTAGGCAGCAGAACGCAGGGTCCTCGTTGTGTATCCAGTTTGTTAATCTATGTCTTTTTATTGGGGAGTTGATGCCATTGATGTTGAGAGATATTAAGGAATAGTGATTATTGCTTCCTGTTATATTCATATTTGGATGTGAGGTTATGTTTGTGTGCTTTTCTTCTCTTTGTTTTGTTGCCAAGACGATTAGTTTCTTGCTTCTTCTAGGGTATAGCTTGCCTCCTTATGTTGGGCTTTACCATTTATTATCCTTTGTAGTACTGGATTTGTAGAAAGATATTGTGTAAATTTGGTTTTGTCATGGAATATCTTGGTTTCTCCATCTATGTTAATTGAGAGTTTTGCAGGATACAGTAACCTGGGCTGGCATTTGTGTTCTCTTTGGGTCTGTATGACATCAGTCCAGGATCTTCTGGCCTTCGTAGTTTCTTAGTTGCCTATAATTCTATATCTGGGATAGGACGCAGCAAAAATTCTCTCCTTCCATAGTCCATTAACATTATCATTGTTTCAACCTTGTTTATCTAGCCTCTTCTACAATGCATTATGCACACAAGGCCTTCTCTATTCTAGCTCTTATAATTCTTTTTTTTCCATTTTCTATGATATTGTCTTAGCAATCCCACTGGAGCTGTGATGTAGATGAATCTGTTAGGGCTGGCTGTTAGAAGCTCTTCACATCTTGTTTATCTCTGCGTTGTATCCAGTTATTTTCTGTTTCCATTTGCTATAGGGACTTCTTTGATGAGAAGTGAAAGTACATTTATCTGTGGACATAAGGAAAGGATTTATAATGTAGTAAGGAATTATGCTGCTCTACCAAATTGATGGTAGTGGATTCTTTTCTAAGTTCCATGATCTCGCATCTCTCCCAAAGCTGCCTAGGTTTCCAGTATCAGGCATAGTTTTCATCTCATTAAGTGTCTTAAGTCCACTTAGACACCCAAGACTTTTTCAGAACACTCGTGTTTATTGTAACTGTGATTCTTACAGCTCTTTAACAAACCAATGGACTATTTGGTGTGAAAAAAAGGAAGGAGTTTGCTATCAGAATGAAAAAGTAACCAATTGGTATTTTGATTAGTGTGCTCATCCACACAATAAAATGAACTTTGCCTTTCTGTTCCTTGTAAAACTAGAGAACTAACACAAAATGGCTCATAAACATTTAAGTATTGTAAATATTTCCCTTCCTTGATCTTTTGTCATCTAATCTTTTTGTCTTATATATAAAAAGTTCAGAATCCTCTATAACGGTTTAATTTCTCAAGCTCTTTGTAAGGAGTAGTCATCTGTTTAATTAATAAACAATGTGTACAAATCTAGTCATATTTTCATTAATCTATAGCAAAGCATAAAAATTAATCTCCTCAGTGTGATAAACGTATAGTATTGGTGATGTTTGGTCCTGGATTACATAACAAACTTCCATAAGACTTTATTATATGCAAAGAGTATTTGATAATGTTCTAAGCCATTGGAGTTGATGGTATTTCATTGCATACCCCTTTAAAAAAAACACAAAGTTCATTTTCATAGAAAGACTTAGTAGAAAGTTAATGAATTTATTCTATTATTTTGCTCATTTATTCTAATGTTTTAAATTGATGGTACTATTAATGGACTTTTTACACACATTCCAAGAAGTCCCTCAATTATTCAGAATTTAGTCATTTCGACTGTTCAAATTAGATCAAGGAAGTAAAAAAAAAAAAACAATTCATGTTTAGGTAAGCATCCTTGAATTTAAGACTAATAGTAGAAATAAGTGACACCCAGTAGGGAAAGGAGTTTCTCAAATATATCAGTAAGTAAAATTTTGATCATATATATATATATATATGTATATACATATATATGTATATATACATGTATGTATATATAATATATGCTCTTCATTTATTGAATAGACATTTGTTTGGATATAGTTATGTATGAGCTCTCATGTTAAAAACAGTTTAAGAATAACATTTAATGAAAGAAAAAGCATTTAAATGAATGACTACATTAGACATATGACAAAAAGAGAAGAGAGGGAAGTAAAACCATGATGCCAAGGGACAGAGAGAAAGAGAAACTTGCTTGATGTGTATAGAAAAGAAGTAAAGTGGAAATCAGTCTGGAGGTTCCTCAGAAAATTGGACATTGAACTGCCTGAGGATCCAGCTATACCTCTCTTGGGCATATACCCAAAAGATGCCCCAACATATAAAAAAGACACGTGCTCCACTATGTTCATCGCAGCCTTATTTATAATAGCCAGAAGCTGGAAAGAACCCAGATGCCCTTCAACAGAGGAATGGATACAGAAAATGTGGTACATCTACACAATGGAATATTACTCAGGTATCAAAAACAATGACTTTATGAAATTCGTAGGCAAATGGTTGGAACTGGAAAATATCATCCTGAGTGAGCTAACCCAATCACAGAAAGACATACATGGTATGCACTCACTGATAAGTGGCTATTAGCCCAAATGGTTGAATTACCCTAGATGCCTAGAACAAATGAAACTCAAGACGGATGATCAAAATGTGAATGCTTCACTCCTTCTTTAAAAGGGGAACAAGAATATCCTTGGCAGGGTATAGAGAGGCAAAGATTAAAACAGAGACTGAAGGAACTCCCATTCAGAGCCTGCCCCACATGTGGCCCATACATATACAGCCACCCAATTAGACAAGATGGATGAAGCAAAGAAGTGCAGGCCGACAAGAGCTGGATGTAGATCGCTCCTGAGAGACACAGCCAGAATACAGCAAATACAGAGGCGAATGCCAGCAGCAAACCACTGAACTGAGAACGGGACACCCGTTGAAGAAATCAGAGAAAGAACTAGAAGAGCTTGAAGGTGCTCGAGACCCCATATGAACAACAATGCCAAGCAACCAGAGCTTCCAGGGACTAAGCCACTACCTAAAGACTATACATGGACTGACCCTGGACTCTGACCCCATAGGTAGCAATGAATATCCTAGTAAGAGCACCAGTGGAAGGGGAAGCCCTGGGTCCTGCTAAGACTGAACCCCCAGTGAAATAGATTGTTGGGGGGAGGGTGGCAATGGGGGGAGGATGGGGAGGGGAACACCCATAAAGAAGGGGAGGGGGAGGGATTAGGGGGATGTTTGCCCTGAAACCAGGAAAGGGAATAACACTCGAAATGTATATAAGAAATACTCAAGTTAAAAAAAATAAATAAAATAAATAAATAAATAAATAAAAAGAAAAGAAGGGCAGTATAGTGATTGTGACATCTGAGTTAAAGGCTTACTATTAACATGCAGCATTAAAGGGGAAGGATGACACATAAGGAAAATAATGTAGCATGAAACACCATGTCTGAAGAGGTTATGTGCCTTTGGTTGTAAACGAAAATAACAGCCTTGAGGGTTAAGAGAAGACAAATTGGTATTATAGATGGATTGATGTAGACTGTTGGTGAAATTCATGTCATTTTCCAGATTTATCATTGGAGTAGTAATATTCATTGTAGAGTGCTAGCTTTCTTTGTAAATAACAGGAAAAGCCGTGTTTTGTTTTGTGGGATGGAATTAGTGCCATCTTTGACTTACTTTTTTGAAATACGTAAAGAAAGCCAGGAATCCCAGGTACTGGATATAAAACTCAGAATAAGATCTAAACTAAAAATATAGAGTTTAGACATTTAGTGTTTTACTCCTGGAAGGATATTTCCTTACTGAATCTATAAAACAAAATTGTTAGGATTCATATAAATTCATTTTGAGCAAAAATTATATTCTAAGCTATGTTCTGGTACATTTGCCTGTCATCAAAGATGCAGACCAATTGAAGCTTTATCCAGGACACTTCCGTCAACTCAGGTCTCCAAGAGTTTACTGCAGATTTGGAAGAAGAGACTTGCAGATGATAGAATTGGACAAGACCAGTGCTCAGAAAGAGTCAATCAGATGACCAGATAACTTGTGCTTTCAAAACAAATGAGGTGGCTAGGCAGTGGTGACACACACTATTAATCTGAGCACCCAGGAGGCACAGGCAAGTGTATCTCTGTGCATTCAAAGCCAGGCTAGTCTGCAGCTAGTTCCAGGCCAGGATTTTTCAAAAAACCCTGTTGTGAATAAAACAAGCATACATATGATGTTGGACCATGGGTCCATCCCTGTGTACTCTTAGGATGGAGATTTAGTCCCTGGATGCTCTGTGGGGTCTGTTGGTTGATAATTGTTCTTCCTATGGATTGTAAACCTCTTCAGCTACTATTTATTGAAAGCTATGTAATACCAGACATTTAGAGTACAGCCAATTTTTATACTTTTCTATACTTTTATTCTGTTCTCTAAACTGAGGATTAGACTGCTTGCACTTAGAAACACTAGAAAACACTTCAGTATGGCACTTGGAAGGAAATTTGAAGCAAAATCTTCAACAAGAAGAATGAAATTGCAAAAATTTGGTACCACTACATTGATCCACAATAGACATTTGTTTACAGTGTGACAGCTAAATCAAGACAACAGAGCAATGAATGCTCTGACCAACTATAGCCAGGAACGTGTACTTGTAGTGACTTAAATGTTTTACCATACCTCTCTTCTCCATGGATGAATATGAAGGAGTCACAAGAACTAATTCTGGAGTTACAAATACCTTCTAGCCAGTAGGCAAATCCACAAATACTGGGAATTAACTGTATAACATCATGTTTAATCTGGCAAATGTGGCCTTGTCACTGCTTTTCTCTATAAAAGGATAGATTCTGCGCAGTTAAATACCTTTCTGAACATTGATTAGTATTTGATCTGTTGGTCAACTGCTAGGCTGTCATCACACTGTGATGTCCATTAAGTCACCCAACAACAGCTGAGAGGCAAGATAATGAAGAGTAGCAGTAGAATCAACACAAGCAATCCTCAAGAATGCTGTTTGCAGTCATATAAGGGAAGCTCTCAGAGATTCTCTCAGTTTCTTGGAGCACTACGAAATGTTTGAGGAAAAAATTGTTTTTTCAATTCCAGGTAAAGAAATACTGCTTCATAATCATTACTGCTCCCTTCATTTACCTTTTTATGGGTTCTAGGAATTGAATGCAGGTTGCCAACCATGATGTCAAGGGCCTTTATGGTCTCTTCCATCCTGCAAGCCCTGTTGTAAAATATCTTAAGATTACAACATCTGGCTTTATTTGAAGGTAATGAATGTTATTTGAAATTAGTCTATATTTAATGTTTAAATTACACATGGACCTTCTTATAAAGGTCTTGGTAATTTAAAAGAAACTTAAGCTAAATGAAATATCAGGTAAAAGGATGCATATTCAAGGGAACTCGTTTTTGAGGTAAATGAAATTTTATTATAAAGATGCAAGCAAATTTATAAAGTATTGGGATGTACATGTTTATTTGTTGATTGATAGATTGTCATTACAAATCATTCTTTTTATTTACACTTGTCTTCCCACTTTGAATAGATAGTACATTTGATCTTAGCCAAAAGGCCGAGAAGCCATGTCTTTCCCCCCTTTAAAAAACAGTTTTGTTTCTTGTTTTTTATTTTATTTGATATTTTTATTTACACTTCAAATGTTATCCCCTTTCCTGGTTTCCCCTTCAGAAACCCATTATCCCATCCCTTCTCACCCTGCTTCTGTGAGGGTGCTCACCCACCTATCCAACCACTTCCTCTTGCCTCCAGGCCTAGATATTCCCCTACACTGGGGGATTGAGCCTTCCCACGATCAAGGGCTTCTCCTCCCATTGATCTACAAGTCCATCCTCTGCTACATATGCAGCTGGAGCCATGGGTCCCTCCATGTGTACTCTTTGGATGGTGGATTAGTCCCTGGGAGCTCTGGGATATCTGGTTGGTTGATATTGTTGTTCTTCCTATGGGGCTGCAAACCCCGTCAGATCCTGCAGTCAGTTCTCTAACTCCTCTATTGGGGACCCCTTTCTCAGTTCAGTGGTTGGCTGTGTGAATCCTCCTCTATATTTGTGAGGCTCTGGCAGATCTTCTCAGGAGACATCCATATCAGGCTCCTGTCAGCATGCACTTCTTGGCATCTGCAATAGTGTCTGGGTTTGGTGACTGTATGTGGGATGGATCCCTAGGTGGGGCAGTCTCTGGATGGCCTTTCCTTCAGTCTCTGCTCCACACTTTGTTTCCATATTCCCTCCTGTGAGTATTTTTGTTCCCCCTTATAAGAAGGACTGAAGCATCTACACTTTGGTCTTACTTCTTGAACTTCATGTGGTTTGTGAATTATATCTTGGGTATTCCAAGCTCTTGGGCTAAGAACAGGAATTAAGGAAATCAAAAACATCATCAGATCCTACAAAACACTATACTCAACAAAACTGGAAAATCTGGATAAAATGGACAATTTTCTAGACAGATCCCAGGGACCAAAGTTAAATCAGGATCAGATAGACCATCTAAACAGTCCCATAACCCCTAAAGAAATAGAAGCAGATATTAAATTCTTCCAACCAATAAAAGCCCGGGACCAGATGGGTTTAATGCAAAATACTATCAGAACTTCATAGAAGGCCTCATACCAATACTATCCAAACTATTCCACAAAATAGAAACAGAAGGAGCACTACCCAATTCCTTTAATGAAGCCACAATTACACTTATATCTAAACCACACAAAGACCCAATAAAAAAAGAGAACTTCAGACCAATTTTCCTTATGAATATCTATGCCAAAATACTCAATAAAATTCTCGGAAACCAAATCCAAGAACACATCAAAACTATGGAGGCAATTCTTAATGTCCCTTAAGAACTTCTGTTGGGTGCCCAGTTGAGAACAACTTACAGGTTGGTTTTTTTTTTTTTTTGTTCGTTTTGTTTTTTTCATTATAAATGCCAAAGTTCAAAAAGCCTAAAAGCTTTCTATAAATGCCCCATCTAGATGTTCAGGATTGCCTTGAAGTAACCTCAGTTAAAAAACAAAACACCTTCAGAAGGAACTGAATGAATACTGTTTTCAAATGTTGATCTTTGCATGTACATTCCATTTACGAATGTAAATTTAAATGTTTGGTTTTATTTCTGAGCTTTTGATTGGATATTTTTTATTTACATTTCAAATGTTATTCCCTTTCCCAGTTTCCTGTCCCTATGTCCCCTATGACATCCCCCACACCCACTTCTTCTGTAAGGGTGTTCTCCCTCCCCAAACACCCCCTTCCTGCCTCCCCACCCTGACATTCTCCTGCACTGGGAGATCTAGCCTTGACAGACCCAAGGGCTTCTCCTTCCATTGATGTCCAGCAAGGCCATCCTTTGCTACATATGCAGTTGGAGCATATGGGTCTGTCCATGTGTAGTCTTTTGGTAGTGACTTAGTCCCTGGGAGTTCTGGTTGTTTGGTATTGTTGTTTTTATGGGGTTGAAAGCCCCTTCAGCTCCTTCAATCATTTCTATAACCCCTCCAATGGGGGTACTGTTCTCAACTCAGTAGTTTGGTGCTAGCGTTCGTCTCTGAATTTGTCACACTCTGACTGTGCCTCTCAGAAGATAGCTATATCAGGCTCCTGTCAGCATGCACTTCTTAGCTTAATCAATCTTATCTAGTGGCTGTATTTATATGAACTGTATATCCATGTGGGGCAGGCTCTGTATGGCTGTTCCTTCCAGCTTTGCTCCAAACTTTGTCTCCATATCTCCTCGTATGAATATTTTTGTCCCCACCTTTAAGAAGGACTGAAGCATTCACACTTTGGTCATCTTTCTTCTTGAGCTTCATGTGATCCGTAGGTTGTATCTTGGGTAATTCAAGATTTGGGCTAATATTCACTTATTAGTGAGCGCATACCATGTGTGAGGTTTTTTTTTTTTTTTTGTGATTGGTTTACCTCACTCAGGATGATATTTTCTAGTTCCATCCATTTGTTTATGAATTTCATGAAGTCATTGTTTTTGATAGCTGAATAATATTCCATTGTGTAGATGTACCACATTTTCTGTATCCATTCCTCTGTTGAAGGGCATCTGGGTTCTTTCTAGCTTCTGGCTATTATAA
Source organism: Rattus norvegicus (assembly GCF_021556685.1). Classification (NCBI taxonomy): domain Eukaryota; kingdom Metazoa; phylum Chordata; class Mammalia; order Rodentia; family Muridae; genus Rattus; species Rattus norvegicus. The sequence continues at coordinate 37,240,992 of NC_141554.1, forward strand.
ATAAGGCTGCTATGAACATAGTGGAACATGTGTCCTTGTTCTATGTTAGAACATCATTTGGGTATATGCCCAGGAGTGGTATAGCTGTGTCCTATGTCCAGTTTTCTAAGGCATCTCTAGACTGATTTCCAGAGTGATTGTATCAGCTTACAATCCCACCAACAGTGGAGGAGTGTTCCTCTCTCTCCACATCCTTGCCAGCATCTGCTGTCACCTGAGATTTTGATCTTAGCCACTCTGACTGGTATGAGGTGGAATCTCAGGGTTGTGCCATTACTGTGTCTACTGAGATCTTAGAAAAAGTACACAGCCTTAGAGCTGGAGAAATGGCTTAGCCATTAAGAACACTTAACTCAAACCTTCACAGAACCAAGGGATTCTCCTCCCATTGATGCCAGACAACGCCATCCTCTGCCACATATGTTAATGGAGTCATGAGTCCCTCCATATGAACTCTTTGGTTGGTGATTTAGTCCCTGGGAGCTCTGGAGGATCTGTTTTGTTGATAATGTTGTTTTTCTTAGGGAGTTTTCAATGCCTTCAGTCCTTCCCTTAATTTCTCCATTAGGTTCCTGATGCTCCGTCTGATGGTTAATGGCAAGCATCCACATCTGTACTTATCAGGCATCAATGGCAGGGAAGGCCTTTGGTTCTGTGAAGGCTTCGATGCCCCAGCATAGGGGAATGCCAGGACTGAGAGTCATGAGTGGGTGGGTGAGTGGCTAGGCGGAGAGCCCCCTCATGGAAGCATGGGAGGGGAGATAGGGCGTTTGTGGAGGGGAAATTGGGAAGGGGGATAAAAAACAAAATAACCAATAAAAATAAAGTGTAAAAAAAGAAAACACATACAAACCAAAAAGTGATATGAATGACTGTTCATAGCCATTATTTACAATAGCTCAAAATTATGAGTTTAAATGTCCATCAACTGATGAATGAATAAATAGAATTGGGTGAATTTATATGATAAAATAATATTTATCAATGAAAAAGATGGAAATATGGAAAGATGCTACAACATGGATGAAACTTGAAAAAATATGCTAAGTGCAGAATGTAATCACACTGGGTACCTTTTATATGATTCCATTAGTATCAAGTTTCCGGAAGAGGTTAAAAAATTGTAGCAATAAAAAGATTAGCATTTTCATAGTACTAGAGAAGTGGAGTGAAGTTAAGGGAAAGGAATTGCAAATGCTAAGGTATATGAAGTTTCCTTAGGGAGTGGTTAAATGTTCTAGCATTGTAATAATGATTATATAATTTTTGAAGGTGTTAAAGATCTTTGAATGCTTCATCCTAAATGAGTAAATTGCTTGTAAATTCTATTTCAATAAAGTTGTTATCCCATTTTACAAATGAGCATTTCAGTAGCTATTTATTGAGTGCCTACCAAAAACCAAATAACATCTATATGATGAATTACTTAGAAAATCAAATCACAAAGTAATATATATCTTAGGAACATATTTTATAAAAGTAAACATCGACTAACTCCCTTAAAATGTATTTATGTTTGTGTGAGCATATACAATTTATACCCATTGCTTTTAAAAGAGTAGGGATCAGAGGAGAAAATGGACCATGAATTTTTCTAAAAAAATCTCTTGGCATTTTTATATTCTTAAGATAAACAATTTATGCCTTCATATTTAAAAATATGAAATGGGAGGATAGAGGGATGGCCAACCCATTAAGAGCCCTGGATGCCTTCCATATTTGAGGACCCATATTTGATTCCCAGAGCCTATATGGTAGCTCACAACCATTTATAACTCTAGTTCCATGCAATGGGATATCATCTTCTGGCATGTAAGGACATCAGGCACATAAGTAGTATGCAAACATACATGCAGGCAAAACACTATACATAAAATAAAATGAAATGTGTAAAAAAAAAAAAAGAAGCAGTGTTCAGGCCTTGAGCCCCCTCGCAAACTTAACTGCTTAGTGTTTCTCTGTCCTCTGGACTACAATGAGGCTCATTCTGTCCCTAAACCTATTCCAACCCCACCCCGTATCTGTGGATAGAAAGCTTATCCATAGGTAAATAGAAAAAGAAAGAGAAATGAGAACATTAAGGAATTATATGTTGCTTAGACTTTTTAGATGTTTTTGTCAATTTTTCCTAAATAAATGAATTTATATAAATGCTAAAAACTTGTCTAAGTAAGGGAGGTAGGAAAGAACAACAATGTTACTTTCTTTCAATTGCACATTAACTACAATGCCTGAAATTTACATCAAAATTAGAACTACAGTAATATTACAAATATGTTTCAATTCATGCTGAATCCAATGCTTTTCTAAACAAAAGAGGAAACAGCTTAAGGTGCGATTGGATTTAAGAACACATTACCCCCTTTGACAAACTTACAAATTTTTGTCACCTTAATGCACACTTTCATTAGGTTGTTTCTGTTATTACTGTTAGATTAGAAAATGTCTTGCTGGTCTCCAAACTGTGGGCTCATGTGTCTCAATTTTTCATGTACCAGAGAACACGGGCAAACCCCATGACAAAGTTAAAATTATTTTTAACAGTAAAAGTAAGGAATACATAGTTTAGAATGACCACCTACACACATAGCATTCATACCTTTTTTTGGCATTTCCTTTCAAATTGTGTATGTTCTGTGACATTCTCCAAAAATTAATTGGCATCAGGGTTTTGGTATCATGTTAAATTTTAAGATTCAAATGCTTAAGACAAATTAATAAACTTTTGATATTGTTTGTTATAATATCTAAGTAGCATTTTTTTTTGCAATGACTACTTTTTGTTCCCTGCAACGGGGTATTATCAAGTTGTCTATATATCTGAAGGAGGGAAGATACCACAAACTCATGACAGTTTTGCTTCCATCTCTGATGTTCTGGCCTGGAACAATCACAGGTTTTATTTCAACACATATGCGAACATGTGGGGCAAATTAACACATTTGTATATATTTAAGTGGAAGTTTCTTTCTGAGCTGCTTTTCATACCTATGAATTGACCCATGAGTATTTCAGACAATTTCACAAGCTTTACACTGATACATGTTGCTTTCACCATGTTTCTTAATAAGTTCTAGAAAGAGCTTTTGATAAAGAAAATTTATTCTGGATATGTAAGCAATGTGGAGATTTTGGCCATTCCAGTTTCTTTGATATTTAAATATTATATTTCTAATTGACTTATTTTTTGTTAAGTGCCCTCTATTTGACACTCTCAGAAAAAACCTAGGAGGTAGGTATTCCTTTAGTTACGAAACATCCATAGACTCTCAGACTCAGGGAAGTAACTAACATTCACCCTAAATAATCCTCTAAAGTTCACATGGGTATAAACTTAAATTTCAAGTCTACTTAGTTCTTTCCAAAAATCTCAACAAACTTTATATATCAAATACCTTAGAGTTTGTGGTGATGTTCAAAGAAGAGAGGAAAAAACAACCATCCAGAGAAGTTAGTCAGGTAACAGTGGACAGTAGTTCTACTGATACTAACAATAAGATAAAAACTAGGCCTGGAGGGATCGTCAGTGGTTAAGAGCACTGACTACTCTTCCAGAGGTCCTGAATTCAATACCCAGCAACCACATGGTGGCTCACAACTGTCTGTAATGGGTTTCAATGTCCTTTTCTGGTGTGTCTGGAGACGGCTACAGTGTGTTCATATATATAATATCTATATAATATGTATTTCTAACCAGAACTCAGGTGAAAGAATCCTGATTGAAATTTGGTCCATGGAAATCGATAAACTATTAACATGAAATGCTGAGTTATTTACCTCTTTATTGCTGTGAAGGTGCACAATGACCAAGGTAACTTTTTAAAAAGGTGAATTTAATTAGGGACTTGCAGTTACTAATGATTGAAGTTCATGACCATCGTGTCAGAGAATATGGCAGCAGAAAGGCAGCATGATGCTGTAGCGCTAGCTGAGACTTAGGCTTTTGAAACCTAAATCCTGCCCCAGTGACACACCTCCTCCAACAAGTCATACCCTATAATACTTCCCAAACAGTTTCACCAATTAAAGACTAGGTATTCAAACATATGAGCCTATGGGGCCCACTCTCATTCAAAGCAACACAAATGCCAAAAGGAAGAATCAAGCATAGGAAAGAGTCTATCATCTGTGACCATTTGAAGAAACCCATTTATCTTAAAGGGTCTATAACTTTAAGGATTTTCACAATCCTCAGAATTTTCTCAGAGGATTTGGAAACCAGTCTCAGTTCACAGTAACAGCAAGTTCTGGAAAAAGAATTGACAAGAGCTTCCCAGCAATGGGATCCAGTATCACTAAAGCAAATTAGTACAACAATTTGAACTGGCAGGTGAACAATAGTACAGGGGATATATTGAGAATCCCATTATTCCAGTTCAAGGTCCATGTTGCTAGTGACCTTATAACAACAGTCTATTAGAGTCAGCTTGTGCCCTCTTGTGCCAGCTTTAAAGAGCTGATTGTATCAATCTTTTCTCCACTTCAGGGCAATGGTATCCCATTGGTAGTTTGTAAATCACACATGGTGAGAGAATTTATACTAGAGATCCAGAAAACATTCTAACTCAGGACTTCCTAAACATTGCCTTTAACAGTGACATCAACATAGTAAGGAAGAGGTGGTGAAACCTCTGAGAACGTTTTGAGTGCCAGAAATGGAGACAAGGAGATGGGGAAGGATGCAGAAGTAAACAGTATGTGTTATCTATTCACCAATCTGTGCTGAATCCAGGTATTTAAGCCATACAGAAAGAATTCCTCAGAGCAGGAGCATAAGGAAGTAAGCAACAGTTATTTTGGCATCTTAGTTGTGACCCAGAGTAGTAGTGAAACTTTGCTTGGTTGTGACAAATAATGAACAATAATAGCTCGAGGATTGGAGAAGTCATCTGTTAGCTCAAGGTTACAAAAGATTCTATACAGCATAGTGAGGAATGTATAGCAGAACACAGCATCTCATATCCAGAGACCCAGGAAGGAGAGAAAGCTAGAATATGTAGTGGCTGACCAGTTTTTTTTTCTTCCTTTCATTACATCCACGTCCTCCAACCTATCTGACAGCACTTCACATGTTCAGTGAAAACTTAATCCCTTTCTTGAAAACTCTTTCTTAATCAATGTACACTTGACCAATCTCCTAGGAATTTCTCAATCCAATAAAGTTGAAATTAAATTTAACTATTGCAAGCAGGTAGCAGTATTCCATCAATTTTGTGTTTGCTAGGTTTTAAAGAAGACAATGAAGACTGAAGGAAATGAGCCCTTTTTAATATCTTGAACACACTGTTGGAAGACTTCTGTCTGAGAGCACCAGTGATAACAATTGCACATGGTAGTTATTCTTAGAAAGCACAACCAAAGGAGAAGTGAGCTCACTGAGGAACTCTTTGTAGTCTCATAAATGAACAAAATCATTATTCAGGAAGAAGCTGAAGATCTGGAGTCAGCAGGTGAAGATTATGATACAAATTACATTTTGGCGTTAAAAGTAATGTTTTCCACTTTGTGTCCTTCTTTGCAAGACCTGGTGGAATTTGAATTGTGGTTATAGTGCATATCCCTTCAGATCTGCTTCCATTTCTGTTCAGATCGAATCCAAAGATTTGGTTCACATTTGATTGTGCAATGAGCTGACTTATAAGATGGTACATCGTGATTCTCACTGCCTGTTCATCATATAACTCAATCCTGCACACCCTTCTCCACTAAACTTAGATAAGAGTTAGTATCTTGCTGCTAATGAATAGACTAATAGAAAAATGTCACAAACTGGTATTATTGCCTTTTTAGCTTGCATATTTTGTGAAAGCAAGCTGCCATATTGGAAATGCTTACACAACAAGGTGGCCTTGAGCAAACTGCTAGCCAGCAGAGATCTAATCGTTCCTGATAACAGTCTTTGTGATGACAGTAATGTGAGTCTAGAAGTAGATCTTTCCTCATTTGAACTTCATCAAGGTCATACTCTTGGTTGATGCCATGATTTCAGTTTCGCAGAGTTCCAGAGCCAGAAAGAACCACTGTTTGAATTCATCAACCATATAAACCATGTGCTGGTTTAGCATGTTAAGTTTGGAATAATATATTGCACAGAAATAGGTAAGTAATGCAGGTTGAGCTGGAAGCCACTGGTGTTTATATATCCGATTTCAGATAGACAGTAACACTGAATGGTGAATCACACTGCAAAGGGGGCTAACTAAAATATGGCAGGCTGTGAAGAGAAAGAACATCCAAAGAGGTGAAGAGAGTCACACAACAAGTAAACCAAGCTCTGGCAGGTCAAGCAAATATAGTTTCGGATTTTGGTTGTTAAACATACAGCAAGGCCAAGGCCTTACAGGTTTGACCAATAAAGAGACATGGATCCTTTTAAATTCAGACCATTAAGTAAATGGACACTAAAATGAAAAAGTGTCAAAGATGCCAATTTTGCATACCCCTTACATGAAGAAACATTGAAATATAGTTGTTGTCATAACAGCAACATTAATGATTTGTCATCTTTATGTCCACAGATGAGAATCATTTTAGATTTCTATCAGTTATCCAGAAATTAATGTTGTCAATTAACTCCTATGGGCTCAGAATCAAATAACTGGAAAGATGTACTTTATCAGTTATGTTTAATTTCTGTTCCTGATACCACTGTTCAAGCACTACAAGGACACTGGCTCATTCAAGGTTCTCAATAATGATGTAAGAGTGATTGTGGTGTTACCAGTATTTTGCAAAGAAGAAAATGAAGGGGTCTAGAAAGTCAACAGCCATTCTTACTCACTCTAAGTGAGCAGCATCTGTATTTGGGAGCAGAAGGATATTCAGACTCCACAGTAAGCTAATTAGCTTGGTGAGATATGGACAAAAGAGGAATGATGAAAAGGAGGGAAATCCCAGCTATTGAAATCAGCAGAAGGAATGAAATCCAGATGGTCAGGCTGTTCTTCACATTCAGTAGCTACCGTGTTTGCTGTCCTCTGTGAGGCAAGACCAACAGGAAAAGAAAAACAAATGAAACTTGATGAGTGATCATATGCAGACACAAAAATGAAGGCACAGAACAGCTGATGATCGTGACAATGAGCAACCTATAGCATGTTTAAGAACAACTAACATCGCCAAACTTCTCCTAAGGACAAGCAAACGGACACTCTCCATTCTGATGAATTTGTGTTGCTAACCTGGAGGCCATTTACAGAGTCAGGAAACACTAAAATTCCTCACCTGTCAGGGAAGATGCCCCCCTCTCCCTAAAGCTGTGTTCACCAATGAAGCACCTTTGTGCTGTAAGGAACAGTGGAAGTCTTAGAATTTTTTTCATAACTGGACATTGAAGGCTCTACATTTTAGTAGGCTTAGGTCAAAGATGTTGCTAACATCCTGCAGTGTGTAGTGTCACTACATGAAAAAAAATGTGGTTGGGAAGTTCTACCTATGAAAGCGAGTGTGCTGAACATCTACAGAGGGGGGAAAGGTGTATAAGAGAGGAGGGGTGCTGGCAGTCATTATTTTATTGGTTATTTTATTCATTTACATTTCAAATGGTCTCCTCCCCAGTTTCTCCTCTGCAAACTACTCCCCAGACAACAGCTATATAATATGTTAATAGAAAAACATTCTTCAAAAATAGTCGACAAGATGGCTTAGTTGCATTCCAAAGGGTTTCTAGCTTCAAATATTGGATTTACACATCTAGAAAAGGCAGACATCTGGCTCATAGCTGGAACCAATAACAAAGAATTGTGCCATGAAATGTCGAATCTAAACAACTTTTATTCTCCTATCTGCTCTTTCCTCAATCAACAACTTGGATCATCAGGTACCTTGCAAAATGTCAGGACACTCATTTTTCTGGCTTCTAAGTAGACACAGAAATATGGAAACCTGAGGTGCTTCATTATTCAGAAGCAAAATTGATTCCCTGAAAGCCCGCAAGCATAACCACTTTAACTTAACAGGTGCATTAGGATAATTTGAACTGCATAATAGCAAAGCCAAAGAGCCATTCAGTCCCTGACAGATACAAACAAGCCCAAGAAATGTAAAAAGAACAAGCTACCCAGAATAAAAACTAAAACATATGTTGAAAGAAATAAAATAATCTTACCTGACAACAGACCTCAACACACCAATATTTAAAAGGAGAGAGGAAAAAAGGCTTTTAACAAGTAAGCCATACCTGATTTAAATGTTTCCAAGGTAGTGCCAGGGTACCAACAAAGCCTAGCTAAAATTTAATACAATTTTCTACAGTGAGATTTATGAAGACGAATCCAACCCTTTCTCTCCTTTAGTTTTTTCATGTCTTGAAAATTTCATTTATTTCCATTCTTCCCACGCCTCCCTCATCCTCTCCAACTCCTCTCACTTTCCCCTACTCCCTCTCATATTTATGACCTCATCTTTAATAATTATTGTTGTTCAGGGTGTGTGTGTGTGTGTGTGTGTGTGTGTGTGTAAAATTTACTGACTTCATTTTTCGTTGCTTATATGTATATGGGTGTCAATGATGGGTGCTATGGGTACCTGGAAGAGAATGGGGTCAAGAGACGCGAAGAAGGACTCCAAGACAAGAGTCTGATCAAGGCAACAATTTTATTTTTCTCCAAGGCTGAATTTATATCATAACATGGGTAACAGAGGGACAGAGGAAGTAAGAAACATTTATGCAGGCCAAGGACACAGTATTCGTGTGGTCAGGGAATCAGCTGATGTTGACAGGATGTCAGAAAGGTCACAGGTTTGTCATATCTATTAGTCAGCAGGATGTTGGCTTTTCAGAAAGGTTACAGGTCATCGCATTGGGCATCTTGACATCAGATGTATTTCTCAGCAAGGTCACAGCTTTATCATATCATTATTCATTTTGACCACCAGATATGTATTAGTCTTCTGCAGCTGGCTGGGGATTTTCCATGAACCCAGTCATACTTAATTCTAACCATAATAATAACATTAATAATGGAGGGTTTCCGTTGAAGGAATCAGAGAAAGAACTGGAAGAGCTTGAAGGGGCTCAAGAACCCATATGTACAACAATGCCAAGCAACCAGAGCTTCCAGGGACTAAGCCACTACCTAAAGACTATACATGGACTGACCCTGGACTCTGACCTCATAGGTAGCAATGAATATCCTAGTAAGAGCACCAGTGGAAGGGGAAGCCCTGGGTCCTGCTAAGACTGAACCCCCAGTGAACTAGACTGTGGGGGGGAGGGCGGCAATGGGGGGGGAGGGTTGGGAGGGGAACACCCATAAGGAAGGGGAGGGGGGAGGGGGATGTTTGCCCGGAAACCGGGAAAGGGAATAACACTCGAAATGTATATAAGAAATGCTCAAGTTAATAAAAAAAATGAAAAAAAATGAAAAAAAAAATAATGGAGGGTTTCAAGGGCATCGCTCCCAACATATGTGTTTAGGGTTCACCCACTGGATAACAAACAAACCAAAGGGCTCATCCTTGAAGAAGACTGATTCTCCCTCTCAGCAGCCCTGAATTGCCTAAAGATCTCATCTTTGAGTGAGGCCTTGTATAAATTCTGGCGTCGCATTTGCATGTCAACCGATGTTGTCATTGTGCTGGACGTGATTATGCAGTCATAGTGTTGAGCTTTCATGTGGACAGCTTTTCTGTCATAGCTAAAAGACATGATGTTTCTGCAGACATTCTGGTCTTCTGGACCTTACAATCTTTCTTTAGCCACTTCTGCAATACTTCCTGAGCCTTGGGTGAAAGGGTTGTGTTGTGGGTGTATTCACTAGAAATGAACACTCTTCAGTCAGTTGTTCTCTGCATCTCGGCCACATGTGCATGTTTGTAATGATCTCCATCCACTGCTTCTTTGGTGAAGGGTGGGAGCTACACTTATTGTGGGTATAAGCCTAAGTATTTAGAATATGGTTAGAAATGATGTTGGTTTAGACGAATGGCAGTAAGTAAGTTCTTCTGTAGGGTCCATGACCTAACCAGCCACCAGTAGTTAGCTAGGTTTATAGTATCAGGCATGAATTTTTTCCTACTTGATGAGACTTAGGTCTAATTACCCATAAGATAAAAGTGCTGCTCTAAAATAGAGAGCTTGCCATGCTGGTCATTATTGTAATTCATGGGCTTTACAGCTGCACTGGACTCTTAATTGCTTTCCTGCATTGGCAGCTTGCATAGAACCTTCAGATTCCAGTAGAGCTAGTCCACATAGAGGAGACCTTCAGTTCAGTTTCAGACTGATTTTTCCAGGTCCTGTGTCTGAGGAATATGGTGTCTTCAGCAATAGGACCTTACCTTCAAATTCAGGGAGGCAATTGTGGACAACAGCAGTGGCCTATGTTGTTTTGGGAATCTGTTGGATACTTCAAACTAACAGAACAAAGGGAAATTTCCCATGCCAGGCATTGGGATTTTGTTTTCCCTTTTTAAGATGGTCTGTGGCTCTTGGGAGCAGCATTATCATCCCATGTGGCATAACTGCATTTAAACTATGTGTGGCATACATATATATTTTAAGTACACATAAAGTAAAGTTTATCTATAACTTTTTCAAACATCCTTAGTGTTATTTAGCCTTCCCCTTCCTCCATCTCTGTATTACCCTCTATCCTTCCCAGGTGAAGTCTTCTCCACATTTTTCCTATTCCCCTTTAATGGCACCTGAGTCCTGTTTATCCCCTCTCTAGGGATGCCCCACTAACATGACAGTGTGGTCCCTTCTTACTTTCCTGTTTCTGCAGTTACTCTAAGTAATTTATTCACATCTAAAGATTCAGAGCCAGGTTCCACAATTTCTCATCTCCTTGAAAGGTGGAGGAATTCATCTGTCATTGTCTTATGTCTACTACACAAACCTTCATCTTAAATGTATATGCATAAAGTACCAGCTAACAGGAAGACACTGACCTTTCATTGTAAAATAAAAAGATGGACGTCTTAATTGTTCTCATTACATTTTCTAGAAAATAGTCTAAAGGCAGGAGGATTGGACAGCAACCACCCTGTCAGTCCTGAAGAAAATTCTTATCATTTTATCATTCTGCACATAAATAAAAGACAATGGAATGAATATTTATTTTTTAACTTCATTTTTTAAATTTACATTTTAAATGTTATCCCATTTCCTGGTTTCTCCTCCAGAAACCCACTATCCCACATACCCACCCCTGCTTCTATGATGGTGCTCCCCCATCTACCCAACCACTCCCTTTCACCTCTCACCCGGACATTCCCCTACACTAGTACATCGAACCTTCAGCGGACCAAGGGCCTCTCATCTCTGATGCCCAATAAGGCCATTCTGCTACATATGCAGCTGGAGACATGGGTCCATCCCTGTGTACTCTTGGGATGGAGGTTTAGTCCCTGGATGCTCTACGGGGTCTGTTGGTTGATAATTGTTCTTCCTATGGATTGTAAACCTCTCCAGCTAGTATTTATTGAAAGCTATGTAATACCAGACATTTAGAGTACAGCCAATTTTTATACTTTTCTATACTTTTATTCTGTTCTCTAAACAGAGGATTAGACTGCTTGCACTTAGAAACACTAGAAAACACTTCAGTACGGCACTTGGAAGGAAATTTGAAGCAAAATCTTCAACAAGAAGAATGAAATTGCAAAAGTTTGGTACTACTACATTGATCCACAATAGACATTTGTTTACAGTGTGACAGCTAAATCAAGACAACAGAGCAATGAATGCTCTGACCAACTATAGCCAGGAACGTGTACTTGTAGTGACTTAAATGTTTTACCATGCCTCTCTTCTCCAAGGATGGATATGAAGGAGTCCCAAGAACTAATTCTGGAGTTACAGATACCTTCTAGCCAGTAGGCAAATCCACAAATACTGGGAATTAACTGTATAGCATCATGTTTAATCTTGCAAAAGTGGCCTTGTCACTGCTTTTCTCTATAAAAGGATAGATTCTGAGCAGTTAAATACCTTTCTGAACATTGATTAGTGCTTGATCTGTTGGTTAACTGCTAGGCTGTCATCACACTGTGATGTCCATTAAAAGTCACCCAACAACAGCTGAGAGGCAAGATAATGAAGAGTAGCAGTAGAATCAACACAAGCAATCCTCAAGAATGCTGTTTGCAGTCATATAAGGGAAGCTCTCAGAGATTCTCTCAGTTTCTTGGAGCACTACGAAATGTTTGAGGAAAAAGATTGTTTTTTTCAATTCCAGGTAAAGAAATATTGCTTCATAATTATTACTGCTCCCTCCCTTCACCTTTTTATGGGTTCTAGGAATTGAATGCGGGTTGCCAGCCATGATGTCAAGGTCCTTTATGGTCTCTTCCATCCTGCAAGCCCTGTTGTAAAATATCTTAAGATTACAACATCTGGCTTTATTTGAAGGTAATGAATGTTATTTGAAATTAGTCTATATTTAATGTTTAAATTACACATGGACCTTCTTATAAAGGCCTTGGTAATTTAAAAGAAACTTAAGATAATGAAATGACAGATAAAGGGATATATATTCAAGGGAATTCTTTTTTGATGTAAATGAAATTTTACTATAAAGATGAAGGCAAATTCATAAAGTATTGGGATGTATATGCTGATTGATTGATTGATTGGTTGATTGGTTGGTTGATTGGTTGGTTGTCATTACAAATCATTCTTTTTATTTACAGTGGTCTCCCAACTTTGAACAGATACTACATTTGATCTCAGCCAAAAGGCTGAGAATCTATGTCTCCCCCCCCCATGAAAATAGTTTCTTTCATTTTTTCTTTTATTTGATATTTTTATGTACATTTCAAATGTTATCCCTTTTCCAGGTTTTCCCTCCAGAAACTTGTTATCCATTCCCACCCCTGCTTCTATGAGTGTGCTCACCCACCCACCCACCTACTCCCTCCTGTCTCTCTGCCCTGGCATTTCCTTACACTGGGGTATGGAGACTTGACAGGACTAAGGGCCTTTCTTCCCATTGATGCCCAACAAGGCCATCCTCTGGGACATATGCAGATGGAGCCATAGGTCCTTCCATGTGTACTCTTGGGATGGTACTTTAGTCCCTGGGAACTCTGGGGTGTCTGGTTGGCTGATACTGTTGTTCTTCCTATGGGGTTCAGCTCCTTCAGTCCTTTCTCTAACTTTGCCATTGGGGATCCCATTCTCAGTCCAGTGGTTGGCTGTGAGCAGTCACTTCTATATTTGTCAGGCTCTAGCAGAGCCTCTCATGAGACAGCTATAGCAGGCTCCTGTCAGCATGCACTTCTTTGTATCTGCAATATTGTCTGTGTTTCTTGGCTGTATATGTGTTGGATCCCAAGGAATTGCGATCTCTGGATGGCTTTCCTTCAATCTCTACTCCACACTTTGTCTCAATATTCCTTCCTGTGAGTATTTTTGTTCCCCTTTATAAGAAGGACTGAAGCATCCACACTTTGGCCTTACTTCTTCTTGAGCTTCATGTGGTTTGTGAATTGTATCTTGGATATTTCAAACTTTTGGCCTAACAAGAGAAATTGAGGAAATTCAAAACATTGTCAGATCCTACTACAAAACATTATACTCAACAAAACTTGAAAATCTGGATGAAATGGATAATTTTCTTGACAGATCCCAGGTACCAAAGTTAAATAAGTACTAGATAAACCACCTAAACAGTCCCAAAACCCCTAAAGAAATAGAAGCAGTCTTAAAATCTCCCAAACAAAAAGAGCACAGGTCCAGATGGGTTTAGTGTAGAATTCTATCAGAACTTCATAGAAGACCTCATATCAATATTGTCCAAACTATTCCATAGAATAGAAACAGAAGGAGCACTACCTAATTCCTTCTATGAAGCCACAGTTATGTTTATACCTAAACCACACAAAGACCCAACAAAGAAAGATCTTCAGACCAATTTCCCTTATGAATATCGACACAAAATTACTCAATAAAATTCTCGCAAACCGAATCTAAGAATACATCAAAACTATGAAGGGAATTCTTTTTTTCTCTCCATCTTTACTAAATTGGGTATTTCTTATTTACATTTCTTTTTTTTTATCCATTTATATATATATATTTTTTTTTATTTTATTTTTTTTATTATCTTCAGTATTTCTCATATACATTTCAAGTGTTATTCCCTTTCCCGGTTTCCGGACAGACATCACCCTCCCCCCTCCCCTTCCTTGTGGGTGTTCCCCTCCCAAACCTCCCCCCATTGCCACCCTCCCCGCATAGTCTAGTTCACTGGGGGTTCAGTCTTAGCAGGACCCAGGGCTTCCCCTTCCACTGGTGCTCTTACTAGGATATTCATTGCTACCTATGGGGACAGAGTCCAGGGTCAGTCCATGTATAGTCTTTAGGTAGTGGCTTAGTCCCTGGAAGCTCTGGTTGCTTGACATTGTTGTACTTTTGGGGTCTCGAGCACCTTCAAGCTCTTCCAGTTCTTTCTCTGATTCCTTCAACGGGGGACCTATTCTCAGTTCACTGGTTTGCTGCTGGCATTCGCCTCTGTATTTGCTGTATTCTGGCTGTGTCTCTCAGGAGCGATCTACATCCGGCTCCTGTCGGTCTGCACTTCTTTGCTTCATCCATCTTGTCTAATTGGGTGGCTGTATATGTATGGGCCACCTGTGGGGCAGGCTCTGAATGGGTGTTCCTTCCCTCTCTGTTTTAACCTTTGCCTCTCCCTTCCCTGCCAAGGGTATTCTTTTTCCTCATTTAAAGAAGGAGTGAAGCATTCACATTTTGATCATCCGTCTTGAGTTTCCTTTGTTCTAGAGATCTAGGGTAATTCAAGCATTTGGGCTAATAGCCACTTATCAATGAGTGCATACCATGTATGTCTTTCTGTGAGTGGGTTAGCTCACTCAGGATGATATTTTCCAGTTCCAAACATTTGCCTACGAATTTCATAAACTCGTTGTTTTTGATAGCTGAGTAATATTCCATTGTGTAGATGTACCACATTTTCTGTATCCATTCCTCTGTTGAAGGGCATCTGGGTTCTTTCCAGTTTCTGGCTATTATAAATAAGGCTGCGATGAACATAGTGGAGCACGTGTCTCTTTTATATGTTGAGGCATCTTTTGGGTATATGCCCAAGAGAGGTATGGCTGGATCCTCAGGCAGTTCAATGTCCAATTTTCTGAGGAACCTCCAGACTGATTTCCAGAATGGTTTTACCAGTCTGCAATCCCACCAACAATGGAGGAGTGTTCCTCTTTCTCCACATCCTCGCCAGCATCTGCTGTCACCTGAGTTTTTGATCTTAGCCATTCTCACTGGTGTGAGGTGAAATCTCAGGGTTGTTTTGATTTGCATTTCCCTTATGACTAAAGATGTTGAACATTTCTTTAGGTGTTTCTCAGCCATTCGGCATTCCTCAGCTGTGAATTCTTTGTTCAGCTCTGAACCCCATTTTTTAATAGGGTTATTTGTTTCCCTGCGGTCTAACTTCTTGAGTTCTTTGTATATTTTGGATATAAGGCCTGTATCTGTTATAGGATTGGTAAAGATCTTTTCCCAATCTGTTGGTTGTCGTTTTGTCCTAACCACAGTGTCCTTTGCCTTACAGAAGCTTTGCAGTTTTATGAGATCCCATTTGTCGATTCTTGATCTTAGAGCATAAGCCATTGGTGTTTTGTTCAGGAAATTTTTTCCAGTGCCCATGTGTTCCAGATGCTTCCCTAGTTTTTCTTCTATTAGTGTGAGTGTGTCTGGTTTGATGTGGAGGTCCTTGATCCACTTGGACTTAAGCTTTGTACAGGGTGATAAGCATGGATCGATCTGCATTCTTCTACATGTTGCCCTCCAGTTGAACCAGCACCATTTGCTGAAAATGCTATCTTTTTTCCATTGGATGGTTTTGGCTCCTTTGTCAAAAATCAAGTGACCATAGGTGTGTGGGTTCATTTCTGGGTCTTCAATTCTATTCCATTGGTCTATCTGTCTGTCTCTGTTCCAATACCATGCAGTTTTTATCACTATTGCTCTGTAATACTGCTTGAGTTCAGGGATAGTGATTCCCCCTGAAGTCCTCTTATTGTTGAGGATAGCTTTAGCTATCCTGGGTTTTTTGTTATTCCAGGTGAATTTGCAAATTGTTCTGTCTAACTCTTTGAAGAATTGGATTGGTATTTTGATGGGGATTGCATTGAATCTGTAGATTGCTTTTGGTAAAATGGCCATTTTTACTATATTAATCCTGCCAATCCATGAGCATGGGAGATCTTTCCATCTTCTGAGGTCTTCTTCAATTTCTTTCCTCAGTGTCTTGAAGTTCTTATTGTACAGATCTTTTACTTGCTTGGTTAAAGTCACACCGAGGTACTTTATATTATTTGGGTCTATTATGAAGGGTGTCGTTTCCCTAATTTCTTTCTCGGCTTGTTTCTCTTTTGTATAGAGGAAGGCAACTGATTTATTTGAGTTAATTTTATACCCAGCCACTTTGCTGAAGTTGTTTATCAGCTTTAGTAGTTCTCTGGTGGAACTTTTGGGATCACTTAAATATACTATCATGTCGTCTGCAAATAGTGATATTTTGACCTCTTCTTTTCCGATCTGTATCCCCTTGATCTCCTTTTGTTGTCTGATTACTCTGGCTAGAACTTCAAGAACTATATTGAATAAGTAGGGAGAGAGTGGGCAGCCTTGTCTAGTCCCTGATTATAGTGGGATTGCTTCAAGTTTCTCTCCATTTAGTTTAATGTTAGCAACTGGTTTGCTGTATATGGCTTTTACTATGTTTAGGTATGGGCCTTGAATACCTATTCTTTCCAGGACTTTTATCATGAAGGGGTGTTGAATTTTGTCAAATGCTTTCTCAGCATCTAATGAAATGATCATGTGGTTCTGTTCTTTCAGTTTGTTTATATGATGGATCACGTTGATGGTTTTCCTTATATTAAACCATCCCTGCATGCCTGGGATGAAGCCTACTTGATCATGGTGGATGATTGTTTTGATGTGCTCTTGAATTCGGTTTGCCAGAATTTTATTGAGTATTTTTGCGTCGATATTCATAAGGGAAATTGGTCTGAAGTTCTCTTTCTTTTTTGGGTCTTTGTGGGGTTTAGGTATAAGAGTAATTGTGGCTTCATAGAAGGAATTCGGTAGGGCTCCATCTGTTTCGATTTTGTGGAATAGTTTGGATAATATTGGTATAAGGTCTTCTATGAAGGTTTGATAGAATTCTGCACTAAACCCGTCTGGACCTGGGCTCTTTTTGGTTGGGAGACCTTTAATGACTGCTTCTATTTCCTTAGGAGTTATGGGGTTGTTTAACTGGTTTATCTGTTCCTGATATAACCTGTGTGTCAGGAGTGCTGTAGACCTGTTTTCCTGTTTTCTTTCAGCCAGTTATGGGGACAGAGTGTTCTGCTTTCGGGCGTGTAGTTTTTCCTCTCTACAGGTCTTCAGCTGTTCCTGTGGGCCTGTGTCTTGAGTTCACCAGGCAGGTTTCTTGCACGGGAAAAGTTGGTCCTACCTGTGGTTCCAAGGCTCAAGTTTGCTCGTGGGGTACTGCCTAAGTCCTCTCCGCTGTGGCAGCAACCGGGAAAATCAGTGCCGCTCCTTCCGGGAGCCTCCGTGCACCAGGGTTTCAGATGACGTTTGGTGTTTTCCTCTGGCGCCTGGATGTGCACAGAGTGCAGTCTCTTCTGGTTTCCCAGGCTTGTCTGCCTCTCTGAAGGTTTAGCTCTCCCTCCCACGGGATTTGGATGCAGAGAACTGTTTATCCGGTCTGTTTCCTTCAGGTTCCTGCAGTGTCTCAGGCGCAGGGGTCCTGCCGCTCCCGGGCCCTCCCCTATGGGAACCCAGAGGCCTTATACAGTTGCCTCTTGGGCCAGGGATGTGGGCAGGGGTGGGCAGTGTTGGTGGTCTCCTCCACTCTGCAGCCTCAGGAGTGCCCACCTGATCAGGCGGTGAGGTCTCTCTCCCACGGGGTTTGGGAGCAGAGAGCTGCTGCGGTCCGGGATCCGCCGGTGTGGGACTTCCGGTAAACACAGGAAGTGCCCGGCCTTAGAGGAATTTTGCCTCTGTGTGTCCTGAGTTCACCAGGCAGGTTTCTTGCAGGGGAAAAGTTGGTCCTACCTGCAGTTCCAAGGCTCAAGTTTGCTCGTGGGGTACTGCCTAAGTCCTCTCCGCTGTGGCAGCAACCGGGAAGATCTGCGCCGCTCTTTCCTGGAGCCTCCGTGCACCAGGGTTCCAGATGGTGTTTGGTGTTTTCCTCTGGCACCTGGATGTGCACAGAGTGCAGTCTCTTCTGGTTTCCCAGGCGTGTCCGCCTCTCTGAAGGTTCAGCTCTCCCTCCCACGGGATTTGGGTGCAGAGAACTGTTTATCCGGTCTGTTTCCTTCAGGTTCCGGCAGTGTCTCAGGCGCAGGGGTCCTGCCGCTCCCGGGCCCTCCCCTACGGGAACCCAGAGGCCTTATACAGTTGCCTCTTGGGCCAGGGATGTGGGCAGGGGTGGGCAGTGTTGGTGGTCTCCTCCGCTCTGCAGCCTCAGGAGTGCCCACTTGATCAGGCGGTGAGGTCTCTCTCCCACGGGGTTTGGGAGCAGAGAGCTGCTGCGGTCCGGGATCCGCCGGTGTGGGACTTCCGGTAAAACCTCTTATTTACATTTCAATTGTTATTCTCTTTCCCAATTTCCAGGCCAACATTCCCCTAACCCCTTCCCCTCCCCTTCTATATGTGTGTTTCCCTCCCCATCCTCCCCCCAACAATCCAGTTCACTGGGGGTCCAGCCTTGGCAGGACCAAGGGCTTCCCTGAAGGGAATTCTTAATGTCCCTTAGGAACTCCTGTTGGGCACCCAGTTGAGGACATGTTACAGGTTTTTTTTTTCCCTTATAAGTGCCAAAGCTTGAAAAGCCTAAAATCTTTCCATAAATGCCTCATCTAGATGTTTAGGATTGTCTTGAAGTAACTTCAGCTAAAAAACAAAATACTTTCAGAAGGAACTGAATGAATGCTGTTTTCAAATGTTGATGTTTGTATTAGATTACTATTTAAGAATGTAAATTTAAATGTTTGGCTTTATTTCTAAATTCTTAAACAAATCTGTAGTAGATAGGTGTTTAGAAGGTATGGAGTGTAAAATGGTTTTACCATCAAGCATATTGACTCTTCTTAATTATTGTCATTTCAGAAAGTGTTGTCGCTGTCACAACGTTAATGACTCAGAAGGCGCCTTCAGGTTTTTGTTTAAAATCTGCCCCATGAGCCCTGAAGATCCACTTGAAAAGTTGTAATCAATACAAACAGTGCATTTCCTTTTAAAGCCAGGTTGTAAATCTGTAAATAACATGGGCAGATTAGCCAGGAAATAAATCACAGAATGCTCTTCCTGACACTGGTTGATAAGGTGTCACATCACGTGACTCATCTATCCCCCTAACTGCTGTCTAAGTCTTGCTAAAGAAATGAGTAGGCAAGTGTAATGCCTGGGAAAAATAACATATCCAACAGTTTCATCATTTTCAACCAATCAGAGTATGATCCTGAATAGAATTACTGCTTCCTCCTTTAGGCCAGCCTCCTCTCCCCCCCAGAAAATTCCCAATTTTTATCTCTTCATTGTGAGTGTGTGTGTGTGTGTGTGTGTGTGTGTGTGTGTGTGTGTGACTGTATTGTTTTCTTTCTGAAGGAGAAAGAATAATAAGCAAGGTTCAATTTTATATGTGTGAAAGATAAATTGTTAGCAGAGTAAGAATAGAGTTAAAGAAAAGGTTACATTTCCTTACTACATTCATAGTGAAACTTTGGGCTGTCAGGTTATCTTACCAAAGGTGAATGCATATAGCTATGATGAGCCTTCATATGGTGCAGTATTGTCCCATTGCACCAATATGTCTGAATATAAAGGCACCGCGGTCTTTGCTTTACAGGGGTACAGTTAGTCAGGACAAAAGCTTAAAATAATTTTATGATGCCTTTATTCTATTATAAACATGACTTTCCTTTCATCTTTTTAAAAACATAGCATGTGAAAGAGACAAAAAGAGAGATAGAGAAAGATAGGGGTGGAGAAGGAAAGAAAGGGAGGGAAGAAGCAAAGGGAGAAAGAGAGAGTGAGGTAAGGAGAGAGGGAGGGAGGGAACCATAGTGCATGTGTGGAAATCAGAGAACTTTATGGAGTCAGTTCTTTCCTTCCACCTTTACATGTGTTCTGAGGATCGAACTCACGTCATCTGGCTTGCATAACAAGTGTTTTATCCCCTTCAGTCATCCTTACCCTTCATCTTTTTTTTTTAAACAATGTGTTTAATTAAGCTCAAGAGTGAGAGACTATTATGCACCAAGGTGGAGAAGGCAGGATCAGCTCCATGCCAGTGGAAGTGTGCCGTTAGAACTCCTTGCTTCCTCATCTTTCAGAGAAAGCTCCCCTCATCATAACATCTCTAAAACACTTTTTGCTTACTGTAGATAAATGATCCTGTGCCTTTTCAATTTGGTGGGAAACACTTGAAGGACACTTAGAAGGCTAGGGTACTCCCATTGCTACCTGTACCAATTGATTCATTGAACATTTTGTTGGGCTTCTTGTTTGTCACTGTTAGCTAGGTGTTAAAGATACAGATGAATAAGCTATGAGTCACTCACACACACAAGCACTTTTAGTCTTTGGACTCATCAACAAACATCTGTGTAAACAAATAGCTCTATGATGAGAAACATGAGCTGTGATAAATGCGTGTATAATGTTCACTGGGACCCAAAGGAGGCTATCATCAATTCTACTTACAGGATTAAGGAAAAGCTTCCCAGAAGATAAATTGAACCAAAACCTGAGTAATGAGTTAGTACCAAACTAACTCCCCTTACAGGCACGTGGTCTATCTTCAAATTCCAGTGATGTTAATGAAATAGAGGGAAAGTGTTTGGCCACTTAAAATTGACTTGTATGTTTTTATTCTAAAGCCATTTGTAAATGTCTAAACCTAAAACAAAGTATTAAAAAACTCCATGCTTTTATTCTACTATAAAAGCAAAACAAATGTACAAATTAAATATGACCAGAGCTACAATGCTGGTAGACTCCAAATGAGCCACATTTCACTTAATGTAATAGATGGTGCCATTTCCCAGAAGCCAAATTGCTGATGTTGCATCTCGCCTCTCCGAGGCTTAGCTGATGAATATGTGTAAAGTAATATGCTTTTAAAACCCGTAGCATGCAAAAGGTTATGATGAAAAACTACAATTGCCTTCTCTGGAAGAGACTTACTCCTAATTTTGGTCTCTGAGAGGCACTATTATCTTACTTATCTTTCTTATGCATACGTTTTAATTGATGTATAATCCTTAAGATTGTTGTCAGACCGGATAAACAGTTCTCTGCACCCAAATCCCGTGGGAGGGAGAGCTAAACCTTAAGAGAGGCAGACAAGCCTGGGAAACCAGAAGAGACTGCTCCCTGCACACACATCTCGGACGCCAGAGGAAAAAGCCAAAGACCATCTGGAACCCTGGTGCACTGAAGCTCCCGGAAGGGGCAGCACAGGTCTTCCTGGTTGCTGCCACTGCAGAGAGCCCCTGGGCAGCACCCCACGAGCGAACCTGAGCCTCAGGACCACAGGTAAGACCAAAATTTCTGCTGCAAGAAAGCTGCCTGGTGAGCTTGGGACACACGGAAGCAGAATTTCTCTAGGACCGGGCACATTCTGTGTTTACCGGAAGTCCCACACCCGCAGATCACAGCCTGCAGCAGCTCTCTGCTCCCAGACCCTGTGAGAGAGAGACCCAACCGCCTGGTCAGGTGGGCACTCCTGAGGCTGCAGAGCAGAAGAGAACACCAACACTGCTCACCCCTGCCCACATCCCTGGCCCAAGAGGAAACTGTATAAGGCCTCTGGGCTCCCGTGGGGGAGGGCCCAGGAGCGGCAGGACCCCTGCGCCTGAGACACCGCCAGAACCTGAAAGAAACAGACCGGATAAACAGTTCTCTGCATCCAAATCCCGTGGGAGGGAGAGCTAAACCTTCAGAGAGGCAGACAAGCCTGGGAAACCAGAAGAGACTGCTCCCTGCACACACATCTCGGACGCCAGAGGAAAAAGCCAAAGACCATCTGGAACCCTGGTGCACTGAAGCTCCCGGAAGGGGCGGCACAGGTCTTCCTGGTTGCTGCCGCTGCAGAGAGCCCGTGGGCAGCACCCCATGAGCGAACTTGAGCCTCAGGACCACAGGTAAGACCAAATTTTCTGCTGCAAGAAAGCTGCCTGGTGAACTCAAGACACAGGCCCACAGGAACAGCTGAAGACCTGTAGAGAGGAAAAACTACACGCCGGAAAGCAGAACACTCAGTCCCCAAAACTGACTGAAAGAGAGGAAAACAGGTCTACAGCACTCCTGACACACAGGCTTATAGGACAGTCTAGCCACTATCAGAAATAGCAGAACAAACTAACACTAGAGATAATCTGATGGCAAGAGGCAAGCGCAGGAACACAAGCAACAGAAACCAAGACTACATGGCATCATCGGAGCCCAATTCTCCCACCAAAGCAAACACGGAATATCCAAACACACCAGAAAAGCAAGATCTAGTTTCAAAATCATATTTGATCATGATGCTGGAGGACTTCAAGAAAGACATGAAGAACTCCCTTAGAGAACAAGTAGAAGCCTACAGAGAGGAATCACAAAAATCCCTGAAAGAATTCCAGGAAAACATAAATAAACAAGTAGAAGCCCATAGAGAGGAGACACAAAAATCCCTGAAAGAATTCCAGGAAAACACAATCAAACAGTTGAAGGAATTAAAAATGGAAATAGAAGCAATCAAGAAAGAACACATGGAAACAACCCTGGATATAGAAAACCAAAAGAAGAGACAAGGAGCTGTAGATACAAGCTTCACCAACAGAATACAAGAGATGGAAGAGAGAATCTCAGGAGCAGAAGATTCCATAGAAATCATTGACTCAACTGTCAAAGATAATGTAAAGCGGAAAAAGCTACTGGTCCAAAACATACAGGAAATCCAGGACTCAATGAGAAGATCAAACCTAAGGATAATAGGTATAGAAGAGAGTGAAGACTCCCAGCTCAAAGGACCAGTAAATATCTTCAACAAAATCATAGAAGAAAACTTCCCTAACCTAAAAAAAGAGATACCCATAGACATACAAGAAGCCTACAGAACTCCAAATAGATTGGACCAGAAAAGAAACACCTCCCGTCACATAATTGTCAAAACACCAAACGCACAAAATAAAGAAAGAATATTAAAAGCAGTAAGGGAAAAAGGTCAAGTAACATATAAAGGGAGACCTATCAGAATCATACCAGACTTCTCGCCAGAAACTATGAAGGCCAGAAGATCCTGGACTGATGTCATACAGACCCTAAGAGAACACAAATGCCAGCCCAGGTTACTGTATCCTGCAAAACTCTCAATTAACATAGATGGAGAAACCAAGATATTCCATGACAAAACCAAATTTACACAATATCTTTCTACAAATCCAGCACTACAAAGGATAAGAAATGGTAAAGCCCAACATAAGGAGGCAAGCTATACCCTAGAAGAAGCAAGAAACTAATCGTCTTGGCAACAAAACAAAGAGAATGAAAGCACACAAACATAACCTCACATCCAAATATGAATATAAAGGGAAACAATAATCACTATTCCTTAATATCTCTCAATATCAATGGCCTCAACTCCCCAATAAAAAGACATAGATTAACAAACTGGATACGCAACGAGGACCCTGCATACTGCTGCCTACAGGAAACACACCTCAGAGACAAAGACAGACACTACCTCAGAGTGAAAGGCTGGAAAACAACTTTCCAAGCAAATGGTCAGAAGAAGCAAGCTGGAGTAGCCACTCTAATATCAAATAAAATCAATTTCCAACTAAAAGTCATCAAAAAAGATAAGGAAGGACACTTCATATTCATCAAAGGAAAAATCCACCAAGATGAACTCTCAATCCTAAATATCTATGCACCAAATACAAGGGCACCTACATACGTAAAGGAAACCTTACTAAAGCTCAAAACACACATTGCACCTCACACAATAATAGTGGGAGATTTCAACACCCCACTCTCATCAATGGACAGATCATGGAAACAGAAATTAAACAGTGATGTCGACAGACTAAGAGAAGTCATGAGCCAAATGGACTTAACGGATATTTATAGAACATTCTATCCTAAAGCAAAAGGATATACCTTCTTCTCAGCTCCTCATGGTACTTTCTCCAAAATTGACCATATAATTGGTCAAAAAACGGGCCTCAACAGGTACAGAAAGATAGAAATAATCCCATGCGTGCTATCAGACCACCACGGCTTAAAACTGGTCTTCAATAACAATAAGGGAAGAATGCCCACATATACGTGGAAATTGAACAATGCTCTACTCAATGATAACCTGGTCAAGGAAGAAATAAAGAAAGAAATTAAAAACTTTTTAGAATTTAATGAAAATGAAGATACAACATACCCAAACTTATGGGACACAATGAAAGCTGTGCTAAGAGGAAAACTCATAGCGCTGAGTGCCTGCAGAAAGAAACAGGAAAGAGCATATGTCAGCAGCTTGACAGCACACCTAAAAGCTCTAGAACAAAAAGAAGCAAATACACCCAGGAGGAGTAGAAGGCAGGAAATAATCAAACTCAGAGCTGAAATCAACCAAGTAGAAACAAAAAGGACCATAGAAAGAATCAACAGAACCAAAAGTTGGTTCTTTGAGAAAATCAACAAGATAGATAAACCCTTAGCCAGACTAATGAGAGGACACAGAGAGTGCGTCCAAATTAACAAAATCAGAAATGAAAAGGGAGACATAACTACAGATTCAGAGGAAATTCAAAAAATCATCAGATCTTACTATAAAAACCTATATTCAACAAAATTTGAAAATCTGGAGGAAATGGACAATTTCCTAGACAGATACCAGGTATCGAAGTTAAATCAGGAACAGATAAACCAGTTAAACAACCCCATAACTCCTAAGGAAATAGAAGCAGTCATTAAAGGTCTCCCAACCAAAAAGAGCCCAGGTCCAGACGGGTTTAGTGCAGAATTCTATCAAACCTTCATAGAAGACCTCATACCAATATTATCCAAACTATTCCACAAAATTGAAACAGATGGAGCCCTACCGAATTCCTTCTACTAAGCCATAATTACTCTTATACCTAAACCACACAAAGACACAACAAAGAAAGAGAACTTCAGACCAATTTCCCTTATGAATATCGACGCAAAAATACTCAATAAAATTCTGGCAAACTGAATCCAAGAGCACATCAAAACAATCATCCACCATGATCAAGTAGGCTTCATCCCAGGCATGCAGGGATGGTTTAATATACGGAAAACCATCAACGTGATCCATTATATAAACAAACTGAAAGAACAAAACCACATGATCATTTCATTAGATGCTGAGAAAGCACTTGACAAAATTAAACACCCCTTCATGATAAAAGTCCTGGAAAGAATAGGAATTCAAGGCCTATACCTAAACATAGTAAAAGCCATATACAGCAAACCAGTTGCTAACATTAAACTAAATGGAGAGAAACTTGAAGCAATCCCACTAAAATCAGGGACTAGACAAGGCTGCCCACTCTCTCCCTACTTATTCAATATAGTTCTTGAAGTTCTAGCAAGAGCAATCAGACAACAAAAGGAGATCAAGGGGATACAGATCGGAAAAGAAGAGGTCAAAATATCACTATTTGCAGACGACATGATAGTATATTTAAGTGATCCCAAAAGTTCCACCAGAGAACTACTAAAGCTGATAAACAACTTCAGCAAAGTGGCTGGGTATAAAATTAACTCAAATAAATCAGTTGCCTTCCTCTATACAAAAGAGAAACAAGCCGAGAAAGAAATTAGGGAAACGACACCCTTCATAATAGACCCAAATAATATAAAGTACCTCGGTGTGACTTTAACCAAGCAAGTAAAAGATCTGTACAATAAGAACTTCAAGACACTGAGGAAAGAAATTGAAGAAGACCTCAGAAGATGGAAAGATCTCCCATGCTCATGGATTGGCAGGATTAATATAGTAAAAATGGCCATTTTACCAAAAGCAATCTACAGATTCAATGCAATCCCCATCAAAATACCAATCCAATTCTTCAAAGAGTTAGACAGAACAATTTGCAAATTCATCTGGAATAACAAAAAACCCAGGATAGCTAAAGCTATCCTCAACAATAAAAGGACTTCAGGGAGAATCACTATCCCTGAACTCAAGCAGTATTACAGAGCAATAGTGATAAAAAATGCATGGTATTGGTACAGAGACAGACAGATAGACCAATGGAATGGAATTGAAGACCCAGAAATGAACCCACACACCTATGGTCACTTGATTTTTGACAAAGGAGCCAAAACCATCCAATGGAAAAAAGATAGCATTTTCAGCAAATGGTGCTGGTTCAACTGGAGGGCAACATGTAGAAGAATGCAGATCGATCCATGCTTATCACCCTGTACAAAGCTTAAGTCCAAGTGGATCAAGGACCTCCACATCAAACCAGACACACTCACACTAATAGAAGAAAAACTAGGGAAGCATCTGGAACACATGGGCACTGGAAAAAATTTCCTGAACAAAACACCAATGGCTTATGCTCTAAGATCAAGAATCGACAAATGGGATCTCATAAAACTGCAAAGCTTCTGTAAGGCAAAGGACACTGTGGTTAGGACAAAACGACAACCAACAGATTGGGAAAAGATCTTTACCAATCCTATAACAGATACAGGCCTTATATCCAAAATATACAAAGAACTCAAGAAGTTAGACCGCAGGGAAACAAATAACCCTATTAAAAAATGGGGTTCAGAGCTGAACAAAGAATTCACAGCTGAGGAATGCCGAATGGCTGAGAAACACCTAAAGAAATGTTCAACATCTTTAGTCATAAGGGAAATGCAAATCAAAACAACCCTGAGATTTCACCTCACACCAGTGAGAATGGCTAAGATCAAAAACTCAGGTGACAGCAGATGCTGGCGAGGATGTGGAGAAAGAGGAACACTCCTCCATTGTTGGTGGGATTGCAGACTGGTAAAACCATTCTGGAAATCAGTCTGGAGGTTCCTCAGAAAATTGGACATTGAACTGCCTGAGGATCCAGCCATACCTCTCTTGGGCATATACCCAAAAGATGCCTCAACATATAAAAGAGACACGTGCTCCACTATGTTCATCGCAGCCTTATTTATAATAGCCAGAAACTGGAAAGAACCCAGATGCCCTTCAACAGAGGAATGGATACAGAAAATGTGGTACATCTACACAATGGAATATTACTCAGCTATCAAAAACAACGAGTTTATGAAATTCGTAGGCAAATGGTTGGAACTGGAAAATATCATCCTGAGTGAGCTAACCCAATCACAGAAAGACATACATGGTATGCACTCATTGATAAGTGGCTATTAGCCCAAATGCTTGAATTACCCTAGATCCCTAGAACAAACGAAAGTCAAGACGGATGATCAAAATGTGAATGCTTCACTCCTTCTTTAAATGAGGAAAAAGAATACCCTTGGCAGGGAAGGGAGAGGCAAAGATTAAAACAGAGACTGAAGGAACACCCATTCAGAGCCTGCCCCACATGTGGCCCATACGTATACAGCCACCCAATTAGACAAGATGGATGAAGCAAAGAAGTGCAGACCGACAGGAGCCGGATGTAGATCGCTCCTGAGAGACACAGCCAGAATCCAGCAAATACAGAGGCGAATGCCAGCAGCAAACCACTTAACTGAGAATAGGTCCCCTATTGAAGGTATCAGAGAAAGAACTGGAAGAGCTTGAAGGTGCTCGAGACCCCAAAAGTACAACAATGTCAAGCAACCAGAGCTTCCAGGGACTAAGCCACTACCTAAAGACTATACATGGACTGACCCTGGACTCTGTCCCCATAGGTAGCAATGAATATCCTAGTAAGAGCACCAGTGGAAGGGGAAGCCCTCGGTCCTGCTAAGACTGAACCCCCAGTGAACTAGACTATGCGGGGAGGGTGGCAATGGGGGGAGGTTTGGGAGGGGAACACCCACAAGGAAGGGGAGGGGGGAGGGTGATGTCTGTCCGGAAACCGGGAAAGGGAATAACACTTGAAATGTATATAAGAAATACTCAAGATAATAAAAAAAAAAATAAAATAAAAAAAAAAAACAAAAACAAAAAAAAACTTCTCTATGGGAAGTAGTTCCGTTATCTGATAGTACGTGATCATACTAGAACAAAAGACCTAAGGCCAATCTTTATAAAATTATGTGTGGATATAGAACTCCTTGGTTTAATAGCCCATATGATTCAGTTTAGAGAAGAGCTAAAACGTAGAATGTAAGAATTATGATCTTGCTTTCAGCTGTGCCTCACAGCGGCTTTCAAATATCACTTCAGGATTCAAGGGCTCTGCAGAAAACTTGTAAGTATCTTGATAAGGTGACCTCCAAATTCTCATCCAATTCATCAGAATCCTGTCTTACTCACATGTTCATTTGCATCCTAATAGATTATATGTGGGTGACATTTACAGCAAATAATAAATAAATCAATAAACAGGTAAAAAAAATACTCAATAAAATTCTGGCAAACCGAATTCAAGAGCACATCAAAACAATCATCCACCATGATCAAGTAGGCTTCATCCCAGGCATGCAGGGATGGTTTAATATACGGAAAACCATCAACGTGATCCATTATATAAACAAACTGAAAGAACAAAACCACATGATCATTTCATTAGATGCTGAGAAAGCATTTGACAAAATTCAACACCCCTTCATGATAAAAGTCCTGGAAAGAATAGGAATTCAAGGCCCATACCTAAACATAGTAAAAGCCATATACAGCAAACCAGTTGCTAACATTAAACTAAATGGAGAGAAACTTGAAGCAATCCCACTAAAATCAGGGACTAGACAAGGCTGCCCACTCTCTCCCTACTTATTCAATATAGTTCTTGAAGTTCTAGCCAGAGCAATCAGACAACAAAATGAAATCAAGGGGATACAGATCGGAAAAGAAGAGGTCAAAATATCACTATTTGCAGACGACATGATAGTATATTTAAGTGATCCCAAAAGTTCCACCAGAGAACTACTAAAGCTGATAAACAACTTCAGCAAAGTGGCTGGGTATAAAATTAACTCAAATAAATCAGTTGCCTTCCTCTATACAAAAGAGAAACAAGCCGAGAAAGAAATTAGGGAAACGACACCCTTCATAATAGACCCAAATAATATAAAGTACCTCGGTGTGACTTTAACCAAGGAAGTAAAAGATCTGTACAATAAGAACTTCGAGACCCTGAGGAAAGAAATTGAAGAAGACCTCAGAAGATGGAAAGATCTCCCATGCTCATGGATTGGCAGGATTAATATAGTAAAAATGGCCATTTTACCAAAAGCAATCTACAGATTCAATGCAATCCCCATCAAAATACCAATCCAATTCTTCAAAGAGTTAGACAGAACAATTTGCAAATTCATCTGGAATAACAAAAAACCCAGGATAGCTAAAGCTATCCTCAACAATAAGAGGACTTCAGGGGGAATCACTATCCCTGAACTCAAGCAGTATTACAGAGCAATAGTGATAAAAACTGCATGGTATTGGTACAGAGACAGACAGATAGACCAATGGAATAGAATTGAAGACCCAGAAATGAACCCACACACCTATGGTCACTTGATTTTTGACAAAGGAGCCAAAACCATCCAATGGAAAAAAGATAGCATTTTCAGCAAATGGTGCTGGTTCAACTGGAGGGCAACATGTAGAAGAATGCAGATCGATCCATGCTTATCACCCTGTACAAAGCTTAAGTCCAAGTGGATCAAGGACCTCCACATCAAACCAGACACACTCAAACTAATAGAAGAAAATCTAGGGAAGCATCTGGAACACATGGGCACTGGAAAAAATTTCCTGAACAAAACACCAATGGCTTATGCTCTAAGATCAAGAATCGACAAATGGGATCTCATAAAACTGCAAAGCTTCTGTAAGGCAAAGGACACTGTGGTTAGGACAAAACGGCAACCAACAGATTGGGAAAAGATCTTTACCAATCCTACAACAGATAGAGGCCTTATATCCAAAATATACAAAGAACTCAAGAAGTTAGACCGCAGGGAAACAAATAACCCTATTAAAAAATGGGGTTCAGAGCTAAACAAAGAATTCACAGCTGAGGAATGCCGAATGGCTGAGAAACACCTAAAGAAATGTTCAACATCTTTAGTCATAAGGGAAATGCAAATCAAAACAACCCTGAGATTTCACCTCACACCAGTGAGAATGGCTAAGATCAAAAACTCAGGTGACAGCAGATGCTGGCGAGGATGTGGAGAAAGAGGAACACTCCTCCATTGTTGGTGGGATTGCAGACTGGTAAAACCATTCTGGAAATCAGTCTGGAGGTTCCTCAGAAAATTGGACATTGAACTGCCTGAGGATCCAGCTATACCTCTCTTGGGCATATACCCAAAAGATGCCTCAACATATAAAAGAGACACGTGCTCCACTATGTTCATCGCAGCCTTATTTATAATAGCCAGAAACTGGAAAGAACCCAGATGCCCTTCAACAGAGGAATGGATACAGAAAATGTGGTACATCTACACAATGGAATATTACTCAGCTATCAAAAACAACGAGTTTATGAAATTCGTAGGCAAATGGTTGGAACTGGAAAATATCATCCTGAGTGAGCTAACCCAATCACAGAAAGACATACATGGTATGCACTCATTGATAAGTGGCTATTAGCCCAAATGCTTGAATTACCCTAGATCCCTAGAACAAAGGAAACTCAAGACGGATGATCAAAATGTGAATGCTTCACTCCTTCTTTAAATGAGGAAAAAGAATACCCTTGGCAGGGAAGGGAGAGGCAAAGATTAAAACAGAGACTGAAGGAACACCCATTCAGAGCCTGCCCCACATGTGGCCCATACGTATACAGCCACCCAATTAGACAAGATGGATGAAGCAAAGAAGTGCAGACCGACAGGAGCCGGATGTAGATCTCTCCTGAGAGACACAGCCAGAATCCAGCAAATACAGAGGCGAATGCCAGCAGCAAACCACTTAACTGAGAATAGGTCCCCTATTGAAGGTATCAGAGAAAGAACTGGAAGAGCTTGAAGGTGCTCGAGACCCCAAAAGTACAACAATGCCAAGCAATCAGAGCTTCCAGTGACTAAGCCACTACCTAAAGACTATACATGGACTGACCCTGGACTCTGACCCCATAGGTAGCAATGAATATCCTAGTAAGAGCACCAGTGGAAGGGGAAGCCCTGGGTCCTGCTAAGACTGAACCCCCAGTGAACTAGTCTATGGGGGGAGGGCGGCAATGGGGGGAGGGTTGGGAGGGGAACACCCATAAGGAAGGGGAGGGGGGAGGGTGATGTCTGTCCGGAAACCGGGAAAGGGAATAACACTCGAAATGTATATAAGAAATACTCAAGTTAATAAAAAATAAAAAAAAGAAGAATAAAGGACAAAACTAATAATGAAGCAGGAAAAAAAAAAGATTGTCAAACTATTTTGATATGACTATTTGGTTGCCTTGTCTACTCTCTATGCCTCTTCTATATTATATTCTACCTAAGATAATAGCAAGAGTGGTCAGCTCTGAAACATTAGATAGCATTTTCGACTTCCATGCTTGGCACTATCAAACAAGTGCTCTTTTCCTCGTCTCTCCATTTAGATAAATAATAATAAGCTCACTGACTCTTCCTTGCTTTTACTTCCCAAATAAAATTAATTATACTCTTCTTTAGCAAGATGATATTTATATCCTAACTTGTAGCCAATATTAAGGCTATTATTGTTGGTTTGTATGTTAAATCTAAGGAGTAAAAACCAGTAAGCTTTGCAAACATTGCTTGAAACAAACGTTGATTGCCAAAATGTTGTCAGACATCCTTGTGTATCCAAAACTCATCATACTATTTGCACCAATGCTTAATATTTTCTTTAGTGAATATTAAGTTAAAATCTTTCCCCTTGGAACTTTGAAAGGCTTGTGCATTTTAATACACAAGATTTTAATAGAATGTGTGTCTCAGTTTACCTGTGATTGGCATGGTTTACAACTGTTACCTAGGAGACATGCAAGTGAAGTGTCCTAGTTTGGACAATAAATTACATGGACCTCATAGCAACAAGCACTTGCTGAAAGACAAAACTGGCACTGATTCTTGTTTCAGTCTCAGGATTTTTGTCTTCAAAAGTGTTTTGATTTATTTCTTTGTCATTTCTTGATTCCCCCACCTACAGAAATACATAGATGATTAAGGCATTTTTGTTATGAATATTATTTCAATTTCTTATGTTTGTCCAATAAATAGAAATATTCTTCTTCATGGTTTTGTCAACACATACAAAACTAATCACTTGGGAAATTATTAGAAGGAACTATACACACTTACAAATCTCATGAATCAATTTATGATTTCTTAATTATGCTAAAAGTTTTGGCACCTGTTAGTATTTTTCAGTAGTGAGGATGAAAACAGTTACATTTCTAGTAGACAGGGAAGAAATGATGCTGCTTCCTAAATCAAAAAACCGATACCTATAGGGGGTAGGGAGTAGAATTGAACAATGTGTTTAAAAGTCACGTCTCTCCCTTCATTTCCCTTCTTCAAATGATTGTAATGTTTCAGCCCTCACATTGCAGACTAACTTGAAAGGCTAGGAGAAAAGAGAAAAACACCCCAAGGTCATAGGACATTTGCAGGTGATTGTACCACTTGGAAGAGAGAGGAGATCTAAGAAAGTGAAATATTAAAATAGCATTCTTGAAATTCTACTGGAATTCTGTGTCCACCTGTGCACAAAATGTACCCTTTTAGTCCAACAATTTGGAGCCTTGAGAGATCAAAGTGGTTATTTAGGGCATTTAAGCATTTAGCCTCAGACATTTTAGAAGATTCCTAAAGAATTCTCCTTAATCCTTTACTGATGAAATATCTCCGACCTGGTGTTGGCAGATACATTCACCAGAAGGTTTAAGGAGGCTCAGGAATCGATAGGCATCAGAAGTTCTTCAAATAGCTGATCCCAGAGATTGTTGAGACTCAGGATTGGGGTACTGATACTATGATATAATACCATTTACCTTCCATGAGACTGAATTGCTGAGCCCTAAGAAAGATTCAGAAACCAAGTTGGACTAAGCAAAGATAAGCTTTCCTGTGTGTCATAGGAGAAAAATCTCTTACTATAGATCTACAAAGATCACCGATACTGTATTGAACACTGTGGTGAATCACCCAGATTTCCCTTCAGAAAAAGATTTACACCCCCAGCTGCTGGAAGTGCTTTTGACTGTTAATCTGCATCAGAGATTACCTCAACTGAGTCTAGCACTGTGGAGTAAGGCAAACTTCTCTCTCCAAAGCTACCTCATCTAATGATAAACTTCTAGAAGAAATAAAGGTCCAGATCCTAAGCTCATCCCCTAGACAACTTTGAATTGGCATCCCAGCTCCAAAGTTTCCATGGGATGAGTGAGGGGACTGTCTCTACGTTCAACTCATTCTAGGTCACTATTAATTCTTTCCATACAATTTGATCCCATGGATACATTCTGTTTCCCAGGCAACCCAATTTGTAACAAATGGAGAAAACTAAACTGCCAGTTCTTTGTCCAAAATCACAATTGATACTTTCAAACCTCTGAAAGAAGCCTCTCATAATATGGCAAAGCTTACTTAATACTGGCATATCATTAGAATCTCAGACCCACTTTGAGTTAGGAATGTTTTTATCTGTTTTAAAGATGTGGAATGTAAGTCTTAGAAGTGTCGGAAGGGGCGGCACAGGTCTTCCTGGTTGCTGCCTCTGCAGAGAGCCCGTGGGCAGCACCCCACGAGCGAACTTGAGCCTCGGGACCACAGGTAAGACCAACTTTTCTGCTGCAAGAAAGCTGCCTGGTGAGCTTGGGACACACGGAAGCAGAATTTCTCTAGGACCGGGCATGTTCTGTGTTTACCGGAAGTCCCACACCCGCGGATCCCGGCCCGCAGCAGCTCTCTGCTCCCAGACCCGGTGAGAGAGAGACCCAACCGCCTGGTCAGGTGGGCACTCCTGAGGCTGCAGAGCGGAAGAGACCACCAACACTGCTCACCCCTGCCCACATCCCTGGCCCAAGAGGAAACTGTATAAGGCCTCTGGGCTCCTGTGGGGGAGGGCCCAGGAGCCGCAGGACACCTGCCTGAGACACCACCAGAACCTGAAAGAAACAGACCGGATAAACAGTTCTCTGCACCCAAATCCCGTGGGAGGGAGAGCTAAACCTTCAGAGAGGCAGACAAGCCTGGGAAACCAGAAGAGACTGCTCCCTGCACACACATCTCGGACGCCAGAGGAAAAAGCCAAAGACCATCTGGAACCCTGGTGCACTGAAGCTCCCGGAAACGGCGGCACAGGTCTTCCTGGTTGCTGCCGCTGTAGAGAGCCCGTGGGTAGCACCCCACGAGCGAACTTGAGCCTCGGGACCACAGGTAAGACCAACTTTTCTGCTGCAAGAAAGCTGCCTGGTGAACTCAAGACACAGGCCCACAGGAACAGCTGAAGGCCTGTAGAGAGGAAAAACCACACGCCGGAAAGCAGAACACTCTGTCCCCATAACTGACTGAAAGAGAGGAAAACAGGTCTACAGCACTCCTGACACACAGGCTTATAGGACAGTCTAGCCACTGTCAGAAATAGCAGAACAAAGTAACACTAGAGATAATCTGATGGCGAGAGGCAAGCGCAGGAACCCAAGCAACAGAAACCAAGACTACATGCCACCATCGGAGCCCAATTCTCCCACCAAAACAAACATGGAATATCCAAACACACCAGAAAAGCAAGATCTAGTTTCAAAATCATATTTGATCATGATGCTGGAGGACTTCAAGAAAGACATGAACACACTTAGGGAAACACAGGAAAACATTAATAAACAAGTAGAAGCCTACAGAGAGGAATCGAAAAAATCCCTGAAAGAATTCCAGGAAACACAATCAAACAGTTGAAGGAATTAAAAATGGAAATAGAAGCAATCAAGAAAGAACACATGGAAACAACCCTGGATATAGAAAACCAAAAGAAGAGACAAGGAGCTGTAGATACAAGCTTCACCAACAGAATACAAGAGATGGAAGAGAGAATCTCAGGAGCAGAAGATTCCATAGAAATCATTGACTCAACTGTCAAAGATAATGTAAAGCGGAAAAAGCTACTGGTCCAAAACATACAGGAAATCCAGGACTCAATGAGAAGATCAAACCTAAGGATAATAGGTATAGAAGAGAGTGAAGACTCCCAGCTCAAAGGACCAGTAAATATCTTCAACAAAATCATAGAAGAAAACTTCCCTAACCTAAAAAAAGAGATACCCATAGACATACAAAAAGCCTACAGAACTCCAAATAGATTGGACCAGAGAAGAAACACCTCCCGTCACATAATTGTCAAAACACCAAACGCACAAAATAAAGAAAGAATATTAAAAGCAGTAAGGGAAAAAGGTCAAGTAACATATAAAGGGAGACCTATCAGAATCACACCAGACTTCTCGCCAGAAACTATGAAGGCCAGAAGATCCTGGACTGATGTCATACAGACCCTAAGAGAACACAAATGCCAGCCCAGGTTACTGTATCCAGCAAAACTCTCAATTAACATTGATGGAGAAACCAAGATATTCCATGACAAAACCAAATTTACACAATATCTTTCTACAAATCCAGCACTACAAAGGATAATAAATGGTAAAGCCCAACATAAGGAGGCAAGCTATACCCTAGAAGAAGCAAGAAACTAATCGTCTTGGCAACAAAACAAAGAGAATGAAAGCACACAAACATAACCTCACATCCAAATATGAATATAAAGGGAAACAATAATCACTATTCCTTAATATCTCTCAATATCAATGGCCTCAACTCCCCAATAAAAAGACATAGATTAACAAACTGGATACGCAACGAGGACCCTGCATTCTGCTGCCTACAGGAAACACACCTCAGAGACAAAGACAGACACTACCTCAGAGTGAAAGGCTGGAAAACAACTTTCCAAGCAAATGGTCAGAAGAAGCAAGCTGGAGTAGCCATTCTAATATCAAATAAAATCAATTTCCAACTAAAAGTCATCAAAAAAGATAAGGAAGGACACTTCATATTCATCAAAGGAAAAATCCACCAAGATGAACTCTCAATCCTAAATATCTATGCACCAAATACAAGGGCACCTACATACATAAAAGAAACCTTACTAAAGCTCAAAACACACATTGCACCTCACACAATAATAGTGGGAGATTTCAACACCTCACTCTCATCAATGGACAGATCATGGAAACAGAAATTAAACAGTGATGTCGACAGACTAAGAGAAGTCATGAGCCAAATGGACTTAACAGATATTTATAGAACATTCTATCCTAAAGCAAAAGGATATACCTTCTTCTCAGCTCCTCATGGTACTTTCTCCAAAAGTGACCATATAATTGGTCAAAAAACGGGCCTCAACAGGTACAGAAAGATAGAAATAATCCCATGCGTGCTATCAGACCACCACGGCTTAAAACTGGTCTTCAATAACAATAAGGGAAGAATGCCCACATATACGTGGAAATTGAACAATGCTCTACTCAATGATAACCTGGTCAAGGAAGAAATAAAGACAGAAATTAAAAACTTTTTAGAATTTAATGAAAATGAAGATACAACATACTAAAACTTATGGGACACAATGAAAGCTGTGCTAAGAGGAAAACTCATAGCGCTGAGTGCCTGCAGAAAGAAACAGGAAAGAGCATATGTCAGCAGCTTGACAGCACACCTAAAAGCTCTAGAACAAAAAGAAGCAAATACACCCAGGAGGAGTAGAAGGCAGGAAATAATCAAACTCAGAGCTGAAATGAACCAGGTAGAAACAAAAAGGACCATAGAAAGAATCAACAGAACCAAAAGTTGGTTCTTTGAGAAAATCAACAAGATAGATAAACCATTAGCCAGACTAACGAGAGGACACAGAGAGTGCGTCCAAATTAACAAAATCAGAAATGAAAAGGGAGACATAACTACAGATTCAGAGGAAATTCAAAAAATCATCAGATCTTACTATAAAAACCTATATTCAACAAAATTTGAAAATCTGGAGGAAATGGACAATTTCCTAGACAGATACCAGGTATCGAAGTTAAATCAGGAACAGATAAACCAGTTAAACAACCCCATAACTCCTAAGGAAATAGAAGCAGTCATTAAAGGTCTCCCAACCAAAAAGAGCCCAGGTCCAGACGGGTTTAGTGCAGAATTCTATCAAACCTTCATAGAAGACCTCATACCAATATTATCCAAACTATTCCACAAAATTGAAACAGATGGAGCACTACCGAATTCCTTCTACGAAGCCACAATTACTCTAATACCTAAACCACACAAAGACACAACAAAGAAAGAGAACTTCAGACCAATTTCCCTTATGAATATCGACGCAAAAATACTCAATAAAATTCTGGCAAACCGAATCCAAGAGCACATCAAAACAATCATCCACCATGATCAAGTAGGCTTCATCCCAGGCATGCAGGGATGGTTTAATATACGGAAAACCATCAACGTGATCCATTATATAAACAAACTGAAAGAACAAAACCACATGATCATTTCATTAGATGCTGAGAAAGCATTTGACAAAATTCAACACCCCTTCATGATAAAAGTCCTGGAAAGAATAGGAATTCAAGGCCCATACCTAAACATAGTAAAAGCCATATACAGCAAACCAGTTGCTAACATTAAACTAAATGGAGAGAAACTTGAAGCAATCCCACTAAAATCAGGGACTAGACAAGGCTGCCCACTCTCTCCCTACTTATTCAATATAGTTCTTGAAGTTCTAGCCAGAGCAATCAGACAACAAAAGGAGATCAAAGGGATACAGATCGGAAAAGAAGAGGTCAAAATATCACTATTTGCAGATGATATGATAGTATATTTAAGTGATCCCAAAAGTTCCACCAGAGAACTACTAAAGCTGATAAACAACTTCAGCAAAGTGGCTGGGTATAAAATTAACTCAAATAAATCAGTTGCCTTCCTCTATACAAAAGAGAAACAAGCCGAGAAAGAAATTAGGGAAACGACACCCTTCATAATAGACCCAAATAATATAAAGTACCTCGGTGTGACTTTAACCAAGGAAGTAAAAGATCTGTACAATAAGAACTTCAAGACTCTGAAGAAAGAAATTGAAGAAGACCTCAGAAGATGGAAAGATCTCCCATGCTCATGGATTGGCAGGATTAATATAGTAAAAATGGCCATTTTACCAAAAGCAATCTACAGATTCAATGCAATCCCCATCAAAATACCAATCCAATTCTTCAAAGAGTTAGACAGAACAATTTGCGAGTTCATCTGGAATAACAAAAAACCCAGGATAGCTAAAGCTATCCTCAACAATAAAAGGACTTCAGGGGGAATCACTATCCCTGAACTCAAGCAGTATTACAGAGCAATAGTGATAAAAACTGCATGGTATTGGTACAGAGACAGACAGATAGACCAATGGAATGGAATTGAAGACCCAGAAATGAACCCACACACCTATGGTCACTTGATTTTTGACAAAGGAGCCAAAACCATCCAATGGAAAAAAGATAGCATTTTCAGCAAATGGTGCTGGTTCAACTGGAGGGCAACATGTAGAAGAATGCAGATCGATCCATGCTTATCACCCTGTACAAAGCTTAAGTCTAAGTGGATCAAGGACCTCCACATCAAAGCAGACACACTCAAACTAATAGAAGAAAAACTAGGGAAGCATCTGGAACACATGGGCACTGGAAAAAATTTCCTGAACAAAACACCAATGGCTTATGCTCTAAGATCAAGAATCGACAAATGGGATCTCATAAAACTGCAAAGCTTCTGTAAGGCAAAGGACACGGTGGTTAGGACAAAACGGCAACCAACAGATTGGGAAAAGATCTTTACCAATCCTACAACAGATAGAGGCCTTATATCCAAAATATACAAAGAACTCAAGAAGTTAGACCGCAGGGAAACAAATAACCCTATTAAAAATGGGGTTCAGAGCTAAACAAAGAATTCACAGCTGAGGAATGCCGAATGGCTGAGAAACACCTAAAGAAATGTTCAACATCTTTAGTCATAAGGGAAATGCAAATCAAAACAACCCTGAGATTTCACCTCACACCAGTGCGATTGGCTAAGATCAAAAACTCAGGTGACAGCAGATGCTGGCGAGGATGTGGAGAAAGAGGAACACTCCTCCATTGTTGGTGGGATTGCAGACTGGTAAAACCATTCTGGAAATCAGTCTGGAGGTTCCTCAGAAAATTGGACATTGAACTGCCTGAGGATCCAGCTATACCTCTCTTGGGCATATACCCAAAAGATGCCTCAACATATAAAAGAGACACGTGCTCCACTATGTTCATCGCAGCCTTATTTATAATAGCCAGAAACTGGAAAGAACCCAGATGCCCTTCAACAGAGGAATGGATACAGAAAATGTGGTACATCTACACAATGGAATATTACTCAGCTATCAAAAACAACGAGTTTATAAAATTCGTAGGCAAATGGTTGGAACTGGAAAATATCATCCTGAGTGAGCTAACCCAATCACAGAAAGACATACATGGTATGCACTCATTGATAAGTGACTATTAGCCCAAATGCTTGAATTACCCTAGATCCCTAGAACAAACGAAACTCAAGACGGATGATCAAAATGTGAATGCTTCACTCCTTCTTTAAATGAGGAAAAAGAATACCCTTGGCAGGGAAGGGAGAGGCAAAGATTAAAACAGAGACTGAAGGAACACCCATTCAGAGCCTGCCCCACATGTGGCCCATACATATACAGCCACCCAATTAGACAAGATGGATGAAGCAAAGAAGTGCAGACCGACAGGAGCCGGATGTAGATCACTTCTGAGAGACACAGCCAGAATACAGCAAATACAGAGGCGAATGCCAGCAGCAAACCACTGAACTGAGAATAGGTCCCCGATTGAAGGAATCAGAGAAAGAACTGGAAGAGCTTGAAGGTGCTCGAGACCCCAAAAGTACAACAATGCCAAGCAACCAGAGCTTCCAGGGACTAAGCCACTACCTAAAGACTATACATGGACTGACCCTGGACTCTGACCCCATAGGTAGCAATGAATATCCTAGTAAGAGCACCAGTGGAAGGAGAAGCCCTGGGTCCTGCTAAGACTGAACCCCCAGTGAACTAGACTGGTGGGGGGAGGGCGGCAATGGGGGGAGGGTTGGGAGGGGAACACCCATAAGGTAGGGGAGGGGGGAGTGGGATGTTTCCCCGGAAACCGGGAAAGGGAATAACATTCGAAATGTATATAAGAAATACTCAAGTTAATAAAAAAAAAAAAAGAAGTGTCACAAGACCATAAAGTGGATCATTTTATGAAACCCCTATTGAGAATACTAAAGATTATGATATAAAGAATAACCTTCAGGGGTTTGCAACCCCGTAAGAACAACAATACCAACCAACCAGAGCTCCTAGGGACTAAACCACCATTCAAATAGTATACACATGGACAGACCAGTGGTTCCAGTTGCATATGTAGCAAAGGATGATCTTGTTGGGCACCAATGGAAGGAGAATCCCTTGGTCCTGCCAAGGCTGGATACCCCAGTGAAGGGGGATGTCAGTGCAGGGAGTTGGGAAGGGGTGGGTGGATAGGTGGTGGGTGGATCCCTCATAGATGAAGGAGAAGGGGGATGGTATAAGGGGGTTATGGACACGAAAGCAGGAAAGGGGATAACATTTAACATGTAAATTTTAAAAATCCAATAAAAATGTTAAAAATTTTTTTTAAAAAAAGAATAGCCTTCAGGTAAGGAGCCCTAAGTTTGAATGTAACCTTTTGTATGAATTTTCTATTGACATTGTAATGACCACATACCTTGTAACAACTGAAGTATATTATCTTATGTTTCTGAAGGTCAGAATCCTGCTGAATTTAGCTTGTTCCTTAGGTTCATATTTCACAAGTCAAACTGTTGGATGGATGGAAAGCTATAAGAAAAATTCATTTCCATACGTATTGAAGTAATTTTGTTCCTGTTGGTGTCAGAAGGAAACTCCCATTCTCTTACTTGTTGTAGGTCAGAGCCTTGCACTGAGAAGCTGCTTCTATTCCTTCTAATCCTTTCCATGCTCTCATTTCTTGCACTTTATTTTCCTTCTACCTCTTTTGGTTCTTCATTGGCCTTCCCCTTCTGTAGCATCATCTTTCGTAAAGGTTCATGTGGTTATGATGTACTTTTCTGGATGATATGCGTCACAATGGTCAGGTCCCATTTCCAGAATTTTATTGGCAAAGTATCTTTCTGGCAATACCTATTTTCAGAGGTTTATTGGATAAACTGGAGACAAGATTGCAAGAGAGGCAATTTTAGGGTTCAGCCTACTGCATCTGAGGCTTCTATATGTAAAGATGTCAGTCTCAAGGTCCATGACACAGAGTAGGTCTAGTGCATTGGTATTGCTAACATTGATCACTGCTTCTAAGAGCTGGACACCTTCAGATGGAGCACTGTAGGAAATCCAACAAATGACATAACACTTTTACATTTCTTTCCCATCTTCTGGAGATATAGCC
This sequence comes from Rattus norvegicus, assembly GCF_021556685.1. Taxonomy (NCBI): domain Eukaryota; kingdom Metazoa; phylum Chordata; class Mammalia; order Rodentia; family Muridae; genus Rattus; species Rattus norvegicus. The sequence goes on from NC_141554.1 coordinate 37,282,626, forward strand.
CTGGAACAGAACCAGCGCAATAGACTGTTCTTTATTTGCAATATTTCCCAACTTCTGTCATGAGAGCATTTCACTACTTCCCAGGACTCTCCACTCTTAAGTTTCATCTCATGTACTCCATCTGGAGTCCAGCCCTCATGAATTCTTATTTCATGGAATATTTCCAAATCTTCTTACACTAAAGGAAGACAAGGTACATTTTCATAAGACCTAGATCGTAGCCCACCAGTAAGTCTTTGTATTTGGTTTCCCCTCAGCTTGCTAAACAACTCCTCATGTTATTTGCAGTTTTAACTCCTCCCAATCCCTCGGAACCTTTTGTGTTCTTTTCTCTCCAAAAGAACATTCTCAGATGCTCTTATCTACTCAAGACTGTACTCACCCTAATTATACTTTATCCCCTCCCTGGGTTCATTTCCTGCACAGTCGATCATAATCTGCACGTGTTTTATTAAAACATATACTCCATTCTTATCTACCTTCCAAAGCAGAATATAATATTGAACTAGACAAGGGCAGTTTCTATTTTTCTCATGTCTAGTGAACAGCTAGATTTTCAACAAGTGACCACTGAATAAATGAGTGAATGCACAAACAGAAAACTCCTGAGTGTCACCCAAAGTCCATGAGAACAGGAACACTACCTAGGATCCCATTTGTTTTTAATTCCTCTGTTTTCCCAGTAAGAATATGTGAGAAAAAACTTTGTCCAATGTGAATGAATGAACTTTTGACATGCCAATATAATAGTCAACTGAGAAAAGAGCTATGTAATGCTAATCTTCAAATATTAAAGAAAATAAACCATTTTATTTCACTAGCTCTTATTGATATTTATCTACATCGTAGCTGCTTGTCACAATTGTTTGTTCAAATAAGAACACAAATGTGCATATAATTTCATGTAAACGTCAATGGGTAATCTAACCTGTGGGTTACAGATTTCAGGTACTTTTCTCCTGATTATTGTAGGTGTTGGGTAAAGTCCTACCACTTGGCCAGCTGATGCTTACATTAAACTGACTTTGCTCACAAATGTTATAGAATTGAATCATGAGCAAAGGAGCAAATGGTGTGCCTTCTTCCCTCACTGGGTCCTAAAATTCTTTTCTATCTTCCTCTGCCTACTTTATGTCAAAAAGCTATAACTATAAGCTAAATCATTCAACTCTCCGAGTCACTGACTTGTGGTTGTCCCACCTAACAGAAGGCGGATTAGAGCAGAAATTTTAACATATCATAGTAATTATTCCACTGGATCTTTCCCACACCACACTTCTAAGATCAAAACCCCTGTTAGGGGAGCCAGATAGATAGTTCTGTGGTCCCAGGGCCTAGCTGAGGAAGCCCATGGATCTGAATTCTATGCCCAAAGCCACATAAGTGTGGAAGGTGAATCAACTCCACAGAACTGTCCTCTGATTTCCACATACATGTTGTGGGCTATGGCTATCACACACACACACACACACACACACACACACATACACACATTATATCCCTATGCATAATGATAATAAATTAATATATTTTTAAAAAAAAACCTTAGTTAGGGGCCCTTCTTTCCTGCTGTGGTAGCTGCATTCATTACCTTCTTTGCCTCAGTGAAGGCTAAAATCACCCTGACGTTGCTATATACTGTATATTAGTTACTTGTCCTGTCACTGTGACAAAACATGCTAGCTAAACAACTTAAAGAAAGAAGGAATGGCTTACTCACAGTTCCAGGGTATAGTTCTTCCAGGAAGGGGCTAAGACATGACTTTGACAGCTGGACTCTGAACAACTGGTCACTTTGCATACACAGTCTGAAAGCAGAGGAAGATGAATACTAGTGCTCAGCACCCCTACATTTTATTCAATATGGAACCCCAGGCCGTGGGATGGACCTTAGTACTTCAACAAAGATCATTCACATCAGCATGTTACCATTTTATCTATTTGCAAAGAGTTTGCATCCCACAAGTTGGTTGTAAAATCGTTTATGACTATTGATGTGTCCCAGTTTTTACAATAGAATTTTATAAAAAAAATACACAAGGAACAACGTGAGAAACTCCTTGACCCTTTAGTGGGAAAGACATGACTGAAAACACTAACTCAGCCTTAGCCATAACACACCATATAAATAATCACTCAGCAAGCTAATTCACATGATTATGTTTCCCATTTCTCCTCTTTAAACTCATGGTTAACGTTAGATTATAATTATTATAATCTAGAAGAACCCTCACAGGCATGTCCAGAAGTTAAACTAATCTATCACAGGGAAGCACATGGCTTGTCTTTTAGGTAACTCTAGGTGCTCAGAAGTTGGCAGCTGATATTCACCACCATACACTGGGACCCCAACATCCTTTAATAGTTTCCTTAACTCTATCTCTCCCTTAAATCCACTCCTTAAGTACAACGATGCCTTTAAAATTCCCAAGTGAGTGAATTACTTTTTGCTTGAGTTCAGGCCTGCATTCATTTTTTTATTGCAATCCTAGGTTACATGGGCAATTATGAGGCCAAAGAAGCTGGAAGGGGGACGATTTCCTAGGATATTGTTTCCTACTAGCTGTTTGTGACCAACCAGGATGACAGGCAAATGCCTTCCTTCCATGGGTATTTTTTTCCTGTCTTCTTACTTCTGCTGTTTTAAAAGAGTGAGGATGGCAAAATAAAAATAGTTTACAACTGGACAGAGATTTTCTTTTCTGCTAAGAAACTAGACCCAGGAGCTTGAAGCTAATTTGAATTTCTTTATATGAGAATGCTTAGCTTGGGTACTTACTTTTGAATGCTTAATTGTTCAGCTTTGGAGCGTTTTCATTTATTTTTGAATGATAATAAATCATTTGAATGGCCTATTTTGTTTATAAAGGGTTTCATTTGGCTACATTTCAAAAACTGCAACGTGGCAAACAATACTTGTAATATGAATGGTTCGGAAAACAAACAAAGAGCTGATAGAGCCTGCATTCTTTGAATCAGTATAAATGGACCCTAGTTCTTGAACAAAGCTCTTCCAGATAAGCATGTATCATTTTCCCTAATTGCAAAGAGTCTGCTTCCAACAAATGGGTTGTAAAATCCTGTATGCCTGTTGATGCAACTAAATTTTTATCCTAGAATTTTATAAGAATACATGAACACTTATCCATGGAAAATTCTTGGGGTTTTTTGGGTTTTTTTGTTTTGTTTTGTTTTTTAGCATTAAGACATCAATAAAGTGGGAACACTAGCACAGCCTTAGCTCTAACACAGTCTACAAATAAGAATCCCAACAAGCTAATCTATCGATCTGATCATGCTTCAGGTTTCTCATCTTTAAAGCAATAGCAATGAAACCATCCAACCTCAAAAGCATTGAGATGGTTTACATTTCTTGTAAGCAAATCTTGAGACGAGAACGAGAAAACAGATGATTCACTCAGGAGGCAATCCCAGGAAGCAGAAATTAGCAGAGTGAGACAGAAAAAGAAAAATACTGCAAAATACTGTGCTAGTGAGCTCGTGGGTAACTAGAATTCAAACACGTCAGAAGTTTTCTCCGCATCCGTAAAGAATGTTCCTCACCTCTGGATCAGTGCCTTCCTTGATGCACATTAGAGAAGCTTCCTCTTGCAATAGATGGGAATCGCCAAGTTCGATGGGAATCATACCTCAAAAATGTGCAGAGTGAGAGTTTGAAACATTCCAACCTGAATGGGAGGTCTCCATCAAAGCTCTCATCTCTAGACTCAGGGATCTATTCAGAAGAGGTGGTAGAAAGAGTATAAAAGACAAAGAAGACATAACTCCAAGAAAAGGTATCTTCTAGACGCCACAGGACTGGGGCTCAAACGAACTTGCAGAGATCCTTGCAGCACACACCAGACCCACACAAA